>NC_140932.1:65795854-66340854 GCF_014529385.1 Adiantum capillus-veneris | reverse complement strand
AGGTTGGATGGGGACAACTACCCTATGTGGGCTTATATGATGCAACATGTTCTTGTGTCAAAGGGTGTTTGGAACATTGTGCAGGGCATTGATGTACGTCCTGGTTCTGAGGATGTAGGCGATGTTGAGGATGCTGCAGGTCTTGCAGCTGTTAGAGTTGTTTTGCCTACGGCAGAACAAGCTCATTGGGATGTTAAGGATGCACAGGCTCATGCATTGATTGCGTTGTCTGTGAAGCGCACCATTGTTCCTCACATCTGTTCAGAAAAATCTGCAAAACAGGCTTGGGATACTTTAGCAGGTGTTTATGCAAGCCGCAATGAGGCTAAAATTGCTTTGCTACGTAAAGAGTTGGAGTCGAAGATTATGTAGGAGGAAGATGATATGGACACTTTCCTTGCTAGTGTCATAGATATCAATGAGCACCTTATTTCTGTAGGTGAAGTCATTTCAGACAGTTCCCTTGTGCAGACTGTTCTTGATGCCTTACCAGATTCCTACCAGACTTTTGCTAGTACTTGGAGACTTATGACCCAAGGAAATCATGAAGTTGTCAAGTTTGATGCATTATGCACATTGCTATTGCAAGAGTCACTTTCTAGAAAAAACAGGACTAGGCAGCGTGCAGTTGAACAGGCTTTTATTGCTTCTCAAAGAAAGGGTGGTAACAATAATGCAGCCACTTCTTATGGTTCTGCTGGTGCGAGTGGCAAAAATTATGTTCCTAATGCTTCTGCAGGCAGCACTTTGTCTGGCAATTATGGTGATAAGGGCAGAAAGAAGATGCGTTGCCATTATTGTAAAGCCAATGATCACTTGATCAAGTCGTGTCCCAAGTTGAAGGCCAAAGAGGCTAAGAAGAAAGAGGGTGGTTCCACTGCAAATGCTGGTTCCACTACAAATGCAGCCATTGTTGAGTCTTCTGTGAAAGGAGACTGTAATGCTGATGTTGATGCAGAATGGGCTTTTAGCACAGAGTGCACTTACAATCCTGCTGTCCATGATGCATGCTTGTCAGTTGTTGCAGATTCACATGTGTGGTATTTTGACAGTGGTGGTACAAAGCACATTACCTCACATCGTGAATTGTTTACCTCTCTCCAGTCAGTCCCTCATGGGAATTCAGTCACTTGTGCCAACAACGCCTCTTATCCAGTTCAGGGAGTTGGAAAGATTGTGCTCCCTAGTGCTAATGGCGATTCCTTCACACTTGTTGATGCACTTTATGAACCTGGGATCAAGAAGAATCTCTTGTCTGTATCTGCACTTGCTAGACTTGGACTTGTAGTCAAATTTCTGGATGACAGATGTACAGTTCATGATCTCAGTTTTGGTGATGAAATTGTTGCATCTGGGATTTTGTGCCGTGGGCTGTAAAAGCTCACTTTGTATGACAAGTGTGGACAAAATTTTGCAAATGCTGTTGCAGATTCAAGGGCTATTTCAAATGAAAAACTTTGGCATGCATGTTTTGGTCATCTGAATTTTGCCAGTTTGCTGCGTTTGCAGAAATCTGATATGGTTGCTTCTATGCCACCTCTTGAAGCACCTGTCAGACATGTTTGTGAAGGCTGTATTTTGGGTAAGATGCAGCGTTCTAAATTTCCAAAGGATGGTTTAGTTCGGGCCACATGAAGGTTGCAGCTTGTGCATAGTGATGTTTGTGGGCCCATGCAAACTCCGTCCTTGGGCAATTACCTATACTTCGTGACTTTCATTGATGATTACTCGAGGCATGCATGGGTATTTCCGCTTAAAGCGAAGTTCGAAGTTTTTATGTGCTTCAAACAATTTTTGGCTATGACTGAAAATGTCTCGAAAAGTACTATCGGCACCCTCCGTTCCGATCGAGGGGGGGAGTATATGTCTCATGAATTTAATGCATTTCTGGCTACTCGTGGGATAAAACACCAATGTACAGTGCCTTATACACCTCAGCAAAATGGTGTTGCTGAGAGGAAAAACATGTCACTGACGGAAATGGCACGATGTATGGTCAAAAGTCAAGCTTTGCCGCATTCTTTTTGGCTTTAGTCCATTATGTGTGCCACTTATGTACTTAACAAGTGTCCTACGAAAGCTTTGCAGTCTATTCCTCCATATGAAGCATGGCATGATAGAAAACCTTCTATTGAGCACATGCGTGTTTTTGGCTGTTTGGCATATGCTTTGGTGCCACAAGTGGAGCGGAGAAAATTGGATGATAAGGCTGTCAAATGTATTTTTGTTCGTTATAGTACTGAAAGAAAAGGTTACAGGTTGTATCATTCGCAAACAAAACGTATTCTGGTTTCACGGGATGTAGTGTTTGTGGAAGATTCTGTTCAGCCCTTGCTGTCATGTACTAGAGACAGTAATGTAAGCTCACAGGACATTTATGGCACTTTGTTGCCTCTTTTCAGTGGTGGAAATACGAATGTAAGTTCCAATGAGGCAAATGTACAGCCTATGGGGGTTTCTGATAGATCAGCCTATTACTGATGCAGATGTACATGATGTACTTGATGAGGAAACCGCTGAAAATGAGCAGGCTAGAGGTATGGTGCACACTTTGCGTGACAGTAAATTGGATGCACCTTTGTCTAGTCATACTCATTCAGACTCTCGCCATGCATCTTATGCATCAGATTGTTATGCTTTGGCTGTGTCTAGCTTACATGATGTTGAGGAGCCTCTGTCTTTTGATGAAGCACAGAATTCAAAAAATTGGATGGCTGCCATGCAATCAGAATATGATGCACTTATAGAAAATGACACATGGACTTTATGTGATTTGCCTCCTGGCAAAAAGGCCATTGGTACGAAGTGGGTTTACAAGTTGAAACGCAAGCCGGATGGTGAGATCAATATCCATAAGGCTTGACTTGTTGCAAAGGGTTATGCACAACAAAAAGGCATAGATTATGAAGAGACTTTTTCTCCCACTTGTCGTATGACTACTGTGCATTGGCAGCTCATTTTGGTTGGGATGTACATCAATCACACATTGTTACTGCTTTCTTGAATGGTGACATATTTGAGGAAGTTTATGTAACGCAGCCTCGCAGTTTTTTCATAAAAGGACAAGAGGACAAAGGGTGCAAATGTAAGAAGGCTTTGTATGGGTTGGAGCAGTCTCCTCTTGCTTGGTATGAGAAAGCTGACACTCATTTGGTTAAATGAGGCTTTCGTAACAATCCAACAAAAAGCACTGATGGGGGCTTTTCACAAGCCAAGCTCCCATACCCCTCTTCTCTCGTCCCCACCCCATGAAAACCCCCTCTTAGGGAGGGAGTGATAAAAGACATTGGAAAAAGTAAGAAAAAAATAAAGTATGATTATGTAAATATATGAGAAAGGTAAAATAGGCCACCTCATGCCTGCGGGGCAGCCCATCCCCCCCTTGCCTCCTTTTTCTTCACTGTTGCCCCGCCGTGTGTCCCTTTTCCTCTCCTCCACTCAAAAGGTCAACCCCCTCTCTCTTCCCCTTGTCCTTTCTCCTTTCTCTCTCCCCTCAAGCTACCCAACCTCTCACCAATAATGCACCCTAACTCACATGCAACTTACCCTATCTTCCAAAATAGTATACCCCGCCCCCCCTTTCTCTCTCCTATCATGATGAGAGAAGCATGAGAGGAGAAACAAGCAAGAGGCCATCCACGCCACGACGGAAATTGGGCATCACCGACTTCCAGCTAGGGGATAGTTCTAAGCCCTATGATCTAACATTGGATGTGGCAGAGCAAGGACCGAAGATTACATGGCCACAGCTGCTACATCTTGCACCAAAAGTAAGGCGACAATGGTCTAAAATGGTAAGTACAAGACGCTCCAAAACAAAGGTAGCCGGAGCAATTTCGGGATGCAACATGGATGACATCCTTCCAATTGTCGACATAAACATAAAAGGAAAGAGGGTTGGAAACACCTACATTGATGGAGGTGCACAAATCTGTATAATGAGCGAAGCTATGATGCTTCGATTAGGGCTCGAGGTTGACAGACCTTCTCCATGCAAGGCAAAGATGGAAAACAACGCAAAAGTAAAGTGTGTGGGTGTGGTAAGTGCCGTGAAAATCAAAGCTTTCAACACTGAGGTAGAGGTAGATGTTTTTGTAATGCCTACTAAGGGGGAGGGCTATCCACTAATTTTGGGAAGGCCATGGTTGATGGCCATGAAGGAAAAACAGGACTGGGATATTGGCCTTCTACGCATGACCGGTAAGAAAGGGGAGACAATCTACTACGACATGAGGATTGGCAAGCAGAAGCAAATGAATTTGGAAACATCGGCATATGAAACCACTAGCAAATCTCCAGTTCTGAGGAGGAGACCACATCCACCGACAAAAGTGACAGTTCCATTGATGTGATGGGTATCATTATGAAGGATCCACAAAGGGTAAGCACAACTGGTGATCCATCACCAAAAGGGAAACCCAATGAAGAGGAGAGAAAATCACCTGGCCTAGGAGGAAGTAGGTTGAAGGGTATGTTGTCTACGGAATTAACACTTGAGGAGAAAGATAGTTTTTTGCAAATGTTGATGGGATTTCCTAACCTGTTCATTGACAACTATGAAAGAATCACAGGCATTACAGTGGTGGAACATCATATTAAGCTGAAGGATGGGGTAAAACTAGTTGTGCAAAAGCTACGACGATTGGGGGTCATACAAGAAAAGGCACTCTTGGCCGAGGTAAGGAAACTGCTAGAGGCGGGATTCATCTATCACGTAGAAAACTCAGAATGGGTGTCACCCGTAGTGGTGACGCCTAAAAAGAATGGTAAGTGGAGAGTCTGTGTTGACTACAAACCACTAAATGCAGCTACAAAGAGAGACCACTTTCCTCTCCCTTTCTTGGATGAAATTCTGAATGAAGTAGCGGGTTTTGAATGCTATACCGTCTGTGATGGTTATTCTGGATACTTTCAAATACGCATAGCCTTGGAAGATCAGCTAAAAACCACTTTTATCACGCCATGGGGTTGTTTTGCATACAGGGTTATGCCATTTGGTCTCACAAATGCACCTGCCACATTCCAAACATATGTCACATATGTTTTTCAACCGTTCTTTGGAACATCCATAAGAGTGTTTATTGATGATTTTTGTATATATAGCTCCCGTATTACACATTTAGAAAAGGTAACTGAAGGTTTGGCCAGGTTGCAGAGCCTAGGTGGGCAATTAAATGTGGATAAATGCCACATTGGGGAGAGTAAAGTCATTCTACTAGGCCATGAAATTTCAGCAAAAGGTATCAACGCCGACCCAAGTAAGGTGTCCGCACTCATAGCCCTACCTTCACCAACGACCGCACGTCAACTGGTCTCTTTTCTACAGAAGGTGAGGTACTTAAGTAGATTCATACATCTACTATCACAACTTGTTCTACCATTGCAACAACTCACTCAAAGATCAACTTTCACTTGGGACGAGGAAAGCGAACATCACTACAACAAGGTAAAGGAGGTCTTAGCCACTCTGCCAACTATCTCACCACCTAAGTGGGATGAAAAATTCTATGTCACCTCAAGTGTTGGTGATGACTCATTGGGGGCTGTGCTACTCCAAAAGGATACGACGACAACTTTCATGAGGCCAATCTACTTCTCTAGTTGAATGATGACAGTAGGAGAGAAAGGTTTCACCCATGTGGAACACTTAGTCCTAGCTCTTAGATTTGCAACTACAAAGTTTAGGTCATATTTGCTGCCTAAGCAATTTGTGATTCTAACCATGGATGAAATATTTCCCTATGTTGTACAACACATGGATGTGTCTGCTAGAATTACTAAATGGCTAGTTCGTCTGCAAGAGTTTGACTACACGGTACAGGTAGAAAGCACGACAAGGGCAAGTTTGGGGGGACTCATGACCTACCAAGTCTTTGAAAGGAAGGAGAAACAATCTAAGGAAGGAGAAGTCTGATTACCTCCAGTACCACCGATGATAGAAGGAGCATACTCTCTCTACTTTGATGGAGCCTACAAGCGAGCGTCCGACAAAGCAGCTGCAGGCATAGTGGTCTTTGATGACAAAGGGACAAAGGTATTTTCGTTGGGCCAATTGTTAGATTCACATTCTAACAATGAAGCTGAGTATGCAGCACTAACCAAGGGTCTACAATGGTGCGTCTCGCAAGGTGTACAATGCCTTAATGTATTTGGGGATTCTCTACTTCTGGTAAGGCAAGTAAATGGAGCATGGACATGCAAAAATCCTAGTTTAAGGACTCACTTAAGTGGTGTAAAAACCTTGTTGGGTAAGTTTGAAGAAGTTCAAATACACCATATCCCAAGGGCTCAAAACCAAGAAGCAGATGCCCTAGCAAGTGAAAGACTACAGGAAGTGGTGGTTGGAGCAATAAAACTAAAGCTCCTTCTATTTCAAGGAAGTGATGCCTTGCCTGACATCATGCATTTTTTGGAAACAGGGGAATGCCCATCAGATTTAACAAAGGGATAGAAGCAATGGCTGACGCGGAAGGCCACAAGGTATTGACTCATCAATGATGGTTTGTACTGTAAGGGTAAGGACCAAATACTCAGGAAGGTCCCTCTCTCTCAGGAAATCACGGGAGTAATTGCTAGCTGTCACGACGGGGTTTGTGGTGGTCACTTTGCCCTAGACATAACAAGTAGGAAAATCTTGCAGGCAGGCTTCATATGGCCTAGCCTCAACCGTGATGTACACCACTGGTGAAAAACATGTAAGTTGTGTCAAAAGGCCGGCACTAGGTCACTTATGCCTGAACCACAGACACCTATTCTCTCATATGGCCCATTTGAAAAATGGGGTATCGATGCCATTGGGCCATTACCTAGGGCCAACTCAGGAAAATTCTACATTATCATGGGGGTCGACTACATGACTAGATGGGCAGAGGCTACAGCCACCACTAGAATCACAGCGGTAGAGGTAGTTAAATTTATCTACGAGCACATATGCTGTAGGTTTGGCACACCTTTAGAGATCATCTCTGATAGAGGTCCAGGTTTCAGAGCAGACTTGGTAGGAGAATTAATGCAGAAACTGGGCATTACAAGGACGCACTCTTCACCATATTACCCTCAATGTAATGGCCTAGATGAAAAGGTAAATGGAATGGTTTCTAAAATTATTACCAAGCAGGTAAACAATCATCCTGGAGACTGGGATAAGTATCTACTACCAGCTTTATGGGCCTACAGAACTTCATTTCATACATCCTTGGGATTCACACCGTATCATCTAGTATTTGGTAAGGAAGCAATCTTGCCCATTGAAGTGCAACTACAAAGTCTCAGAGTAATGGCAAGCCAGCTTCAACAGCCCAACATGCATTTGAGAGATCACATCATCAACTTGGAAAGACTGTAGCTTGGACAGAGAAGAAGCAATAAATTATTATGCAGCACAAGTAGAGCATAGACGGCTTAGCTTTAACGAGCATCTCCGAAAAAAAGAATTGAAGAAATGAATGTTGGTGCTCCGCTACGACAATCGCTTCGACACGCGCAAGGATAAGAAACTCCTATTCCGATGGGAAGGTCCTTTCATCGTCAGGAAAAAGTATGCCAATGGAAGCTACCAGCTTATGGAGGCTGATGGAAAACTTCATAAAACCAGGGTAAATGGTTGGCGACTTAAACCTTATTTTCTTTGATTTGACCAGGCTCCACCTATTGACATTCCAGATGAGGACACACCATCAGCCGCCACCTCCGACGATAATGATCAAACAGATGAGCTAGAGACATGAATGCATCTAGCCAAAGGGGGAGGGCTAATGATGGGGGCTTTTCATAAGCCAAGCTCCCATACCCCTCTTCTCTCGTCCCCACCCCATGAAAACCCCCTCTTAGGGAGGGAGTGATAAAAGACATTGGAAAAAGTAAGAAAAAAATAAAGTATGATTATGTAAATATATGAGAAAGGTAAAATAGGCCACCTCATGCCTGCGGGGCAGCCCATCCCCACCTTGCCTCCTTTTTCTTCACTGTTGCCCCACCGTGTGTCCCCTTTCCTCTCCTCCACTCAAAAGGTCAACCCCCTCTCTCTTCCCCTTGTCCTTTCTCCTTTCTCTCTCCCCTCAAGCTACCCCACCTCTCACCAATAATGCACCCTAACTCACATGCAACTTACCCTATCTTCCAAAATAGTATACCCCACCCCCTCTTTCTCTCTCCTATCATATCTCATGACCCAAATACCCCCCCCTCTCTCTAAAGGGCGCCATGTCTCTTGTCTTGTAGCTAAATAACCTCCCCCACACTCACACACACTCAGTTTCACTAAAAAAGGTGCCCACAGACCCATCCCCACCCGGTGGTTACCTGATTTTTCTTGTGTTCACACACATCTGCACACAGATTCACCTCTAAACACACTCCTCTCTCTCCCCTCTTGTAATAACTTTATTCTCCATGTCACCTCTCACTTTTTTTCATCAACCCATCTCTCTCTCTTAGTCTCTCTCTCATGAGACTGCTGTTCTGGCACATATACACACAGCCAGACAAGTGGGGCCCACAGTCACATGGCCTATGTAGATAATTATTTTTTCATTTCTAAATTCTAGAATTTCTCCCCCCCCCCCCTCCTCCCCTATATAAAGAGGGGTCACCATCACACAAAAACACACAACATCACCAAAGAACACACTATGCACTGTGTGTGCCTAGTGCACACACACACACCCACACCCACACCATCACCATCACCGCAATCACCATGCTTGTCTTGAGCATGACCTCTACACCCTTGGCTATGGAAGATGAAGGGCAACTAAATGAAGGATGATGGCCATAATCCTCGTGCGATTCTCCGCCATCAACTCCCACCTATGCGCCATGTGCTCTACCACTCTCTCCCTTCTCATTCCCCTACCCTATGCTCCCCATTTCATCGCCTAATTCTCTAAATAAAGCTTGAGGTTTTGTGAGTATGTTTTCTTGCAATGTTTTGCCCATGTGAGGTGTGCGGAATCGCCACCTAGTCTTGTGTTTTGGAGTGAGCTTGTGTATGTGTGAAGGGTGTGCGGATTCGCCATCCTTTTGTGATGCCTAAGTACTAAGCCGCTATACCCCCTCCCTCACTCTCTCTCTCTCTCTCTCTCTCTCTCTCTCTCTCTCTCACTTGATCTCATTCCCTTTCCTTTTCATCATTACTCCCAAGCATCCATCTCTCTTGGATGAAAACTTTGTTATGGTGGTGTGTTGTTTGCGTCCTAGCCGCCGAAGCTAGGTGGTGCCCCCTGTTTGCTTTACCATGACAGGCTCGAGGCTCGCCATTCGGTCCCCGGTGTTTTAGAGGCCGTCGGGGTTCGGGGTTCGCTTTGCTCCCGTCAGCACATTGTATGTAAAGCGTGAGGGTGATGTACTTCTCATTGTGGTTCTTTATGTCGATGATTTGATGATCACTGGACCAAATGAGAGACATATTGCTGAATTTAAGGCTGATTTGAATGCTACTTTCAAGATGAGAGATTTGGGGATGTTGCATCATTACTTGGGTATACAGTTTAAGCAGTGTGATGGTGGTATTGCCTTGTGTCAAAAAAGTTACATAGAGACATTGCTATGTAAGTTTGGACTTGAGGATTGCAAACCTATTGCCACTCCCATGGAAACAGGTTTGAAGTTAAGTCTACATTATGCTGGTGATCCTGCTGATGTCACTCTTTACCAAACTGCTGTTGGCTGCCTCATTTATGTATGCAACACGAGGCCGGATATTTAGTTTGCAGTCTCACAGGTCAGCAGATTTATGCATAGCCCAGGGTCTAAGCATTGGCAGGCTGTCAAGAGGATTTTCCGCTACCTTAGTGGCACTTTACATCTTGGCTTGTTTTATCCCAAGGGGGGATCATTGCCGCCAGACTTACATGCTTTTTCGGACTCAGATTGGGTTGGTTGTTTTGACACGCGAGTGTCCACATCAGGTTTTTGTTTCATGCTTGGAAGTTCATGTATATCATGGTTGAGCAAGAAGCAACCTACTGTGGCCACTTCAAGTTGTGAGGCTGAGTACAGGGCAGTATTCACAGCTACGGTTGAGTGTGTATGGCTCAGACGCCTTATGGATGATTTGGGTGTTGGACAGGACACTGCCAACACTATCTACATTGACAGTCAGAGCGCATTGGCAGTTGCGAGAAACCCAGTTTTTCATGCTTGCACAAAGCACATTGAGGTGCATTACCACTATGTCAGGGAGAGGCTCTCAGCAGGAGAGATCAGCTTGGCTTATGTGCCAACACAGGACAACCTTGCAGATCTTTTCACAAAGGCATTGTCTCGTGAGAAGCTTGAAGCTTTCCACAAAGCTTTGGGCTTACTCCCCTTTGTCGACTGATCCTGTCCTCAGGGCATGGCACTTCCCTTTACTCATGTTCCAGCTCTCGTTCACCGCATCACTCCAGGGGGGATTTGTTACCATATACATGTGGCAGTGATGTGTGTGAACACACTAGGACCGCCGGGGCATTTTCTCCCTCTTTAGGAGGTTTTTTCCCCCGTGCATTGTATATACGCCCATCACTCTAGGGCTATCTATCTTTCCATTGCACACCAAGAAATACACTCTCTATTGTGTGCCTTGAGCTTCCTTCGTCTTCTCCAAGCTGTGTGTGTTTCTCTGCAACCCTAATTCCAACAATTGCTATCATTCGTGTGTCTAGACTATGTGTTGGTCAATGTGCTGCATAAGTGGGGGAAATATATCGAAAATATAGTTGAGTGATTGCTTTGCTGATAAAAGGTGTTTGAGAGTGTATTAGTTTGTGCGCTTGGGATTGTAATAAATAGGATTTTTGAAACCTCTATAGAGTGAATTAAGATATATTAGTGCAAAAATGGACTACACTAGCAAGACTTGGAAGGCTTAGTCATGTGTGACACAAGGTATTCAATGGTTAAATGTATATGGTGATAGCATGGTTTTAATAAAGCAAGTATAAGGAATTTGGTCTTGTAAAAGTCATAGCTTGTTAAGCCATTTACGCCAAGTTAAGGAGCTTCTAGGAAAATTTCAATTCGTTCAAAAAATAAGGAAGCAAATACTTTAGCAAAACAAAGGTTACAAGATGTTCCATTGGGAGTCCTCAAATTAAAGCTATCGCTTTTTCAAGGTGGTGATGTTATGCCTTATATCATAAGCTTCTTGGACACAAGAGAGTGTTCTAAGGATATCACTAAGAGCCAAAATCAATGTCTTTTGTGTAAGGCAACAAAACACCACCTTATCAATGACAGCCTATACTACAAGGATAAGGATTAAATCCTTATGCGAGTACCTCTCTCTAGAGAGATCAAAAAAATAATTTCTTTCCATAATGGTGTTTGTGGAGGGCACTTTGCACTTGACATCACTAGTAGGGAGATCTAC
The DNA here is from genome assembly GCF_014529385.1 of Adiantum capillus-veneris. Classification (NCBI taxonomy): domain Eukaryota; kingdom Viridiplantae; phylum Streptophyta; class Polypodiopsida; order Polypodiales; family Pteridaceae; genus Adiantum; species Adiantum capillus-veneris. Next base: position 66,329,501 of record NC_140932.1, on the reverse strand, counting down.
AAGCCGAACTTGTGTGACCTAATTTGCAAAGAGATGTTCACCACTGGTGCAAAACATGCAAAGAGTGTCAAAATACTAGCAATAGAAGACTCACATACGAGCCACAAAGTCCTATTTTCTCTTATGGACCATATAAGAAATGGGGAATTTATTATATTGGGCCTTCGCTAAGGATCCAATTAGGTAAATTGTATATCATCATGGATGTGGAATACATGACCAAGTGGGGCAAAAAAATTGCTACCACCCTGATTATAGCTAAGAAAGTGGCTAAGTTTGTATTTGAAAACATTTGTTGTCGTTTTGGCATTCCTCTTAAAATACTTTCTAACATGGGACCAGGTTTTAGAGGAGCCTAGGAAGACAATTGATGGAAAATTTAGGCATCTCACGATGACACTCAAATCCCTACTATCCATAATGCAACCATTTGGTGGAAAAGATAAATGGTATGATCTGCAAAATCATCAGTAAGTAGGTAAATGATCATGCAAGTGATTGGGACAAGCACCTTATGGCTGCTTTTTGGGCCTATCACACATCATTCAGGACATCACTAAGATTCACACCATATCACTTGGTGTATATTAAGGAGGCTATTCTACCAATTGAAGTACAATTGGCTAGTCTCAGGGTGCTAACTAGGCGGGTGGAACACCCTAATTCTCATATCCCCAACCACATTCTTGATCTAGAGAGTCTTCAACTAGACAAAGAAGATGCTATCAACTATTATGCACCACAAGTAGAGCAGCGTCGACTTACCTTCAACAAGGGACTTAAGGTAAAAGGTCTCAAGAAAGTATGTTGTTCTAGGATATGACAATAGGATTGACACTAGGAAGGATCATAAGTTTTCAATCAGATGGGAGGGGCCATTTGTCATTACGAAGCACTATAACAAAGGCAATTACCGATGTCTGATGGATGCAGATGGTAGGCTTCACAAAACACATGTCAATGGATGGAGGATAAAGTAGTACTTTTGGAGGTTTGATCAACCAACAATGATGGATATTCCTAAGGAGGGAGACTCCTCCACCTCTCAACCAAAGAAGAAGCAAGTGCAGAGCTAGAGGCATAAATGCCTCTAGCTTAAGGGAGAGGGTTAATGATGGCCGCTTTTCAAATTTTGGTTCACCTCTCTCTTGGTATGCACTTGGCTTCACGGATTTGTGAATGAGTGCCCACTTGAAGACTTGAAGCTTGGAGAAAATATCTTACAAGAGCTTGCCATGGGACGGATGATCAAGAGGGTGCATTATGGTCAAGCATTGATGAAGCCAAGAGAATATTCCTTCCCCATTATTTCCTTTCCATGGGATCCACTCTTAAGTTATTTAGGCAATATAATATCTATAGTTTGAAAATAGGGTGGCGAATAATGAATCCAAAGTCAAAAGAGGAGGGGGAAGGGGCCTCCTTGTCTCCTCTCCCTCTCCCTCTCTCTCCATCTACTCACCACCTTTTTCTTTATCTCTCTTACTCTCTCTCTTCATGGATGAAATTCTCAATTTCTATCTCTCTCTATCTCTCTATCCCTCTCTCTCTCTCTCTCTCTCTCTCTCTCTCTCTCTCTCTCTCTCTCTCTCTCTCTCTCTCTCTCTCTCTAGAATTTAAAAGTACAAATAGATGTAACTACCAAACCTAAAGAGCAATGCAAAAACACTTACAAAATCGATCTCAAATGATGCCCACCCGCCGCTCCCCAAGTGGTGCGAGCTCCCTCCCTCTACTCGCGCTTTGGCTGCCTCCTTTTGTTGCTTCCACTTGTCAATATTTTCGCGTGCTGCTCGCTTTGCATTCTTCCAATCTTCTTTGGCCAGACAATCTGGTCTATTCCACCCATGCTTTATTTGAACCTTCATCAGGTCTTCATTGAAGCGGTCATCCCGTGTTGACACGGGAAACTCGTCATGCACCATGCTGATGACTCTGTCTTTTAATTCACTTGGTTCTTCACTTCGGGTGTTTAGTATGTAGTGTCTAAACACCCGAGAGCAAAGACTATGCATGCATGAGATCACCTTCTTTCCTTCATCATCCAAGATGATGCCGCTACTGAAGTAGACGGATTACGGCAAGTCCTCTCACCTATGATGCGTGAACCTAGGTGTCTCGGTAGGGGTCTCTAGTGGCGTGTCGATGGGGGTATGGATGTCAGGTGTCTCACTGGAGTCTGTGCCCCAAAGCGAGGAATGTCAACTGGGGTGACTCTCGGAGAAGTAGGTAGTGGTGTGTAGCCAAGAACAATCGATAGCCACGCAAAACCTGGCATAGATGGCTATGCCGTGTCTGGTGTGGGGGGAGGAAAATAAGGGGAAGGTAAAGAGCCTCATTGAACACGAGTCGGTGTTGAGACATCAGTGGCGGCATCCCCACAACAACCGCCGCCGTCGCCGCCACTAGAGCGTCGATGCCTAAACAAGTGTGAAGATTGTCTCGTCAACACCAAAGCTTCGGAGCGTGTTGAATGCTCCAAAACAGAGGGAGACACTAAAGGAGTAGAACCACGTGATGTTTCTCTAGAGCGATGACGATCCTCTTATCACTGCCTTTGCTGGGGTGACAATGAAGAAAGAAACTCATCATCATCCATGCCTGCATTAAGCACACGAACATTTAATCTTAATATTGAATGGATAAGAGAACATGGACAAGTAGAGAGAGAGAGAGAGAGAGAGAGAGAGGACTCATAAAGGGAGAGGGATTCCTGTGTAGAGAGATTCTTGTGAAGTTCTTGTGTATTTGTCTCCCGTGTGCATTCTACGTATCTTGTAAAAGCACTGCGCTCCGAGCGCGATGGAGACTGAGGCTGCAATCCTGAAGGAGGTGATCCGTCTCTGCTCATAGATACTACTTGTCCCTCCACTAGATCTAGTTGATCGGATAAAAGAGACTCTAAGACGTACGAGTAGCATCTATGAGCAGAGACGGATCACCTCCTTCGCGATTGCAGCCTCAGTCTCCATCGCACTCGGAGCGCAGTGTTGGTCGTCATATCAGACTTTCACGACACATCAAGGAGCGTCCCTGCTTGTGAGGGCATACCTGGAGTATACGTACCTAGAGTGGACGCAATGATGATTAAACACAATTTTAATTTCTCAAGTATAGCCACGTGAATACAATATATATTATAAAACGGATAAAAATTGTTCAAATACAATGTTTAAGGCTTTAAGAGGTCTCTCTCTCATCCTCGCATAGCTCATCATAAATCCCTATATCTATATAGATCTCTCCATTTAGGCAGATGTCCTCCATTTCATTTTGTAGATCCTCTGCATGCACCCCATAGAGAGTAGCAACTTGATGCTCATCTGGCACCACCTCAGCAACTTCTAACTGGGTATCTTCTCCAATCTGCTCCATTGATGCTTCTGTGATTGGCACATGGTAGCCCTCATACGTCCCTGCACTACGAGGGGCTACCTCTATGACGTACCACCATTTTGATGGAGACTTTGTAGGATGAAATATCACCTGCCAGAGACACATAACTTACATGAGAGCTTACAAGCACATAACTTCTAAAATTGGATGTTAACTATTTACATGCTTACGTGTTCACAATGCTCGGGTAGTACGAAAGTGTCTCTTAGGTCGGTCCATTTTTTAGTTGAATCCAGCTCAAGGAAACGAGACTCTCCTCTGCGTATATTTACGACATTAGCCGCACATGCGGTCTTGCGGAGGTCTGGACACTGTGGATCAGGAGTCATGCTGTATGTGGTGGCCGTAGCGGCAGTTCTTCATGGGATATCATGGGACAGGAGTGTGTGCACCGTTCCCGATCTGTGCTCGAGCAGCGGTTGTATATGAAGGGGCATACCTGTCTTTTGATGTAACTTAACCAATCTCTATGATATTCATGGCATCTATTGTTGTAACTCTGAGTCTGGAATATACATGAATGAAGCAAGAGGTGTTATGTGCCTGTGTACTGTGTACTTCCTTCTCTTGTCATTCTATATGTTGATGTTCATATAATGTAGTTGCGGGTAATCATTCTTGTAATGCCTATTGCTCTAGTGCGGGCAATAGCCATTACATCTGGCGACCACGATGCGTGATGGACAGCCTGCGATGAATATGCATGCGCACTAGGTCACAGGGTCCGCCTGACCCTGTGGTTCCAATTGTAGGAAGACGACGGAGGAGAGGCGGTTCAGATGAATTTGTTTTTTCTTCACCGCAGATTGAGGAATCTGTATCTCCATCACCAAGCCTGGTGCGTGGTAGGCGGTTGTGGCGAGCAAGACGTACTACGTGCAGTCAGTCACGTCCTCGTGTGGTACGTTCACCCTCACCCACATAGGTTGCTCCACCACTGTCTCCGGTAAGTAGTCCGGGGGTATCTCCGCCACTGTCTCCACCTCCTAGTGCTCGTCAGCTTTTCCCGGGAGGAGGAGGAACAGTTGGGCAAGGGGGGATGGCTCATCCTCAGATTAAGTATAGTCGATTTCGAGGTCTTTCGAGTGAAGACCATGATGCACATTTGTGCAAATTCAATAAAGCTTATGGATTGAATCATCCTGGGGTGGTGATTCCTCTCCATCAACAATCAGTGTTTGAATCTACACTCTCAGGGAAAGCTGCGAAATGGTTGTCCGGATATCCTGATGACCATTTCCAGACGTATGCCGACGGATCCATAGCGTTTCTACGAAGGTTTCGAACGGAAAAGACAGTCCCTCAACATTTGGAGAAGCTTCGAATGCTCCGACAGAAGTTATTGCCAGTGGAGGATTACGCTGCAAAATTTCGGATGCTTTTGCAAAGGGTACCTCAAGCACAAAGGCCGGTAGCCGAAGTGCTGAATGATTATTTTTTGCGGGGGCTCAACAAGGATCTTAGAACGGCTATGGCAACAGTGGATAAGGTAACTACTCCACTGGATACTGTAATTGTTAGGGATGTAGTAGCAGGAGAGGCTTTAGAGGATACGGAATATCAAAAGAAGTCAAAGAAGAAAGATAGGAAGAAATCTCATCGGAAGTCACAGGACAGTGGCAGTGATAGTTCGGAGTCGGAATCCGCAGTATCTGATTCCTCGGACTCGGGCAACAACGATTCGGGGAAAGAATCGGAGGAGACACCGCGGAAAAAATCCCAGCGTCACGGGAAAGGTGTATCATCCGGATCGACGGAATCGGCTGCAGTGGCTAAAATTCTGAAGGAAATATGGTGTACCCAATGTCAGAATCCGGGCCATGCTGCTGAGGAATGTGCAATGAAAGTGGTGTGCAATTTGCACGACCAATACTCATAATACAGTGGAATGTTATTTCAATGGCCAGGGTCGTCGGAGTAGAGGGGACTCTTCTACCTGGCAACAACCACAGATCGGACAGGGACAAGAGCCTGGTGTGGCGATGGCTCACGCTCATACATCAGAGACGCCTGTGCAAGGTCAAGCAGGAGGACGGGGTCAAGGGGGAGGACGAGGTCGCGGAAGAGGTGGCCGAGATCCTAATTGCCCCAAGACATGCCTTTTCTGTTTGGGGGATGGACATTGGCGATCTGAGTGTACTGAAGCTATGGAATACGATCGAAAAAAGCAGAAACGCGCTGCAGGGAAACAGCCTAGTGTGGCTATGGTTTAGATTGAAGGACTGGAGGAGTCTAACCCAGTGGTTTCATTAATCACGTGATCGGGTAAAAGTGTGGTTCCAACTCCCGATGTGAAAATTCTGGACTGGACGGTTCAGGAAGAAGTGAGCAAAAAGACTGTGTCCTGGTTGCCACAATCCACACCATCAGTGAAGACAGCAGGACCATCGACATCGACTATGCCATCGACTGTGGGTCTGGAAATAAAGGAAGGGAACGCTAGAAATAAGGATGATATTAAAGAACAGGGGGAGTGGAATTCAGTTTGGAAAGAGGTTCTCATGTCACCAATTCAAGTACCTCTGGGTTCATTGCTGAAATTAGTCCCGAATTTCCATAATGCATTGCTACAAAAATCGGCCATTGAGCTACGGGAAGTCGCCATTGGGAAGGTTGAAAGCGAGGATGATGATTCAGTCTCGTTGCCGGCGAATAGGATCACAGATACCCGCACTCCGGAGCTTTCAGTTCGATACCATGGAACATACATTGACAAGGTACTCTTGGATGGAGGAGCAGGGGTAAACATTATCACCCAAGCAGCGTGTGAGCGTTTTGGTCTCAGTGATTGGGAGCCTGCACCCTTTGTAGTCCGCATGGCAGATCAAAGAAGAGTGCAACCAGTGGGTTTACTTCGAGGCATTGTTTTGGATGTGGCGGGCTTATCCTTTGCTGTTTCCTTAGTATTCTTGAATATTGAAGATCATAATCAGGATTATCACATTATCTTGGGAAGATCCTGGTTACGACAAGCGAGGGTAAAGCATAATTGGGAATCAAATATGCTTACTGTAAAGAAGGGTAAAAGAAAAGTGCGTGTGATGCTGGGAACATGCCGACAACCAGTTCAGGCAGCATGGCCAGTGATAGCTGAGACAGTTAATATGGTGGAAGGATTAGAAGAGGATGAAGAGGAACAATTTCTCAAAGCTAACCCGGATTTGGTTTCTCTATACCTTGCGGATATTTCTCTGATTCCGAATGGGAATTCGGTGGGGGTTTCAGGAACTCCAGGAGGAATAGGGGAGCAACAACAGGTGCTTCCGAGTCCTGAATCATTGGAGGACGTGATTCAGCAAGAACGAGCGTTTGAGACGCAAATGGGAAAAATTACAAGGGTTAAGGAAGATGAATTAGAGAAGGTTTTTCTTGGGGAGCAAGCGGAGTCGCAGCCCATATACATTAGTAAGCAGCTGAAGGCAAGTTTTAGAGATGATTTGATCAAGTTACTGACAGAGTTTAAGGATGTTTTTGCATGGGAATATGCGGATATCTTCACCAGAGAAGGGTGCAGAGCAACCACCGGAGGCGCTGAGTGTGGGTTCGCGTAATCCACCGTGCGTGCCAGATGTTACGGCATTAGCCGCACATGCGGTCCTGCGGTCTTGCGGAGGTCTGGACACTGCGGATCAGGAGTCATGCGGTATGTGGTGTCCGTAGCGGCACTTCTTCACGGGACATCATGGGACAGGAGTGTGTGCACCGTTCCCGATCTGCGCTGGAGAAGCGGTTGTATATGGAGGGGCATACCTGTCTTTTGATGTAACTTAACCAATCTCTATGATATTCATGGCATCTACTGTTGTAACTCTGAGTCTGGAACATACATGAATGAAGCAAGAGGTGTTTTGTGCCTGTGTACTGTGTACTTCCTTCTCTTGTCATTCTATATGTTGATGTTCATATAATGTAGTTACGGGTAATCATTCCCGTAATGCCTATTGCTCCAGTGCGGGCAATAGCCATTATAGTATAGTAGCATTGCGACCCTCCATGTTTATATTGAACCATTTCACGTCGAACAAGTCGACAAAAAATTCTCTATAATCGATACTCAAAATCTCTTGAAGTGTGCAGAAGTAAGTGCGTTCCGTCACCAGAGGATCTGCATCAGAGGACCGTTGTCGAGAAATTTGTGGTCTTGCCAGGAAAGCACCGGGCTTATGGCTGTGAGAGTTTGTGAGACAACTCAACAAAAACTATATGAAGGAGTTAAACCATAGATGCCATGAAGACTAGGGTTTGGAAAGAAGTGCAATCAAAGAAGACTCACTCTTTCTCTCTTGCACTCACACACACAAAAGAGAATGTCAAAACAATACGAAAAATGAAAACATCAACACTATGGTCATATCGTATCATGGGTAATATGAAAGGGTTAATAGATGAGTTAATGGCATTCAATCTTGACTGACCAAATAGGCTATGAATTGTTCTTTGGAATTGTAGTTTTGTGCTTACCATAATATATATATTTTGTCTAGTGATTGGGATTAATTGTGTGTACAAATCCTCTTGGTTCATAGCAAGATAACTACGCTTACGTCAAAAGAAAAGTTATAGTCTATGAGAGGTAGTATGATGGGATCCGGTGATAGAAGTATTTCATTAAGCCTTTCTGGGCCAAAGAGAAACACTATACGTTGTTGAAAGTGTATTTTTCGGCTAATCCATACGTTAATTCTAATAGATCGTACATAGTGAAAGAGATAGAAATGATCATCATGTGGGTTATTTATCTAGGATAGTATGTGAGAAATGTAGATATGAGAGAAGTGAAGAGATGAGAAGTTTCCCTCCCAAGCCCTATTCTTGCCCGTAGGCAATAAGGATACTGCGGAGAGAGATGTATCTGTAGAAAAGAGAACCTAGAATTTTTAGAGAGGATGAATTGCTAAGAATGAGAGAGATAGGTTTGGTTAAGGAGATGAGATTAGATACATATATATATATATATATATATATATATATATATATATGTCGGATTAGAGATGAAAAAGAAAACAACAAGAAATCAAGAAAACATCAATGTAGAACACATCTTACTTGACAAACCCTTCGGCACCATTATTGATGGAGAGAGAAGAAGAGGGGATCACTCCACTTTGATTGATATGCCAAGTACAACACCTTCTTTGATTAGAGTTGATCTTCCAAGGATAGCATACAAGAATGGCTAGTCTTCCTCTAGGAGAAAGTGTAGGCTTGGGCTTATGTTAATGGGGCTAAGTACAATTACGCATTACTACTCACTCCCTCAAGAATTCCTCTCATTAATGGCTTGAATGCTTTAGTTCTCTTTTCAAGGAAGAAGAGGTCCCCTTTTATAGGTGAAAGGAACCCCCAAGGGTCTACACAAGAAGAGAGAAGCCAGTGTGAATAGGAATTGGAAAAGTTGGAAATGAGTTGTCCCTGCATGATGTGGGCAGACTGGGGTCCAGTATTTTGATTATATCTCCTTAACCGTGGCTCCAAATAAAAAAGTAAAAATATGGGCAGAAACTTCAGCTCATTAGCTATGATTTTCATTTTAAAATCATTTTCTAATTCGGATTGGAAACTTGTGTAAAAAATTCATCAAAATAGGGTCCATTTCTGGCAGCAAAAGTCTTCCCGTGGTCCCCTTAGCCTAGACTTTCATTTAATTCCAAAGGACACCTCATGCCATATGAAAGCATGACATTGCTCCTTGACAAAGTTTTGTAATCATGCTTGCAATAATGCATTAAAGTAATTGTATCTTTGAAATCATGCCACCTAGTGTCCCACTAGGATTTGATTCCCTCCTAGTAGCTATTTAAAAAGAAATATAAGAAAAGTATAAAAAATACATATAATATATATATATTGGAGTTTACCCTAGATATAGGATCTAGCTAGGGTGTGAGATGATAATGAGATAGTAGAAATAAAGAATCAATGCTTTTTGCCCCAAGTTAAAGAGGTGGAGCTATTGATGCTTTTCCCATAGTATTTTCTGATGGTAAAGTAAGAATAGGTTATCCTTGAGAAAAATAATAGGATGAGATAGAAGGCTTATTATTATACTTAAATATGCATATGTACATTATAGGAAATATAATTATTATCTAAAAAATTACAAGATAGATCTTGTAGCATGCGTTCCCACTATGTACGTGTCACAGCACGACACCGTCGTCAACTAGACTGTTTAAATTTTGCCATGATCCCATAATCTTGAGTAAAACACTTTTTGTCGATCCGTTCTACCCTAAAATGTCAACCTTTACACCATGATGGTGTGTATGACTTATACTACAACCAACAAAGATTATGAGTGGTCGTTGAAACATCTAGAAAGTCACTAGTCGTACATTGCAAACTTACCTTGGTCACACAACCCCAAGAGTACTCCCACTCCTCCTCAATCACTTCTTCACCGCACTGTTGTGCGCTTTTCAATTGGTTGTGCAACCATCTTCAACTCATGAATGTTGGTAGGCTCTCCAGACCCGCCGGATAATGCATTGGTGGTTGTCTTCCCCATCTCCACTGGATCAGTGCCCTTTGTCGCTCTTCCTTTGCATCCTCATATTGTGAAATCCACTTTCGCATCAGTGGATTGTGAAGCATGCAAAATCGATTGATTTTAGCCTCTAGATCTTCCATCATCTTCTTCTCAACACCGAGATTGCACATGACAATCCCAGATATGCGCTCACATCATCTATGGTTCGCCATAGCGTATCCCGGCCTTTATCAAATCTGTCTAGCCACTCTCCAATGTAAACTAGGGACTCTGATACAAGCCAACCTTCTACAATGCTACACTCCAGATGTGTCTTCTGACGCATATATCCCTTAAGTGTTTTCATGAAACATTGTAAAAAGAACATCCATCTGGAATGTACTATGCCAGCTATTTCCACCTCATCAACTATGTGAACAAGAAGATGCACCTGAATGGTTAGCATGGTAGTAGGAATGTGTTTCTCAAACATGCACACAACCTCCACAGCGGAGTCTACATTGATCTCATTTTGTGAGATCCATTGCACCAACTTCGCAAGTTTGTAGACTGTGTTACGAATGTCAGGAGACAAACATCCCTCAATGGCCACCGATAAAATAAATTTCAAAACACGTCTAGCAATGATATTAAACTTCAAACATGCCTGACACATTTTATGCCAGTTGTGTGACTTCAAACCGGTAAGCTTTCCTTCTTTAGTGAAACACGTTCGGAGAAAGTGCATTACGCAAGTGGGGGTCCGCACAGATCGAATGGTCTCTTTTACTTTGCGTTCTTGGGATCCTATCAAAATCCATGGCGCTTTAGGGAGTTTTATCTATCCATCGGATGCTGTCTGTGGCCAATATTGCTCCATACGATCCACATTTCTAAGGTCAACCCTGGCTCCCAAAGTATCTTTCTTGCCGGTCAGATGGTCCCATAGCAGATTACCCACATTCTTGAATATGTGCATTGGATCGAGCAAGTGATTGATCATGAGTCGGGGCCAATATGGTAACTCATACCATAGAGAGAGTCTCTACATCCCTGGGGCAAACCGTCATCACACATCTCCTTCTGCTCTAACCATGCTTGTGCAGACATCCTTGGTGGCTCTCTTTCCAAAAAGGCATCGCGTAACACATGATTCTTTGGAAGATACGCTTGATGACCTTCGTAGATTTGCTTCTTCAATGAGGACGCCTGACGTGCATTCAGTCTAGGTCCACATGTGACACATGCTCTATATCCGCTTGTTTGAAGCCTTGCATGTATACACATGACAATAGATAAGCTTGAGAAAAACCAAGATTTACAGTGTTTGAGTTTGAGTGTAAATCACCTGAGCATTATGTTAGTCCAGTATAGTCATGCATAGTCCACATTAGAATGCCTCTAATCAAAGCATTCTGTCGACCTGTATGTGGGCTCATATCCACCACTTCTATGTAAATCCACAATTGTTGTAGCTCTTCCAATAGTGTACAAAGATACACATCCATATTCTTCACTTTATACCGCCCCGGCACAATCAAGCTTAGCCACAGGTGTCCCTTCTTGATAGTCAACCACGGGGGAATGTTGTAGTTGACGATGACAATGGGCCATACACTGTAAGATGTTGATCTCTGACCAAATGGATTTACGTCATCCATAGCCAAGCCTAGGCGTAAATTTTGAGCTTCCCTAGCAAAATCCGGCCATGTTTTGTCTATATATTTTGAGTGCACAGTCTACAAGATTCCGTAGCACACCATCCAAAGATTTATTCTCCTCTTGCCATGATGCTAGGGTGGCGATGGACAGCGTTGTGAAGAGAGTGCATTTGGCCCTATGGAATACTATAGACTTCTTTGTTTTTCCAAGGTATGAGCTAACATTCAGGTTGGCACCATTTTTGATGTGGCAAGAGTACTCTGAGGTTGGCTTAGCAAGTTACTTGCCAAGTGGTATGGGATGCTTAGGATGGCAAGGGTTTTTGATGATGTATATAGAGATCTATCATGATTGTGTAAGTGGAACTCTCTAAAAAAATCGTATTCCAAGAGTAAAATGGAGAAAAATAATATATCTCCTTTGTTTTCATAAAAATGTTTCGAAGTAATTCTTAGAATATTGTTGGAACGAACAGGTGTCATAAACTAATAAAAGAACTTGAATGATTTTTACAATGTGGTAGTAATTAGAAAACAAAAAGTAAAATGGTGTGAGTACGATGCGGAAATTGGAAGAATGATACCACAATTTCAACATTCTATGGACAGGTGGACCCCATAAGTCCAGTAGATTTCCAAAGATTATTTTTTGTCTGCTTAGCAAATCTCATGCCTTAGCACTAGGTTGATAACCTTACAGGACATAAAAGTGCTCTTTTAAGGTTTTTAAAAAAACTTTGATTCTCCTAGTAGACTTTTTTTTTTTGCAAAATACTTTTTTTGCAAAATACTTTCTTGATCTTGAAATTAAGAGGCCACTACTCATGCAAAAAAATGCATAACCTTCAGTACTCCTCACCATTTGGTAGTGGTGAGCTTCCAAAGGTGATGTATTGTCTCATTTTACACAAAACATCTATTTCTTGGGATCAATCACATAGTAAAAAGTTGAGGGATTTTTCTAAACCATGAAACTCTTTTTTCCATTAATTTCAATGGATTGTTGATCACATTGTATGGTTATCTCAGCCCCAAATTTTGTTCCTAGACATAGAATTAGGTAAGAAAGAGTCTTGTTTTCCTCCTTTTGTTGACTTATCATGAGCATTTATGTAGCCATGCTCATTAGTATCACTAATTATATGTTTTCTTAGCTTGGACTTCTTGATATATAGATATCCATGAAATTTTTCATAAGCATGAAAAATCTCATGCCTATAAGAATATTTGGCACTAAAAAGAAGTACAAAAACAACACACATGAAAAAATTGGGCTCCAAACTATGTCCTTTACAATTTGTTGGAGCACTCATCATATAAAAAAAAATTTAAACGTATGATTACATACTAATATAGGCTACAAAGCTAACATATTTTTCCTTTCAAATCAGTAACATTGAGGGGACTATATATGCTTATTCAAATTGACTGTAATTCAAGTTAAATTAAAAATCTATCTCATCATTGTATTGTTAGCTATGTGGGGTATTATGTGATCCAAAACTCAAGGAACAATAGATATATATTATGGAGTCTACTTACGGAATAAAAAGTCCCTATAGCTTCATTAAATCTACCAAAAAACTCATGAACGTTCAATTTTAACTCAAAAAAAACCATTGGTAAATTTTCATAAATAGGTCACAACTTTCAATATGAACATTTTTCTCTCCTCAAGAATCAGGAAAGCATGTTGAGAACTACTAGGGCTATGCATGTGTGACTTCTAGGATAGTATAGTCCCAAAACTATGAAAACCTCGATGAAAGTTTTTTTTTAAAACAACACTTGTTTTATAGCACAATTTAGGTTGAAAAATCATTTGAAAGAACAAGGTTAAACATATAACTAATAGCCCAAAAAAATGACAAGTTCTTTTCACCGCATAAGCCAAATTTGTGGATATAGAACACTTAAAAGAGTTTTTTATACTCTTTACATAATTCAAGGAAATTTCCTACTTAACATCCCAATTACTAACCTAGTGTTAGAGGATAGAAACCTTGACGATTGAGCCTCTAAAAGCTATGGATTAAATAGCACCAAGATTAACTACTTTGAAGAATGCACTTTTGAAGGTTACTTCAATTTAGATGTGTAATTCTATAGGATATGGTGAATCTCAATTGTTTGTGCCTCTTGCTTTCAAGATCTGTGAAGTTGTGAATAACAACCCTATGGTGTATGTGTAGAGTGTAGAAAGTAGAAAGTAGAACCTCAAATGTTGGTTTATGGTTTTCCCTTAGTTTTTGTGATGCAAGATAAGACCAACCCTTCATTATTACTTCATGTTACAAGTGTAGCAAGGGAAATGTCAACTGGCTCATTTAGTCTATGGAAATAGGTTTTGAGACATATCAAAGGCACCCCATACTTCATATTGTTTGGAGGACCTCACATATATTAAGGCACAAGATAAATACTAATTAATAGCTAATGTTGAGGAGTAATACCTTGAATCCTAGAAGGTTTAGTAGAGAAAGCAGTAGGCCATAATTTTCAATTATCAAAGTAATCACTATTGTTGAATTGGAATGAAAAAACTAGTGTTATCCTCATTGTGTGAGTATAGTAAATATGCAAAGGAGACTATAAATTGAATGCTTCAACTCCCTTCAATGGGCATCAAAGAGGTGTTGTTGTTTGAAGTAGAGGACTTTGGATGAAACCTCAAAACTACCCAACATAATATCACTAGCTATTATTGTTCTTCTATTCCATAATTTCAATTGAAAGGAGTCTAAGTCAAACTTATTCTTTCTAGCTTAAATTCACAATTCCAACTATATGAGTCTAGAGGTAAGTTTAGCACGATGAAGACAACTAGTTGAGTATCAAATTATGCACTTTATAATCAATAGTTGGTCAATTGAAAGGAGTCTAAGTCAAACTTATTCTTTTTGGCTTAAATTCACAATGTAAATCATATCAGGCTTTGTTGGTAAGTTTAACAAGATGAAGACAACTAGTTGAGTATGATTTATAATCAATAGTTGATCATGGAAAAAATGCTTACCTACTAGTATCTAGTACATCCCAATGCTTTGTTCAATCAACTGATTTTCAAATTTCCTCTTTCTCTTATCAATATAAGACTTAAGTTTCCTTCTTGATCAGCCCATCCCAGCCTTAATAGTGAATTAACCTTTCTTAAATTATTTCTTTGCAACCAGAACTTATGAAACATTACTAGCCAAGACAAGTATGCCTTTTTGGATAAGAAGATGACATGAGTAGATTCCATAGCCAAAACTTGATTATAGGAAAGAAATTTGATTTCATGGTAATATTTGTGCTACAATATACATGTGGTGGTGATGTGTGTGAACACACTTAGGATCGTCGGGGCATTTTTTTCCTCACTAGGTGGTTTTTTCCCTGTGCATTGTATATACTCCCTTCACTCTAGGACTAACTTATCTTTCCATTGCACACTAAGTAATACACTCTCTATTGTGTGCCTTGAGCTTCCTTTGTCTTCTCCAAGCTGTGTGTATTTTCTCGAAACCCTATTTCTAACAGTTGGTATCAGAGTAGGTTGCATCCTCTTGGGCTTAGTCGCGAGCAGCTCGAGCACACACCTGCTCACTTTCTCCAATTTTTGTGAGCTTTGGCAAGCGTCACCAAGTTGACAAATACTTTAAGATAACTCGTAGAGTTTTTCTACTCATATTTTTTATTTGGGCTCATTTTGGCCTTCGTTTCCACTATAAGCAGTATGGTGTAGGCTATTTCATAATTTTGTGTGCAAAAATTTTGTTAGTATCAATTTTTGCGTTCCTTATAGTCTTTTGCGGTTTGTGCTATATAGCACATGTTGTTCCCACTTAGTCTCTTCTCTTTTCAAGCAGTTTTCACATCAGGTGCAACATTTGTCATGGCTAACAACAACGCAGATGTGTTCAACATGTTTGCTGTTGAGGATAGATTGTTGGATGGGGACAATTACCCTATCTGGGCTTACATGATGCAACATGTCCTTGTGTCAAAGTACGTTTGGAACATTTTGTAGGGCATTGATGTATGTCTTGGTTGTGAGGATGTAAGCGATGTTGAGGATATTGCAGGTTTTGGTGGCAAGATTACTATTGCCATAGGTATTTTGCCTACGGCTGAGCAAGCTTCTTGGGATATAAAAAATGTGCAGGTTCATTTATTGATTGAATTTTATGTGAAGTGCACCTCACATTCATTCAGTAGCATTTGCAAAATAGGATTGGGATATTTTGGTTGGTCTCTATTCAAGTCGCAATGAGGCAAAAATTGCATTGCTGCGTAAAGAGCTGGAGTCAAATATTATGCATGAGGAAGATGACATGGACACTTTTCTTGGTGGTGTCAAGGATATCAATAAGCAACTGATTTCTTTAGGTGAAATCATTTCAAACAATTCCCTTGTGTAGGTTGTTCTTGATGCCTTGCCAGATTCTTGCTAGACTTTTGCTAATACTTGGAGACTTGTGACCCAAGGAAATCCTGAAGTTGTCAAGTTTGATGCATTATGCACATTGATGTTGCAAGAGTCACTTTCCAAAAAAAATAGGACTAGACAGCATGCAATTGAATAGGCCTTGACTGCTACTCAAAGAAAGGTTGGTAACAGCAATGTAGCCACTTCTCATGGTTCTTTTGTGAGTGGTAAATCACTTGTTCCTAATGCTACTGTTGTGGTAGCAATTTGTCTAGGAATTCTGGTGATAAGGACAAAAAGAAGATGTGTTGCCATTATTGTATAGATAATGATCACTTGATCAAGGAGTGTCATTAGGAAGAGAATGGGTCTAGGAGGGCCTCTTTATTTGGCACTTTAAGGAAGTAAAACCTCTTGTATTAAGAAAGTAATCAAAGGACGACATTTGAATTCAAACAGGCAAAACGGCTAGTTTATTTGAATTCAAATTTTCCCCCCAAAATGAAATTTAAAATCTAGCGGGTAAAACCATATCATGTAGCATATCCATGGAAAGAGCTCGATTCGTAGATTGTAGATCTATAATCTCTGCTCAAAATGGAGATCATATGTGGGAGTTATGGAAAGACAAAAATTATAAAACTTTCCACCTTCTTTTTTGGGGGAAAAGTGCATTCTTTGACTACTCTTACATATCTCTTACACACCCACCATTCTTGCACACATCGCATATACCTATTTGTCAAAATGTTAATCACTTCCATAAGCTTATGGAAAATAAAGAGGCCCTACTACACCCCATCATCTTCCTAATATCTAAGTTGAAGGCCAAAGAGTCTAAGAAGAAAGAGGCTAAGAAGAAAGAGGTTGGTTCCATTGCTAATGCCGGTTCAGGTATAAATGCAATTATTGTTGAGTCTTCTGTGAAAGGAGACTGTGATCTTGATATCGATGCAGAATGGGCTTTTAGTGCAGAGTGTACTTATGATCATGTTGTCCATGATGCGTGCATGTCATTTGTTGCATATTCACAAGTGTGATATTTTGATAGTGGTGCTACAAACCACATTACCTCACATCGTGATTTGTTCACCTCTCTTGAGTATGTCCCTCATGGGAATTCACTCACTTGTGCCAACAATGCCTCTTATCTTGTTCAAAGAGTTGGAAAGATTGTGCTTATTTCTACAAACTGCAATTCCTTCACACTTGTTGATGCATTATATGTACTTGGGATCAAGAAGAATCTTTCATTTGTATCTGCACTTGCTAGACTTAGACTTGTAGTCAAATTTGTGGATGACAGATGTACAATACATGATCTCAATTTTGGTGAAGAAATTGTTGCATCTAGCATTTTATGTCATGGGTGTATAAGATCACTCTGTATGACAAGTGTGGGTAAACTTTTTCAAATGCAAGTGTGGATTCTAAGGCTATTTCAGATGCAAAACTTTGGCATGCATGTTTTGGACATCTGAATTTGCAAAAATTTGATATGGTTTCTTCTTTGCCACCTCTTGACACACCTGTCTAACATGTTTGTGAAGGTTGTATTTTGGGTAAGATACACCATTCAAAGTTTCCAAAGGATGGTTCAATTAGGGCCACTTGCAGATTGCAGCTTGTACATAGTGATGTTTGTGGGCCCATGCAAACTCTGTCCTTGGGCAATTCCCTTTACTTTGTGACTTTCATTAATGGTTACTCCATGCATGCATGGGTGTATCCGCTTAAAGTAAAGTCTGAAGTATTTATGTGCTTCAAACAATTTATGGCTATGGCTCAAAATGTCTTGAAATGTACTATGGGCACCCTCCGTTCCGATCAAGGGGGGGAGTATATGTCTCATGAATTTAATGCACTTTTGGCTAGTCATGGGATAAAACACCAATGTACAATGCCTTGTATACCTTGGTGAATGGTGTTGCTGAGAGGAAAAATAGGTCACTTAAAAAAATGGCACGATCTATGGTCAAAAGTCAAGCTTTGCCGCATTTTTTTTGTCTTGGGGCCATCACGTGTGCCACTTATATACTTAACATGTGTCCTACAGAAGCTTTGCAATCTATAACTCCATATGATAGAATGGCATGATAGAAAGCCTTCTATTGAGCACATGCATGTTTTTGGCTATTTGGCATATGCTTTGGTGCCACAAACATACACACAAAATTGGATGATAAGACTGTCAAATGTATTTTGTTGGTTATAGTTCTGAAAGAAAAGGTTACAGGTTGTATCATCTGCAAACAAACCATCTCTTTGTCTCAAGGATGTTGTTTTTGTGGAAGATTATGTTCAGCCCTTGTTGTCATGTACTAGAGACAATAATATAAGTTCACAGGACATTTATGACACTTTGTTGCCTCTTTTCAGTGGTGGAAGTTTGAATGTAGATTCCAATGAGTCAAATGTACATCCTATGGGGTTTTTTGAAATGTTACAGATCATCCTATTACTGATGTAGATGTACATGATGTACTTGATGAGGAAAGGGCTGAGAATGAGAAGGCTAGAGGTATGCCAAAATTCTTGGTGCATACTATGCGTGATAGTAAACTGGATGCACCTTTGTCTAGTCATACTCATTCAGGTCCTTGTCATGCATCTTATGCATCAGATTGTTATGCTTTGGCTATGTCTAGCTTACATGATGTTGAGGAACCTCTATCTTTTGATGAAGCACAAGATTCAAAAATTTGGATGGCTACCGTGCAATCAAAATATGATGCACTTATAAAAATTTACACATGGAATTTATGTGATTTGCCTCCTGGAAAAAAGGCCATTGGTAGTACAAAGTGGGTTTACAAATTGAAACGCAAGCTGGATGGTAAGATTGATCGCTATGAGGCTCGACCTACTGCAAAAGGTTATACACAACAAAAAGGCATAAATTATGAAGAGACTTTTTTTCCCACTTGTTGTATGGCTATTGTGCGTTTTCTATGTGCATTGGCAGCTCATTTTGGTTAGGATGTACATCAGTCATACATTGTTGTTGCTTTCTTGAATGGTGACTTATTTGAGGAAGTTTATGTAATGCAGCCTCGCGGTTTTGTCAAGAAAGTACAAGAGGATAAGGCGTGCAGATGTAGTAAAACTTTGTATGGGTTGAAGCAATCTCCTCGTGCTGGGTATGAGAAATCTAACACTCATTTGGTCAAACGAGGCATTTGTAACAGTCCCACAAAAAGCACATTGTATGTAAAGCATGAGGGTGATGTACTTCTCATGGTCATTCTCTATGTCGATGATATGTTCATCATTGGACCAAATGAGAGACATATTGTTGAATTTAAGGCTGATTTGAATGCTACTTTCAAGATGAAAGAGAGGTTGCATCATTACTTGGGTATGCAGTTTAAGCAGTGTGATGGTGATATTGCCTTGTGTTAGAGAAGTTACTTAGAAACATTTCTATGTAAGTTTGCACTTGAGGATTGCAAACCTATTGCCACTCCCATGGAATCAGGTTTGAAATCGAATCTTCATGATGTTAGTGATCCTGTTGATGTCACTCTTTATCAAACTATTATTGGCTAGCTCATTTATGTATGCAACAGGAGATTGGATATTTAGTCTGCAATCTCACAGGTCAGCAGATTCATGCATAGCCCAAGGTATAAGCATTGGGGAGGATTTTCCGCTACTTTAGTGGCTCTTTACATCTTAGCTTGTTAGGGGGAATCATTGCTGCCATATTTTCATGCTTTTTAAGACTGCGATTGGTGTTTTTCTTTCATGCTTGGTAGCTCATGTATATCATGGTTGAGCAAAAAGCAACCTACTGTTGACACTTTCGTCATGAGGATGAGTACAGGGCAATCTTCACAGCTATTGTTGTGTGTGTATTGCTTAGACGCCTTATGGTTGATTTGGGTGTTGGATACAACACTACCAAATCTATATACACTGACTGTCAAACGCGTTGGCAGTTGCAAGGAACTCAGGGTTTCATGCTCGCACAAAGCACATTGAGGTGCATTACCACTATGTCAGGGAGAGACTCTCAGCAGGAGAGATCAACTTGGCTTATGTGCCAACATAGGACAACCTTGCAGATCTTTTCACAAAGGCATTGTCTCGTGAGAAGTTTGAAGCTTTCCGCAAATCTTTCGGTTCACTCCCCTTTGTGGATTGATCATGTCCTCAGGGCATGGCACTTTTCTTTACTCTATTGCTAGCTCTCATTCATCGCATCACTCCCCCGGGAGATTCACTGGTGGTACTAGGAAGACGTCACCTGCGTGCACCAAAACTCCCATTTTACCCCCTATATACGGGACCCTCCTTTGTAAAATCTACCTTTTTGGCCTTATTAACCCCCCCTATTTACACTCACGTGACATCATACGATAATCCTTAGTGAAGTCCCCAGGATCACTCCTAGGGGGGATTTGTTACCATATACATGTGGTAGTGATGTGTGTGAACACACTTAGGACTGCTGGGCCATTTTTTCCCTCAGTATGAGGTTTTTCACCCATGCATTGTATATACACCATTCACTCTAGGGCTAACTTATCTATTACCCTACTGTAGAGTTCCTTCTTGATGTTTCCATGCGATCTTACAAGTAGAGTAATCTTTCTTTTGGTGTCCGTATGGTTGATGAAAAATACTCTGCAATACTACTTGACAGCTCTATCCTGATGAAATGAATTAGTTTACTAAATGAATGGCTTATATTTGAATGTCAATCCTAGCAGGTAAGGAACGTTGTCGAGAAATTTGCGGTCTTGCCAGGAAAGCACCTGGCTTATGGCCGTGAGAGTTTGTGAGAGAACTCAACAAAAACTATATGAAGGAGTTAAACCATAGATGCCATGAAGACTAGGGTTTGGAAAGAAGTGCAATCAAAGAAAACTCACTCTTTCTCTCTTGCACTCACACACACAAAGAAAGAACACAAAAGAGAATGTCAAAACAATACGAAAATGAAAACATCAAGGCTATGGTCATATCGTATCATGGGTAATATGAAAGGGTTAATAGATGAGTTAATGGAATTCAATCTTGGCTGACCAAATAGGCTACGAATTGTTCTTTGGAATTGTAGTTTTGTGCTTACCATAATATATATATTTTGTCTAGTGATTGGGATTAATTGTGTGTACAAATCCTCTTGGTTCATAGCAAGATAACTACGCTTACGTCAAAAGAAAAGTTATAGTCTATGAGAGGTAGTATGATGGGATCCGGTGATAGAAGTATTTCATTAAGCCTTTCTGCGCCAAAGAGAAACACTATACGTTATTTAAAGTGTATTTTTTGGCTAATCCATACGTTAATTCTAATAGATCGTACAGAGTGAAAACGATAGAAATGATCATCATGTGGGTTATTCATCTAGGATAGTATGTGAGAAATGGAGATATGAGAGAAGTGAAGAGATGAGAAGTTTCCCTCCCAAGCCCTATTCTTGCCTGTAGGCAATAAGGATACTGCGGGGAGAGATGTACCTGTGGAAAAGAGACCCTAGAATTTGCAGAGAGGATGAATTACTAAGAATGAGAGAGATAGGTTTTCTTAAGGAGATGAGATTAGATACATATATATATGTTGGATTAGAGATGAAAAAGAAAACAACAAAAAATCAAGAAAACATCAATGTAGAACACATCTTACTTGACAAACCCTTCGGCACCATTATTGATGAAGAGAGAAGAAGACTGGATAATTCCACTTTGATTGATACACCAAGTGCAAGACCTTCTTTGATTAGAGATGATCTTCCAAGGTTAGCTTGTTGCAAGAATGGCTAGTCTCACTCTAGGAGAAAGTGTAGGCTTGGGCTTATGTTAATGGCTAAGTCCAACTAGGCATTACTACTCCTCCCTCAAGAATTCCTCTCCTCCATGGCTTGAATGCTTGAGTTTCTTTTCAAGGAAGAAGAGGTCCCCTTTTATAGGTGAAGGGAACCCCCAAGGGTTTACACAAGAACAGAGGAGCCAGTGTGAATAGGAATTGGAAAAGTTGGAAATGAGCTGTCCCTGCATGATGTGGGCAGACTGGGGTCCAGTATTTTGATCATATCTCCTCAACCGTGCCTCCAAATAAAAAAGTAAAAATATGGACAGAAACTTCAGCTCATTAGCTACGATTTTCATTTTAAAATCATTTTCCAATTCGGATTGGAACCTTGTGTTAAAAATTCATCAAAATAGGGTCCATTTTTTGCAGCAAAAGTCTTCCCGTGGTCCCCTTAGCCTAGAATTTTATTTAATTCCAAAGGACACCTCATGCAATATGAAATAATGAAATTTCTCCTTGACAAATTTTTGTACTCATGCTTGCAATAATGCATTAAAATAAATGTATCTTTGAAATCATGCCACCTAGTGTCCCACTAGGATTTGATTCCCTCCCAGTAGCTATTTAAAAAGAAGTATAAGAAAAGTATAAAAAATACATAGAATATATATATATATTGGAGTTTACCCTAGATATAGGATCTAGCTAGGGTGTGAGATAATAATGAAATAGTAGAAATAAAGAATCAATGCTTTTTGCCCCAAGTTAAAGAGGCGGAGCTATTGAGCTTTTCCCATAGTATTTTCTGATGGTAAAGTAAGGATAGGTTACCCTTGAGAAAAATAATAGGATGAGATAGAAGGCTTATTATTATACTTAAATATGCATATGTACATTATAGGAAAGATAATTATGTATCTAAAAAGTTACAAGATAGATCTTGTAGCATGCGTTCCCACTATGTACGTGTCACAGCACGACATCCACCCCCTCTAAACCTGCACATCCTCCGGTATGTGCCACATTATTTCTTTGTAAGATCAGCCCTCTTGTACATCTTCCTTTCTTTCTTCTTCACTGGATGATTCCAAATCCTCATCTTCACTTTGATCTTTACCTGTGGTTTGCTCTTCTTTCTCATCAACATCTTCTGGATCATTGTCTCCTCTTCTCTTAAACATTTTGATCCTTTTTCCTGCAATGGGAATCTTTACTTCTGTACCATCTAGTTCAGATAAAACTGTAAGTAGCATTTTCATGCACATGCTCTACAACATACGGTGTCGAGAAATTAGCGGTCTTGCGGGGAAAGCACCGGGCTTATGGCTGTGAGAGTTTGTGAGAGAATTCAAAAAAAAACTATATGAAGGAGTTAAACCATAGATGCCATGAAGACTAGGGTTTGGAAGGAAGTGCAATCAAAGAAGCCCCACTCTTGCACTCACACACACAAAGAAAGAACACAAAAGAGAATGTCAAAACAACACAAAGATGAAAACATCAAGGCTATGGTCATAATTAATTGTGTATACAAATCCTCTTGGTTCATAGCAAGATAACTACGCTTACGTCAAAAGAAAAGTTATAGTCTATGAGAGGTAGTATAATGGGATCCGGTGATAGCAGTATTTCATTGAGCCTTTCTGGGCCAAAGAGAAACACTATACGTTGTTGAAAGTGTATTTTACGGCTAATCCATACGTTAATTCTAATAGATCGTACAGAGTGAAAGCGATAGAAACGATCATCATGTGGGTTATTCATCTAGGATAACTCTAGTATGTGTAAAATGTAGATATGAGAGAAAAGAAGGGAAGAGAAGAGAAGAGAGTTTCCCTCCCAAGCCCTATTCTTGCCCGTAGGCAATAAGGATACTCCGGGGAGAGATGTACCTGTAGCAAAGAGAACCTAGAGAGGATGAATTACTAAGAATGAGAGCGATAGGTTTGGTTCAGGAGATGAGATTAGATACATATATATATGTTGGATTAGAGATGAAAATGAAAACAACAAGAAATCAAGAAAACATCAATGTAGAACACATCTTACTTAACAAACCCTTCGGCACCATTATTGATGGAGAGAGAAGAAGAGGGGAGCACTCCACTTTGATTGATACGCCAAGTACAACACCTTCTTTGATTAGAGTTGATCTTCCAAGGATAGCGTACAAGAATGGCTAGTCTTCCTCTAGGAGAAAGTGTAGGCTTGGGCTTATGTTAATGGCTAAGTACAATTAGGCATTACTACTCACTCCCTCAAGAATTCCTCTCATCAATGGCTTGAATGCTTGAGTTTTTCCAAGGAAGAAGAGGTCCCCTTTTATAGGTGAAGGGAACCCCCAAGGTTTTACACAAGAAGAGAGGAGCCAGTGTGAACAGGAATTGGAAAAGTTGGAAATGAGCTGTCCCTGCATGATGTGGGCAGACTGGGGTCCAGTATTTTGATCATATCTCCTCAACCGTGGCTCCAAATAAAAAAGAAAAAATATGGGCAAAAACGTCAGCTCATTAGATACGATTTTTATTTCAAAGTCGTTTTCCAATTCGGATTGGAACCTTGTGTAAAAAATTCATCCAAATAGGGTCCATTTATGGCAGCAAAAGTCTTCATGTGGTCTCCTTAGCCTAGACTTTCATTTAATTCCAAAGGACACCTCATGCCATATGAAAGCATGACATTGCTCCTTGACAAAGTTTTGTAATCATGCTTGCAATAATGCATTAAAATAAGTGTATCTTTGAAATCATGCCACCTAGTGTCCCACTAGGTAGTGTCTCACTAGGATTTGATTCTCTCCTAGTAGCTATTTAAAAAGAAATATAAGAAAAATATGAAAAATACATAGAATATATATATATTGGATTTTACCCTAGATATAGGATCTAGCTAGGGTGTGAGATGATAATGAGATAGTATAAATAAATAATCAATGCTTTTTGTCCCAAGTTAAAGAGGTGGAGCTATTGATGCTTTTCCCATAGTATTTTCTGATGGTAAAGTAAGAATAGGTTACCCTTGAGAAAAATAATAGGATGAGATAGAAGGCTTATTATTATACTTAAATATGCATATGTACATTATAGTAAAGATAATTATGTATCTAAAAAATTACAAGATAACTCTTGTAGCATGCGTTTCCACTATGTACATGTCACAGCACGACATCCACCCCCTCTAAACCTGCACATCTTCCGGCATGTGCCAACCTCATGGTAACTTGTGAAAGCAATTGTATCCCCTGTCATCCCATGACCTCCTCCAGGATCATATGGGTAACTCAAAAACTTGTATTGTGCTAAGCATTGAGATTCTTCGCATCTTTTAATTGCTCTCGGATCAGAAGGAATTGTTATATACATTTGTCTCCAAAACATCTGTAACAAATCTCCATAATGCACAAAATCTTCATGACGTAGAGACATAAGTTCCTCATCCTCCTCTTCAAAAAACACTTCCATGCTTCCTGTAATATACTTGAAAGATTTTTGAAACTGCACTTCAACCTTCTGACCAACCTGTAAATCCATATGTACCTCTATGGCATAGAAGTCTGAATCTGCATCTTTATTCTCAAAAGAATCCTCTAGATAGCCTTTCTCAACATCGAGAGAAACCTCAGAAATGTGCATGGTAAACCTCTCATCAATTCTCTCACCTTTTACCAAATACCTCTCTAGCTTTATGGCATAAAACTTTGCATACCTCTCAAATATGGTGTCTAATTCCCTTTCCAAATCATCCTGGTAGGTATGCTCCCGGTCACTTGTAACCGACTACTCAAAAACCTCCTTGGAGTTAGTCTCTAACACAATATCTTCACCCCTTCTTCCTTTTTGACTCATCGCTAAATTATCTTCAATTGAATCATGTCTCCACTCATCTAGGGAGAACCCTTCTTCATTACATGACTTTGGTGTCAGCAGAGAGCTAGCATCCTCTTCTTGATTCAAGGAATCACCATGTATACCCTTCCTATCCATAGTAGATAGATGCTCACAAACCTGCTTGCAATTTATACCCTGCGACACAAGACCTAAATCCCTTTTATGCCTCAGATATTGTTTGCATACCTGCAGGCAACCGAATTTCTTAGAACCCTGTATAGTAGGCATTTTATGGCAAGCATCTTTATTTGCATCTTCACACAGATAAGAAATATCACCCCAATCACAGACCATATCCGAAGAGGTTTCTTGCTCTTCTACTCTATCCTCTAATGTCACTTCAACCTCTATAGCATAACCAAACACTTTTCTATCTTTGATTTGTGAATCTTGAAGATTCATAGCTTCATCTGCAGAACCCCAATCCTCATGCAGAGAATCTGCATCTGTCATTCCTTCCTCTACCATGGAATTCTGAAAGCTTGCTGCATCTAGCTCTAAATAAGGCACAATTTCATGAGTCATCTGCATCACATCTGCTACTCCATATATACAAGACATACATATTACTCTGTCAATGCACTCCTCTTCTTCCACCTCGTCTAACTGAGGTACTTCACAATCCACAATGCTACTAGCAGAGCTATACTCACAAAGGAAGAGATTTTCAGTCACCCCCTCTAAATTAGCACTTTGCAGCTAGGCATATCCATTTGGGTAGTACCACATGCATCAAACTCGCATAGGAAAGCATTAATAATGGCTTCTTCATCCTGGTATATGTCTTCAGTATAGGCATCCGGATCTTCTAAACTTGGTAAAAGTTCCTGGATCTGCTCAAAAGAAGATTGTAGCACATCACTAATATAGCCGTCTTCCACCTGTTTTCCCTTCACATCCTCTGTCAAAACCATGGCATCCTCATCCTTGTATAGACACTCATGTGTATCTTCAAACGAATCAAAAGGAGCGTCCAAATCATCTATCATAGCCGACGAGTTTGCATCATCCTCTAAGTCGCTTTGAGCCGTTTCAGGCGCTTGGATAGCATCATGAGAGTCATTATCTTGAGATACGAAGGTTACAAGACCCAAACGTGCATAAATAGCTTGCACTATGTCTGCTTCATCTGCATACAATACATTTGCATCTTGCAAAAGATATGCATCTATTACTACTTCTAAATTGGCCTGTATGGATGTGTTGACACTTGCATGGCTTACAGGAGACACCAACTCTAGCTGGTCACATCCACTTTCACTCTGCTCCATCTCTTGGTCTTGATGTTCCAAGCATACCCGTGTTATAGCTGTAGAAAACTCACCCCAATTGCTTGCATATACACTTGCATAGTCTTGAACTTGGTGCTTGAAATCATCACTCACAAGTTCAACAAATGCTGCAATCATTCGAGCGTCTGGAATTGCTTGAAGCCTCATATCTGTCACATAGCACTCAAGATATCCTTCTGGATCATAGCCTTCGAATATATTAAGCTCATTATATACGGATTGCATAGCGCTTTCAATCGCTTTTTGAATCCGGTCTTCTTCTTCAAGCCATTTGCATCTGTCTTCAAGCTCTTTCATTTCAGCATATAGCTGCTCCACTTTGCTAACCATCTTTATGTACTCTCACCCCGGCTTGTTCACGTCGGGTTCACCAAAAATATGTCGAGAAATTAGCGGTCTTGTCGGGAAAGCACCGGGCTTATGGCTGTGAGAGTTTGTGAGAGAACTCAAAAAAAAACTATATGAAGGAGTTAAACCATAGATGTCATGAAGAATAGGGTTTGGAAGGAAGTGCAATCAAAGAAGCCCCACTCTTGCACTCACACACACAAAGAAAGAACACAAAAGAGAATGTCAAAACAACACAAAGATGAAAACATCAAGGCTATGGTCATAATTAATTGTGTATACAAATCCTCTTGGTTCATATCAAGATAACTACGCTTACGTCAAAAGAAAAGTTATAGTCTATGAGAGGTAGTATAATGGGATCCGGTGATAGCAGTATTTCATTGAGCCTTTCTGGGCCAAAGAGAAACACTATACGTTGTTGAAAGTGTATTTTACGGCTAATCCATACGTTAATTCTAATAGATCGTACAGAGTGAAAGCGATAGAAACGATCATCATGTGGGTTATTCATCTAGGATAACTCTAGTATGTGTAAAATGTAGATATGAGAGAAAAGAAGGGAAGAGAAGAGAAGAGAGTTTCCCTCCCAAGCCCTATTCTTGCCTGTAGGCAATAAGGATACTCCGGGGAGAGATGTACCTGTAGCAAAGAGAACCTAGAGAGGATGAATTACTAAGAATGAGAGAGATAGGTTTGGTTTAAGAGATGAGATTAGATACATATATATATGTTGGATTAAAGATGAAAATGAAAACAACAAGAAATCAAGAAAACATCAATGTAGAACACATCTTACTTAACAAACCCTTCGGCACCATTATTGATGGAGAGAGAAGAAGAGGGGAGCACTCCACTTTGATTGATATGCCAAGTACAACACCTTCTTTGATTAGAGTTGATCTTCCAAGGATAGCGTACAAGAATGGCTAGTCTTCCTCTAGGAGAAAGTGTAGGCTTGGGCTTATGTTAATGGCTAAGTACAATTAGGCATTACTACTCACTCCCTCAAGAATTCCTCTCATCAATGGCTTGAATGCTTGAGTTTTTCCAAGGAAGAAGAGGTCCCCTTTTATAGGTGAAGGGAACCCCCAAGGTTTTACACAAGAAGAGAGGAGCCAGTGTGAACAGGAATTGGAAAAGTTGGAAATGAGCTGTCCCTGCATGATGTGGGCAGACTGGGTCCCAGTATTTTGATCATATCTCCTCAACCGTGGCTCCAAATAAAAAATAAAAAATATGGACAAAAACTTCAGCTCATTAGATACGATTTTCATTTTAAAGTCGTTTTCCAATTCGGATTGGAACCTTGTGTAAAAAATTCATCCAAATAGGGTCCATTTATGGCAGCAAAAGTCTTCATGTGGTCTCCTTAGCCTAGACTTTCATTTAATTCCAAAGGACACATCATGCCATATGAAAGCATGACATTGCTCCTTGAAAAAGTTTTGTAATCATGCTTGCAATAATGCATTAAAATAAGTGTATCTTTGAAATCATGCCACCTAGTGTCCCACTAGGTAGTGTCCCACTAGGATTTGATTCTCTCCTAGTAGCTATTTAAAAAGAAATATAAGAAAAATATGAAAAATACATAGAATATATATATATTGGATTTTACCCTAGATATAGGATCTAGCTAGGGTGTGAGATGATAATGAGATAGTATAAATAAATAATCAATGCTTTTTGCCCCAAGTTAAAGAGGTGGAGCTATTGATGCTTTTCCCATAGTATTTTCTGATGGTAAAGTAAGAATAGGTTACCCTTGAGAAAAATAATAGGATGAGATAGAAAGCTTATTATTATACTTAAATATGCATATGTACATTATAGGAAAGATAATTATGTATCTAAAAAATTACAAGATAACTCTTGTAGCATGCGTTCGCACTATGTACGTGTCACAGCAGGACAACAGTCCAAACCATCTTTTTGAAAACTTACGCATGATTGTGTGCTGGTTATCAAGGCTACTATCATGCACCAAAACCCAGTCAACTTTGTCAATTGCTTTGCTCCTGAGTCGATGTCGCTTATCAAAGTATTCCTTGTTTTTCAACCTTGCATTTTTGAGTCGTTCTTTTGCAGCTTCAATGTCTCCAGGTCTTCTCTCTAGCTGCCTTATACGCAGTGCAAGGAGATCTTCCTTGCTAAGCCCCTCTTGCCAAGGTAGTACATTCCATGTGGGAATTTTATCTTCAATCGGCATCACTGGCTTTTGACCGTACATTAGCTCCGCAAGCATGTAGCCAGTTACTGAGCTATGTGTTGTACGATCAGCCCATAAAGCAAATGGTAACAGTTTTGGCCACTCACCAACTCTTCCTTCGCAAGCCTTGGCCAAAGCTTTGATGATAGGAGGATGCCCTCTTTCACTCTTTCCATTGCCTTCAGGGTTGTAAGCTGTAGTAAGAGAAAGCTTGATTCCTAATCTAGAATAGAACTCCCTTGCTTCTTCGGCATCCAGTTCACCTCTATCTGTAGTGATTTTTCCCACACAACCATAACTGCAAATCACTTCATCAAGAATGAATTTGCACACAACTTCTGTGGTTTTAGCTCTTAATGCTCTTCCTTCAACCTGGTTAGTTAGGTCCTCTCGTGCAAGAACCAAGTATCTCATCTGCCAGAGTCCTAGAGGCATTGTGAGTAGATCCACAACCCATTTATAGTGCATGGCTAGTGGATATGTAGGGTGCAATCCATCACGATGTCGAACATTTGAATACACTTGACAAGTTACACATGTCTCTACAAACTGAGATACATGTTTATACATACCCTTCCACCAGTATTTTTCTTTCAACTTGGAGAAGGTTGCCCATACACCCCTGTGTCCAGCCCATAGACTCTCATGAAACTCTTGCATGAGCTTTACTTGAGTCTCTTTTTTTCATATAACCCTTTGTGTTGTAGCACCATTTTGTTTAGGATGCTTCCACAAGTAACCATCCCTCAAAAAGTACCCATATGATTTCCTACGTATCCTCTTGAATTCTTGTTCAGACCAATCATCCTGTTTTGTTAGAGTACTCAAGTAGCTTCCAATAAGAAGCCAATCACCTTCATAAATCTCTTTCAAGAATGATTCAAGTAGATTAGTCATGCAGACATTGTTACCTTTGATATGAGAGATAGAATAGAACTTTGTACCTACATCATCTCCCTCATCAATCATTTGTGACTCATCTTCATACCTTGCCCTTGATAGCATATCTACCACTGTATTGTCTTTACCTGCAATGTGCTTAAACTCAGGATTTAAGGACTTAATGTAGGCAATCCACCGCAACATAGCAATGTCTGGAGTTGGGCAGCTTGTAATCATCCCAAGAAGTGGTAGACAATCTATTTCTACAACCACACATGCACCAATTAGGTGCTCTTTCCCACTTTTCAAGGCTGTAACCATACCCATAACTCTCTCTTTCCCACTTTTCAAGGCTGTAACCATACCCATAACTCTCTCTTTATCTGTGGATAGTTTCTTTGGCGAGCACTTAGCACCTTTGCTCCAAATCTTACCACATACCTGTGTCCTTCTTTGTCATCTTGCCCTATTGCCCATCCAATCCCTGTAGGACTGGTATATACTGTCACAATTTCTGGCCTTTGAAACTCATAGTCTACCTTTCTCAAAGTCGTTGCTAACTGGAGCAACTCCTTTAGCTTTTTCATGGATTTTACATGTGCTTCTGTCCATTTAAACTTCTGATTCTTTCTAAGCAGCTGATAAAGAGGATCAGCTACATGTGCATAATGTGGAATCCAAATAACATAGAAGACACATGCTCCCAGAAACCTTCTAACCTCAGTGATGCTAGTTCACGTTTCTTTCATTCTTTGGATGGCATCTACCTTTGTTGGACAAGGTTTCCTACCATATGCCCCGCACATGTGCCCCACAATAAGCACTTCATTGACACCAAACATAGAATTTTTCCCTGACAATGTAAGATTCACTTCTTCTAACCTAGACAAAATTTTATCACAATCATTTATGTGATTTACCACAAACCTGCGTCATCCCTTGAGATCCAAAGCTTCATCTTTGTCACTTTCTTCACATCCTTTGATAGGAAAATCATCAATGAAAGGCATTGTGATTTGAGGAATAAAGTCACGTAAGACCTTATTCATCCCATTCATCATATGTGCAACCGAGTTGGTTGCTCCCTGTGGCAAGGTACACATCCTTACCAAACCCAAAGGTGTCCTCATGGTTTTCAAGTCTCTACTTTCGATTGCAAGCTGAAATTGATCATACCCTGAGTAGAGATCCCCCATTGAGTAGATTACCCTCCCTGCAAATGAATCTGCAAACTCATCCACAATTGGACCTGTACCTACATTTCTAATTGTCACCTTGTTCACCGGTTGCATATTTTGGATGAAGCGTAGAGAACCATTCTTCTTCGGAACTGTGAACCACCTGTTTGAGTATGGAGCACAAGAAGGCTCCAAGATTTCCATTTTGATTTTCTCATTCAGTAGCTCTACTAACTTTGGCAAATGAGCCTTTGGAAGCGGAATAGGCCGCAGATTCCAAGGCACATGAGGTATTGTGAAAATTACCATAGGAGCTACAATATAAGGATCAACACATCCTATCTCATGTGGCTCAAATGCAAAAGCCTTACCATGCTTTGAAAGCATTTCTTTGAAGCACTTTGTCTCCTCCTGTGTTAGAAACTCCTCGCAACCAATCTGCAACTCTTGAAAAGACTCCTTTGTGAAGGTATGCCCGATCTTTTTAGGATTCCGCAAACTTGGTTGTAAAGAAGCCTGTTCAATCTTTTCCCTGTTGTTGGGTGGTAAGGGTGAAGCTACTGGTTTCACCTTCTTTGCTACACTCTTGTATTTAGTTTCAACATGGACTTCTGGGCCAACTGTTTGGCTTTCTTTAAAGGCTTCTATTACTTGATACATTTCCATAGAGCAAACTTCCACAACTTCATTTTCAAGATGCAAATTAGACCCCATTATAGCATCAATCTCACCCATAGTATCTACAAAAGAAACTTGTTCACACAAACCCAAAACATTTTCAGTAGGCTCTAGCAACCCACTCTTTTTCATGCCTATTTGTACATTATGCACATATTGCCTCTCACATCTCTTCAAATCTTCAAGTTTTGTAAAACATACTGATCCATTCTTTGTTACCAAGGAGCTCGTTGAAAACGCTTCACCTATTTTTGGATCAGGCAAGACCCTTTTTCTTTCTGTACCACTGCAATCCCGCTTTACAATGGTACTTGGCCAAAACCCATCATTTCTCTATGATCATGAAACTCTTTGCTCACCTTTGGTAGAGGATGTTCTCTGAGGTTGTCACAATTTCTTTCATGGTTCACACAAACTGTGAGAAATTGGACAGCTCGTTTACCATCTTTGCTACGTATCCTAGCATATGCTAAACCATTATCCATTACCTTTGTTTCCATTCGAACTCCCACAATGTAGGGCTGTCCAAGGATGAGATGATATGAAGATGTATCCTGTACAAAGAAGTTTTGTACAGGAGAAGATGTATCTTGACCAAAGAAGATGTATCTTGATCATTTCCCTCAAAACAGAGAAGGCTTTGTAAATAGATACATATGGTGTGATAGTACTAACCATGGAAGGAGGGATTGTGAATTTTTTCAAGACACTTTGATAAAGGAGCTCGTTTTCTTTAAAGATGGAAAAAATCACTTAAGTGAAACAGGTAAGCTCTTGGGGACGAACATTGGAAAAGGAGGGATGAAGAAGCTAGTTGAGGACATGGGTACTAGCCATGCCATGCCGTCTCAATGGTGGAGGCAGCCGCCTATGGGTTGAAGGTGGATCCTATTAAGAAAAAGGGATCAGTCAAGGTTGGAGAAGAGGAATCTAATGGTATTTGCTACAGACGGAAATATCGCGAGCCCTGCAAAATAGCAAAAACAATATACTACAAGCCATGAAATGAACGAATCTGCATACCTCAAATCACATAACGCATAATCCAAGTTGTACATGAGCAGAGAGAGACAAAGAGCAAGATAGATTGAGAGAGCACGTGCAGGCGCACCTCCTAGAGTGGAGTGCTACGCCAGCATGGTGAGAGAGAAGAGAGGAGAGGAGATAAGAATACATAGACACTGGGTGCAATCTCCCCCCGTGCAAAAGTGAGAATTTTCCTCTTGCACGTATTTATTTATAGATTTCTTGAATGCCCAAAAATGAGTACAAACTGGCCGGCCGGTCATAAATGGCCAAAGCTCATAAAAGAGCACTTGAATAATAAATTGTACAATATATATATTTCCATTCGCATAAGCCTAGCTCGGTTTAGTCTTTTCCACCTGTCACATCTGAAATGAATAATAAAATATCAATTCCATAATATTATTGGAGAGCTATGGCCATGCACTATAGAATCTGCTATGAAGGGTAAAATGACTATAGAGGTTTTACATGAAGAGTGAAACAGGTAAGCTCTTGGGGACGAACATTGGAAAAGGAGGGATGAAGAAGCTAGTTGAGGACATGGGTACTAGCCATGCCATGCCGTCTCAATGGTGGAGGCAGCCGCCTATGGGTTGAAGGTGGATCCTATTAAGAAAAAGGGATCAGTCAAGGTTGGAGAAGAGGAATCTAATGGTATTTGCTACAGACGGAAATATCGCGAGCCCTGCAAAATAGCAAAAACAATATACTACAAGCCATGAAATGAACGAATCTGCATACCTCAAATCACATAACGCATAATCCAAGTTGTACATGAGCAGAGAGAGACAAAGAGCAAGATAGATTGAGAGAGCACGTGCAGGCGCACCTCCTAGAGTGGAGTGCTACGCCAGCATGGTGAGAGAGAAGAGAGGAGAGGAGATAAGAATACATAGACACTGGGTGCAATCTCCCCCCGTGCAAAAGTGAGAATTTTCCTCTTGAACGTATTTATTTATAGATTTCTTGAATGCCCAAAAATGAGTACAAACTGGCCGGTCGGTCATAAATGGCCAAAGCTCATAAAAGAGCACTTGAATAATAAATTGTACAATATATATATTTCCATTCGCATAAGCCTAGCTCGGTTTAGTCTTTTCCACCTGTCACATCTGAAATGAATAATAAAATATCAATTCCATAATATTATTGGAGAGCTATGGCCATGCACTATAGAATCTGCTATGAAGGGTAAAATGACTATAGAGGTCATCACACCATATGTATCTATTTACAAAGCCTTCTCTGTTTTGAGGTCTTTGCCCTGTAGATAGTCCTGGTGGTTGCCCCTTTTCTTCTAGCCTTGTAAGTTTTAACTTGAGCTCTTGTATTCCCTTGACAATATCATCTAGAGTGGACTTGTCACTCTTTGGAACCACAATAATAGGCTTTATGGGACTCTCAGAAAACTTGGGACTTGATTAGGGTTGACTATCATCATGTCTCTTCCTTGTTGTCGCTTAGTTAGTAGTGAAATGGCATCTTCAACTTCATTCCAATTAGTCTTTAAGCCTTGTTCCGCATCCTTATCCTCAAGTAGTAGCTCTAACTTCTATTGAATCTCTTTACCTGCGGCTTGCAAAAAGAGATCTGTCTTCTCTAAGTTTAAGGTAGCCTTCTCAGTCCTTGAAAGTTGATCATAGCGGCGTTCAAATTCCCTTAGCAGTTTGGTAGGAAAAAGTCCCTCTTTTGGACGAACTACCCACTCTAAAAAAGTCCTCTTTGTTACCCTTTTGGAGTCCTCCATGAAATAATCTTCCTCAAGGCTAATTTGAAAGCTTCCCAAGTTGACCCATGCTCATTTCTAATTCCTCTTACATGCTCTTTGATCTCGGGAACCACAACTAGTTCAAAACTTTGCACCAGCTCTGCTTCGGGCACTTGATGTAGCTCCATCTCCTTTACATACCCACAAAGATAACTTGTAACATCTTTACCTTTAAATTGGTCCATTATCTTCACCACAGATTGAAGCGCTTTGGTTGATGAAAGCTCCCTTCTTTTCGCAGCTTCCTGCTCCTGCATAAAAATCGCAAAAGTTTGAAACATTTCCATTATGACTGGATCAAATCTAACCCCCTATTGCTCTTGTTGCTCCATAGCTTTAAAGATTCAATTTGACACCTTCAATGAAGCCTTTGAACCCTCACTCTAGCCTACTTTGCATCGGGTTTACAAAAAATGTGTCAAGAAGTGCGCAGTGCGACTAGGAAAGCGTCGGGCCTCTGATTGTGAGGCTTCGTAGCAAATTCAAGCAAGGCGTAGATGATTTGAAGCCAAAAACAAACTAAAAAAGAACAAAACTTCAGCCATGAAAGATCCACTTTGAAAATGAACCAAGATCAACTCAAAACTCTTGTGTGCGTGAAGATTAGGTGTAGCCTCGCTCCCAATTGCACAGATGCACTGCTCATTCAACCTGTTAAAAACCCTAGATTTACACTTTGATTCTTTGTTGTGACCATTTCATGGAAGCTGTAGTGCTTCATTGGAGAAGCCCAAGTAGTTATTTGAGGAGGGGAAACCCTAATTGGAGGCCTCATAGCCTCAACCATGTAGTGGAAGCAGCATAGGACTGCACTAGCACCCTGTAAAGGAATGGCTATATCTCCTTGATCATATGCCTAAATGAGCTCAGTATTGGCTCTAAAATTTCCCAAACAACTTGAGGAACAACGGAACCATCGTTGATCTCGAATTTTGAGCTAGTTATAGGGTATTTTTGACCATTTTAAGGCCATTTTTAGCCCAAAAATGCCTTTTTTGTCCGTAAAAAGCCCAAACAAGCTGGGGAAAATCCCTAAATTTGTGGAAAAATCCCATTGGGATCAAATTTCATGTTGAACCTCAATTTTTCACTTGGTAATCACTCTGGACGCGTCTTTTATGCACGCGCATGAAACCTAGTAGTTTTGGTTGAGATTGCCCGCATTGAACTTTCTAGGCAAAACGAGCGTGCCACTTCGATATACTTGAAATTCGTACATTCCTAAAGCAAATTAAAAATGATTTAATGTGTTAAAACATGCAACGGTGCCATGTCCCTAGTCTCACTTGCCAGGCAAGGTATGTACACGCCTACAACCATGGCATCCGTTTTCGCATATATCACACTATGTACATCATAGCATTTGGTCCCACATAACAAAAGCATTGAGAGTGAGGTAGATATTTTGATTTTATGTTATGGACGTACCAAGGCACGATACCATTTTCGTTTTGAAGTACACAAGGCATTTTCAAAGTCCGTTTGCGCTTTTTCAACTATTTGCCGCTAGCTGTAACAACCTCACATTCTCTAACCATGCCCGATCCCCTCACACCTCGGTCTAGGGATGCACCTGTAGAGATTAGTACCACAGGGTCAATGACTATATATTAGTTTTTTTGAACTCTGTGTGAATTTTTGAAGTTCAATTGCACTTTTAAAACCTATAACCTAAACCTAACCTAACGTAACCTATAACTTATAACCTAACCTGACCTAACCTATAATCTATAACTTAATCTAACCTAACCTATAAACAAATTCAACCTAACCTATAACCTCACCTATAACATAACCTAACCAAATTCCGTTTGCATTTTTTGAAGTACACGAGTCATTTTTGAAATCCGTTTGCGTTTTTTCTTCTATTTGCCGCTAACTCTAACTTAACCTATAATCTAACATAACCTATAACATAAACCTAACCTAACCTAACATAACCTATAACATAAACCTAACCTAACCTAACATAACCTATAACTTATAACATAAACCTAACCTATAACCTAACCTAATTGAAGTTTGTTTGCGTTTTTTGAAGTACACTAGTCATCTTCGAAGTCCGTTTGCATATTTTCTACTATTAATTTACCATTAGCGCTAGCCTAACCTATAATCTAACCTAATCTATAACCAAAACCTAACCTAACCTAACATAACATAACCTATAACCTATAACCTATAACCTAAACCTAACCTAACCGAAGTCCGTTTGCGTTTTTTGAAGTACATGAGTCATCTTTGAAGTCCGTTTGTGTTTTTTCTACTATTAATTTGTCGCTAGCTCTAACCTAACCTATAATCTAACCTAACCTATAACCTAAGCCTAATCTATAACCTAAACACAATCTAATATAACCGATAACTTAACCTAAACTATAACCTATAACCTAACCTAAAATCTAAACATAACCTATAACCTAAACCTAAACCTAACCTATAACCTAACCTAATCGAAGTCCGTTTGCGTTTTTTGAAGTACACGAGTCATCTTTGAAGTCCGTTTGCATTTTTCCTACTATTAATTTGCCACTAGCTCTAACCAAACCTATAATCTAACCTAACATATAACCTTAATCTAACATAACCTTTAACATAACCTAACATATAACCTAAACCTAACCTATAACCTAAATCTAACCTATAACCTAACCTAATCGATGTTTGTTTGCGTTTTTGAAGTACAAGAGTCATTTTTGAACTTCGTTTGTATTTTTTTTACTATTTGTCGCTAACTATAACCGTCACAATCTTGCATGGTGAATGGTGTGTATTCTAATCCAACCATTGTTGTCAAGGTGTTATCTTACATAGATCTTCCTTTGATGAAACCTTGTTGGAGAGGAGTGATATCCTTATCCAGAGTGGGATAGAGTCTTAGGGAAATTGACTTGGCAATAATTTTGTAAGCTACTGACATCATGGTTATGGGCCGCCAATGTTTCAGTTGGGAGCATCATTTTTTTTTTGAACCAAAGCTATAACCTAACATTAGTTAGCTTAACACATAACGTAAACTAACCTTTTATATACAACCTATAACCTAACCTAATTAACCTAGCCTAATTAATCTATAACCTAACCTAACCTAGAGTATAACCTAACATATAAGCTAACCTAACCTACCCTATAACCTAATCTACTATAACCTAACCTAACCTATACCCTATCATAAACTATAACCTAAACTAACTGAGACACTAAAGTGTCCAATTACAGAACTAGTGTTAACATATAGCCTATACCCTAACCTAAACTATAACCTAAACTAAACCTATAACCTAAACCTCATCAATCGCATGATGATGATGAGATGGTAGTGTTATGTCAAAACAAAATTTCTTCAAAACATAATTTCAAAAACAAAATTTTTCCATAGCATAATTTTTTTTTAAAAATTCTTCAAAACATAAATAAAAAAGAAAATCCCCGTAGCATTAATAACCCCAAACCATAATTTCAAAACAAATTTTTTCCAGAGCATGCTTTCTAAAAAAAATTGCATAAAAATTTAAAGCGTTGAAATTCTAATGAATGAAATTTTATTTTGTCAATATACAATATAATTTTAAATCAATTTAATATGCACAAAACTTTTGAGCACTCACATGCGGCCTATTTGAGCAAGAAAGGGTCTTGGAAACGTCTTCAAACCTGTAAAAACTCAAACACACTATGTTAAACCCTAAACCCTAAACCTACAAGAAAACTTGAAAAGAATCTCACCTTGATGCTAAGGAGTAGTCCACAAGCAAGATTTTCACCTTTGGCAAGTTGTTGGGCACCAGATCTGCAGTAGGTGAGAAGGAGGAGAGCAAGAGAAGATGCGCACAAACAAGAGAAACGCGCAAGGAAAGACCCGCGGTTTTGGTTTTTGTAGGGTCCATCGGTACAGGCGCTGGTGCAAGCGTCGGAAAAAACATGGGAAGAGGCGTCGGAATACATATCTATATAGGCGCCATAAAATACATTGGTACATGCGTTCGAAACTTAAAAATGAATTTTTGTAAAATGTTCGTCTCCCTCCATACTTACCTACACATATACCGACGTCTGCCATTGCCACCAGTAATTTGGCGTTGGAATTTTAAGTGATCTCTTGTAGTGAAAGGAAATTACGAGCTTCCACATTCACGAAGATCATTTTTTGATACTTTAAAGATTTAAGAGCTTCCACATTGAATCCCACACACCATGTTGATGAAAGGAAACCATAATTCACTCCCTCACAAGCTGAGATAGGTTAACACACCCCACAATTCTAGACTTTGGTCAAAGACTGATTAAGTTTTAAATACTTCCTTAAACTGCCATATAAAGAGTCCCTCATATATCCCATTGTATACCTAATCTCTATAAAGGTTGATTGCACTATTAGCAACCACATGTGTCATGTCCACATTTTAGATTTAGATACCACTTCTTTAGAAGTACCAATAATGGGTTTACCTTTGTTTAATGGTGCCTTGTGACCAACCTTTCACTAGCTACTATTGACATATACTTATGTAGAGGAATGTGTCAACTACAAGAGTAATTTCTCTTTGACATGAGCCTCAACACAATTTTTTTGTGGGGCTTAGAAAATGGAAGAGACTTTAGTATTTAATGACAAGTGCGCATAATTAACCACTAAATGAATGACAATATAAAGTACTTTAAAACAATGATAAAGAGCAAAGAAAGTAAAGTGATGAACATTGTAAGATGGTAAATATTGTATTGCATTAATCAAGTACATAAGCCACCTAGCTTACATATGAATTTTCTATAGAAGTTTTTTGTACATGAAAAATTGAGCTAATCTCTCAGGTATCTCTCTGGGCCACCATGATGAAAGGTCGCTCCCTTTTTATTCTATTGCTCTACCTTTTTGGCCCCTTTGTCTTGCCTTTCATTTGCAGCACCTTTCTTTGTCATATAACTTCAACACACACCTTCAACTAATTCTTGGTTGTTGAGGTTTGGTTCCACACTTGAATTTCCATCTTGGTTAGGTTGGTTCTTGGTCTACAACAGCCACTTTGTGATCGATTATATCTCCCTAGGGCTTTATCATTCAAATACTGCAGACATAATGCCCATGAAACTCTGTGTTATTGACTTTTTCAATACACCTTCTACAAATCAAACATGAACACAAAGATGCATAGTATCAAAATCTAAAAGCAGCAGTGTGAGACTTTTAAATCCATATTGCAATATGAACATTCAACACTTTTTACCTCTTTCAAGAGTAGGACAATCCATACTTGTGGCCTACATTGATGAAATTCATTGGAGTCAAATTTTCCATGCCATTGATTATCAGCTTACAAATGCCTCTTTTGGATACTAGTACTAGTTTCCAATGTTATTGAATTTATAGAATCTGCTAAGAGAAGACATTATTAATAAATGATCCTTCTAATTTCAAAAGAGAAAAGTTCCAATAATTTATTAATGGGAAAAAGACACTAACCACACACATTTTGCAAAGAACTGGCACTTACACAAGGATACTCTCCCACCATTGAAAATATGTGACCCATGATAAGACTTATATACACCCCTTGCATTCCACCATATTGGCACCATGTAGAGTAGATCTCTACTCCATTGGCACTATGCAAAGTAGATCTCTACTCCATTGGCACCATGTAAAGAAGATCTCTACACAATGTAAAGTAGACTCTATCTACTCCATTGTAATCCTTTGGTACAAGCAAAATCTTGCTAGAAATTACTTGCATAGTGCATAGTAATCTCTCTCTCTCTCTCTCTCTCTCTCTCTCTCTCTCTCTCTCTCTCTCTCTCTCTCTCTCTCTCTCTCTCTCTCTCTCTCACACACACACACACACACACACACACACAGATAAAGTAAGGAAGGAGATGTTACAACAATTGTGGAAAGAGATCTCAAAAGTGATAGGGAGCTAGAGTTGGAAGTTGATGTTGCACATCAAGAAAGAGGTTATAGAACTCGAAAGAGATGCAAGCTTGGGAAGAGAGTGAAGCTGGGGTAGGCGACCTTGTTCAAGGAAGGGGATGTTGGAGCTATGGAAAAAGAGAGTGCAAATCTATCAAGAGATGTTGGATCTATGGAGAAAGAGGTTGTTGATCTAGAAGGAGATGTTGGGGCTATGGAGAAAGAGGTAGAAGATCTAAAAGGAGATGTTGGAGCTATGGAGAAAGAGATTGCAAATCTAGCACGAAGGAGATGTGGGATCTATGGAAAAAGAGGTTGTTGATCTAGAAGGAGATGTTGGAGCTATGGAGAAAGAGGTTGCAGATATAGAAGGAGAGGTTATAGCTATGGAGAAAGAGATTGCAAAACTAGAAGGAGAGATTGTGGATATAGAGAAAGAGGTTGCAGATCTAGAAGGTAATGTTGTAGCTATGGAGGAAGAGGTTGCAAATCTAAGGACATGTTATAGAGCTAAAACTATGTGTAATAGGCTACTTTGCAAAAAGGTGCCCTAGCATGAGAATAGGAGAGAAGAGAGGATGTCAAGGCAATTTAGAGAGAGAGAGAGAGAGAGAGAGAGAGAGAGAGAGAGAGAGAGAGAGTGGAGACAAAGATTGCAGATCTGCACTTTTTAGTTGTGCTAACGGGAGAGAAAGAGAGCTTGGAAAATTTTGGAGGGGGAGAAAGAAGAAGAGACAGAAGACAACGAGGGAATAAAAGAAGGAAACTTTTAATATTTGAAAATTGAAATTAAAGTACTTTCGGGGGGAGAGTAACTCCAACCAGATCTAGTAAAATCTACATATACTCTTCAAGAAAAAAGCAAGGCATTTATATAAGCATGTTTCTTTTGTTTACCCCACCATTCTAGCCTCTGATAAAAGCTTGATTAAGTTTTAGGCATTTCCTTAAGCTGCCAAATAAAGAGGCTCTCCTGTATCCCATTCTCTTTCTAATGGGACATTCAATTAACATGATACCATTTATAGCAGTAGAACAAGCTGTGTGATCGATTACAAAAAAAAATCAACCCACTAACATGATCTATGGTACTTTTTGCATGCTTAAATGACCAAAAAATCTATATAAAACATATCAACACAATAAAGTGGATCACATAGACATTAGACACATAGAGACACATATGTGACTGCATAAAATGAATCTTTCAAGTGAAATAGTGATAATGAGTTACAAATGTTCCTTAAGGTGTACCCCATAACTCACAAACTTAAGAACTATGTATTACTAGTGCATTGTAGTGGGTTTTTTGGTATACAAATTTTTTTTTGGCCTTGTCTGAATCGGAGTTCAAATTTGATAGCAGTTTTTATAACAACCATTGAAGATAAATTCTAGTGGCTCTTATATGTTCTTGGTTACAAGATTATTGGAAACAACTTCTTGGTTTATAAATGGAGCATTTATTAAACTTGTGTCTGAGCATTCAATTTGTCATGACATAGGTAATCAACACTATACTTTCTTCTCCTCCACGTAAAGAAAGTACTAATTCTCGTTTTTATTTTATCATATGTAAATGGATCCCTGTAGGGAAATTTCCTTCAAGAAATTGAAAACCAAAGAAAATCTTTGGGATTTGTTAACTCTTTTTTTCCATTTTAAGAGTTTATTTTCCTTTGTATTTTGTTTTCAATTAGGATCTCCTTTCCTAGAGTGTTCCTTTCTATCATCCAAGTATGGTATTGGTTATGTGGTTTCCCTCTTGAGTGATAGGTCTTGAGTTCAAGACTCATCAGGTAGACCTTTAAGGCTTCTTGGGATTGTTCCTACAATGGTAAAATGACTCTCCTCCTCCTCTTCTTCTTCTTCTTCTTCCGCTCTCTCTCTCTCTCAATGTGTAAAATAGATCAGGTGATTTGGTCTTTGAGATTGTTGGACGATGTTATAATGTTCTCTTGTGTGTCGAGCATGCTTAGGTTCCCATTTTTCAAGAGTAGTTCATAGGGTCCCATGCAAGGAGTCCAAACGTGGGAACGTCGGGTTGGTAGAGGCCAACAAAACCATTATCTGTCCGGACATCGTAAGCGATGAAGTGGTCATTGGAGGAAAGGCGGAAGCAGAGGAAAGGGCCAATGGCGGCGACTTGGAACCCAGATTTGAAAGACCAGTCGGGGTCGGGGCCTTGCATGTTCAAGCGGATGTGGAGTTGCCAAGCGGGGAAAGGCGGCTGGCCAATGATGTCTCCAGTATGTCGAGGATCGAACCTGTAAATCGAAATTCGAAAAGCAGCGGCCTCGTGCTGCAGGTAGAAGAGCGTGTTGTTGCAAGCGGCCAGAATCGGAAGAACATTGCCCTCTAGCGGCAGTGGAGGCAGTGGTGGAATGGGGTAGATGGCACTTCTTTCGGTCGGCAGCACGCTGACCCCCATCATGGCCGACGGGTGGTGGCGCCAGCCGGCCGGATAGACGGCCATCAAGCAGTAGAGCACGCCTTGCAGCTCCGTAAAGGAGTTGCTCATGAAGTAAAGCGGTGGCAGCACGTAGCTGTGGAGCCTCCAAGACGCACCGTCTGTCTGCGGTGAGTCACAAATGAAAAGGGCGTCCAAGGTGGGTTCTGTAGGGTGTGGAATGCCGAGGACGAGCTTCCCATTCACAAAGGCGGCGGGATTGGCGCGGGAACGGCCGATGGGGCCCGGAAGGGGGAAGTGCCATTCGGCGGTGGGCTGGAGGGGGTGCCAGAGGGCCAGGTGTTCGGGCTGATGCGCGGTCATGTAGAGGATGCGGTTGCGGGCGGCCACTGGCGCGAAGTCGGCCACGCAAGTGAAGGGAAAGACGTGCGGGAGGGGCCGCCAGATTTTGCTGATCTGCTCATGTACGATGTCGTCGCTAACGGAGGGG
The DNA here is from genome assembly GCF_014529385.1 of Adiantum capillus-veneris. Taxonomy (NCBI): domain Eukaryota; kingdom Viridiplantae; phylum Streptophyta; class Polypodiopsida; order Polypodiales; family Pteridaceae; genus Adiantum; species Adiantum capillus-veneris. The sequence goes on along the minus strand of NC_140932.1, from coordinate 66,285,722 downwards.
AGGACCGGCCGGTCCGCGCCAAATGGCAACCATCGGCGCGCCCGCACCAGAGGGTAGCCACCCTCTTCCGCAAAGCACATCAGAAAGGGTCGATCCGGCGGCTCGAACGCCCTGGAGATAGGCCTCGGCACCGGACAGCGGGCTAGCACCACGTTTTTCACCACCTCTCTCCATGCCCTGCTTGTCCCTCCCGCCCGCCACAACGCCTCAAGGTTAGGCAGTCGCGGCACAACCTCCGCCTCTAGCACGTGATGCGGTAAGTATATCTCGTCGTCCATCCTCGCTTCCACCCCCTGCACTACTGTTTGCCGCACGCTAACAGTCACAACTCCTCGATACACGCGGGCGCTCGACTGTAAATTAAGCATGTCAACAAAATCGGGTTCACCAACTAGGTAGGATACTTAAAACAAAATGTAGCGTCAGGACACGGCATTTTTAAAGGTGACCCTTAATCCTTCAATTAATCCGGGTAAAGCATTACGCTATATTTAGGTAAAAATTAGACTGCATACTAAAAAGAAAAACCCCAACAACCTCTTATACCCTATCGAGATCCCTCTCTCCCCCACGTGCTCCTCCCTGACGTCCTCCCGCTAGCTCGCCCTCTCTCTGCCAGCAGATTGGCCTGCGCACACACATCGCGAGGCCCCACTCGTCCCTCCCTCTGCTTTGCTCTCCCTAAAACCCCGGCTTGCGTCCACAAACCCAACACCGTCGTGTTCGACACCAACCAGAGAGAGAGAGAGAGAGAGAGAGAGAGAGAGAGAGAGAGAGAGAGTCGTAAGTGACACACACACACACATACAGAGATAACCTAGTTGCCCGAGAGAGAGAGAGAGAGAGAGAGAGAGAGAGAGCAGTGACATGCTAGCCACTTGTGAGCAAGAGAAAGAGACAACAAAAGACTCGAGCATGTCGATTGAGTCCACTTCTTCCCAGGGACAAGTTTCATTTGAATTCCACCCAATTCACCCTTTTTCTGAAATGGTCCAGACATACTAGAATATTTTCTTTTAAGGGAGGATTAGTTTTCCCCTTTATTGAAGGGTAAAAGTGCCTCCGAAAGGCATCGAAGCCTTCAAAATCAAGAAGGAAGGAATTGGGGGGGGGGGGGCATCGACATCAAATGGGCAACCATTTGTTGACTTGGTGTGTGGACACCTCCTTCGTTGGCCCCTTGCACCCTTAAAACAGTCAATACCCTATATGTATGAGATTCCCACGTGTGCCTCGGACTGGAAAAATGATTTTGGGCAGATAAACAAAAGCTTTTGAGAATTTAATGCTTGGCATTAGGAAGGGAATGGAGTCCAAGGGGGCCTCTTTATTTTCCATGGGATTAAAAAGGAGATTATGGAAGGGGCAAATGGGCGGATGCCATGTGGACTGAAATGGTGGGTATGGCAGGGCCTAAAAGTAAGTGGTTAAACTTGTACTCTTTTATAAAAGACAAAGAGAAAATCTCTTATAAATTCAAAAAATGAACTTTTCTCTAAATATTGAGTAAAAATCAATCATTTTCACTCTATTGGCTGCCAGTTTCTCCACCCCTCTCTCCTAAAAGGGGTCCCCTCCAAAAACGTGTTGATCATTCCCTCCCTCTCTCTCTACTGTACCATCTCTCACTTCTCTTCACTTCACCTTGTTTCTCTTTCCTTCCTTTCAGTTTTCCCTCCCAAAAGCTCTATAGTAGAATTTTGAACCTCCTTTCCCTCCTCAAGCTTACTGCATTCTCCTCAAACTGAAGTTCTCCATTACTCCATGGGCTTCACTAAATACCTCTAGCTAAAGCTGAAGTATATAGCATATCCTTCTGCTACATCATCCCTCTTTCTTTCCTGAACAGGTTTCTTGCTCCTTCTCCATTAAGCTCTCTAGAGAGGATCTACTTCCCTCTCAAGATTCGCAACATTAAGTCAACAAGCAAATGGAGTAGTATAGCAGTAAGTGGCATCCTTCACCTTTGTGTACCATCAAGGTTCTTGCTCTTTATACAGCTGAGAACATGATATCTAATCATAAGTGTTTGTGTGCAGGTTGTGCCACTATTTCCCATGGCATCATCAGGTACTTGACAACCTAAGAGTGTCATTGACTCCATTTCATGCAGCAATGTACAAGATGACAATGGATATTGGGTGACGATGGAGTTAAAACGAATGATGTGGGTGACAATGCAGCCCAACTCAAGAGGTGCACACAAGGTCTCAAGGAGACACATGGCTTCTCGAGCACACCATTGGAAGGGAAGAATTGTGGAGTTCAAGCAAACACAAGACGACAAGAGGCTTGCGGAGGTGCAACATGTGTATGTTGCTTCACAAGTGAAGCTAGAGACAGTAGTGGCTCCATCGAGGTTTCCTGCAAATTGTAATTTTTACTCCTCTTGCAAGTTTTTCGGTTATCTATTTAGTATTTCTGACTTGTGTGTTGCTTTTGATAACTGTAAGATTTTCATTGCTTCTTGTTCATGTTTACATATGTTTTCCATCCGATTTTGTGGAGTGGGAGCCAATAGAGTCCTTCATTGGAACTTTTGAGGCCATCCACACTGAGCTTGGCAAATTGCTCTACGCTGGTTGTCAGTACTCTGAGCTTGCCTCACGTGACATTTTTCTTTATAATCATACTTATGTCACACCTAGGCGAAATGGATATGGTAATCTATCTCTGGTTCACTCGCCAACCTTGCAGAGTTTGAAATGGCCTAAGCCAGACATTGCCTTGATCGCAGCAACCAAAAGGAGAATCGAGGTGGATGTGCAAGCAACAATGAAGTGCACCTATGGTTCCCATAAAGCCACGGTAACATGATTTATGTCTCTTCATGTGTTTGCGTTTATATTTTGACTTCAGAGTGTTCATAGGACACCAACAATGTGGACTTGCAAAGGGGGAAGTGCAATCAACAGGTTTCTTGCAGCTGGGTGGGAGACTAAGGTGGTTAACCACCAGGGAGATAGAATCAAGTGCTCTGTAGTTGCTGACAAGGTGGTGTTCAGATACCATACTGCGAAGCAAAAGCTTGTCGATGGTCCTTCCCTATAGAAGATGGAATCTGACGATGGGAGAATGGGAGGCACTAGACTCTGAGGTTGCTGCTAGAGAATTAGTTGACCTGCAAATACATCTCCATGACGATGTAGTGCACCACATTACAGTGAACAATGACTGGCATCTTAGTCACCTTCGCGAGTATCTTAATCTTAGATGTACCTTGCCCAAGAAATATCTCTTTGTAATCAATGAAAAGATTGTTCGCTCCAGGAAAGAGAAGAGCTTTCTGTGTGAGAACATTCCGTTTCCGTGATGTATTTTTGTAAAAGCTTGTAACTGACATGGATTTTTGTCCACATTAATACATACGGTGTTTTGAATCTCATTTATATGCATACTTGTTTATTCTCAGCTTATTCAAGTTTTCGATTGAAACATACAATTTATTTGTTGTGGAGCACAAATCTCAATGTTGGTGTCTTTTAATGCTTTGTCGCGTGAGTTTGTTTAAAATTAAAGTTTTAAGTTGTTTTGACATTAATTTAAGTGCTTTTAAAAAGTGACTTTGGGTATATAAGTGACTTTCTAGTTTTTAAACTTCATTTCTCACATTCACAAAACTCTAGCTCTAAGATCTCTTCACATCTTCTTTGCGAACGAACCCATGGCAACGTCTACTGATGCACTTCTCACACAATTAGAAAAGGTAGGACTTGCAGATCGAGCACTGTGAACTACTCAGTGTGTTCGAGGGGACAATTGACATGCAGGCCGCTACCAACCTTCATGCAAAGGCATTCAAAAGCTTTCTTGACTACATGGCGCAACACATGGAGGAATATACCATAATCTTTGAGGGATCCAATATGCCATGGTTGCCAGTGGATTTCTTGAAGCATCTCTATGCGACTGATAAAAACTTCCAATTTCGCTTGTTGAGGTTTATTAAAGGCCTCACGGAACAAGACTTCAAGATAGAGGATGAGGATGATCTCATGGATTTGGGCATGGGGTGCATAGGCACCCAATTTATTTCATGGGACATGGTTCTGGCATTACTTGTGCTTGAGGGCATGGACAAGGGAAAATCAAAGGAAAAGGTCAACCAAAGACCTCCTGTGACCATTGTGGAGGAATCAAATGAAGTTATCGAAGAGATAGATGAGCAGGCCAAAGCATCTATGGCACTCCTACTCATGCAAGATCCCAGCGCCGCTGAGAAGAGGGAGATGAGGTGTTGGAAGAGATCCCGGACCTCCAAATTCTCACTTTCATCAGTGGTGGTGGATGATCATCAGTTTCTCTTCCTTGATGACATTGGCAAAACATTAGGACTCATAGAAGATGAGTCACTTGCAGTTCCTGCTATCTATGCAGGCATGAAGGATCCCAGTGGGAAGGAAGAGAAAGTCAATTTTTAAAATGATTTCGAAGAACAAGATCTCCCAGCAAGCCTCTCTTTCCTCCCCAGTGAAAACGAACAACAGTTGGTGCAAACAGTAGCAAGTACACTAGTGGAAATAAAATAATGTGCCTCTTTCTACGAAAGCGTACCAGACAGCGCATTTCATCCACACAAACCACTGATTGCAATTGGTAGAGATGATCGATCTAACATCGATCTTACAAAGAAAAATCTTGAAGAGAGGGATGAAGAAACTGAGGTAAAAAAATCTAAACCTGGTAGAATTTCTAGTATGCCTTACTACAAGTGTTAATATCAATTAAAATGCTTTGCAGACGGCTTATCATGTTGATAAGTTTGCAATGCATACTCGAGTTTGCGGAACGTCTCCACGGGTAGAGACAGTTCTCTTTGGCACTACCTAAGCCATCTGGGGCCATCGATTGTTAGAGCTGCTCACACACAGTTCTCCAAGAATGGTTCTGCAGAGCTGCTAAAGTGTAAAGCATTAAGTGGCATACTTGCTGAATATTCTCTCACCTTAATTTCTCACAAATGTATATTGGTGGACCGAGAGGCAGCATTGTATGCCTTTACAGGCAAACACCCAGGCTCGGTCCTCTCCCATTGCACCTTGAGTCTAGGTCAAGGGTTGAAAAACCTAGAGGAAATTGTAAAATCCCTTGGTGTCAAGTCAGCCATTCGCCCATTACCCAAAGATGTAATTCGTAGAAAAACCAATCGACCATGATGTAATATTCGAATCAATAAAGAATAAATGTTTTTAATAATGATTTTTGTCACCATCCAGTACTTGTTTTATTATTCATATTATTCAATAATTTCCATTTTTGCCCGTCAAGGCATACACGTGCAGAGAACCTCAAACATGAACCCACCAGGCGGCCAGGGGGCTTTTTTTGCACCATCCAACCCCACCCGGCGCCGTCGATGCGTCACATGCCCTTCTTGACCCCGTACGCCCCCCCCGTCGCCCCGTTTCACAAAATTATCTCCAAGAAGCTCCCCCGACCGCCCGGTGGCTGCATGTTTGAGGTTTTGTGCACGTGTGTGCCTCGACGGGCGAAAATGGATCCATGGTGGTGAACTTAAATTTAACATATCCAACAATTCAAATACGTATAAAAGACAATGTACAAATTAAAATTGAACAATTGCTCGGAATGGTAGAAATTCGCCAATTGATATTATAGAGAAAGATTACAAATCTCATGAAGAGAGAGTACATGGGATAAACTACATCTTATGAAGGCATCCTTCATTTCTTAAATTTAGTGCTAAGGCTAAATCCATATTTTTTAAAGTTACACGCTTTGCATGCGCCATACAAGAGACGCCATCTTGAAAAAGCTGCACCAAAATGTCTTTGGCGGCATCCTATAAGGCCAATAAAGGTGCGCGTTGTATTCTTGTAACGGAATCACTATATTCATCTATCATCTCTCTCACCACCCAGGAGAAGGCCACTCGCTCTTTTGGTATTTCTTGATCTCACGTAGGGCCTCCATCTCCGCTTTTTCGGTGTTGTTGGTGGTGGTGGAGGAGGAGCCGCCTGCCTAGCCCATTGAGCAGGATCATCTTTGTATTTTTTCCTCCTCTCCGCTTGGGTTTGCTGCTCTTTTGGTGTCACCTTGTCCCTTTTTCTTTTTGCACATTGCTTGGCTCTTTGAGGGATTTTTGAAGGCTTTGAGCTCCCAGCCTTTGCTTGTCGGGTGGCTTGAGCTCTATCTTGTGTCGCCTTCTTCTCTGCCTCTGCTCGTGCTTGTAAGTTGGCCAAATGAGCTCTCTCGGCCTCAGCTCTCTTCCTTTTCTCTTGATCTCTCTGTCTTCTCTGCTCTTCTTGTACTCTAAGGGCTTCCTTTTCAGCTGCCTCTTTCGTTTCCCTCTCCCTTTGTCTTTTCCTCCTCTTGGCCTCTTTTGCTTTAGATACCGGGTCATCTGGTATTACCTTGATTACTCTTTCTTTGATTTGCGATGGAAACTTTTGCGGCGTAGTATGTGGGGTGGCCTGAGCACCAGTGGTTGTGGCAGGAGGCGATGGCAGTGGATTTTGAAGCGGACCTCGATATTCCTCTTCTGTTTCTTGCATTGCTCTACAAAGAGGTGAAATCGGTGGGGGATCTAGAAGAGGTGTGCGAGTGGCATGGGTTAAATCGTAGAGACCTCCAAATATGTGTTGCATGTTGCTTTGATCATTTGGATTTGATGGTTGAGGAGGCTCTTGGGTGTTTCGAGCAGGCTAGGGTACTAGGTTATCCACTTGTGGTTGGGGATGTGGATTTGAAGCCATGGATTTTTCATGGGGTTCTGGATGCAAATTTCTATGGTGTGAGTGGTTGTGGTGGTATTGTTGTGCGTAGTGTCAGCCTGCTCGTGTGAATCGTCCATGTGGTGCAAGATGTGAGTGCATGTGCATTTGTGCTCGAGTGGATCTTCTACAATGTGCAAACAAGAAATGGACTTCAAGTTGTGAGCTTTGACTTATAAAGTACTATTTATAAAAAAAAACTTAAAAACTCAATAATACCATTAAAAATCCAAAATTGTCAAAATTTGTTACATAAAACCATTGATTGGAGCGACAAATCATGTGGCATTATAATATATGCTCAATATGGGAATGATTAGTGTCAATAATTTATTGATTTTCCACTCAATGTCTGCCATTTCATTGCCTTGTCACCAACCACGTCAAAATCGATCTTTTGCACTAGAAGCATGATATGATTGCGGTCGCCTCACGCTAACCACTTTCTCTATTCTTCATTTCAAGCTTCTTTGCACTCTAGTCTTCTTCCTTTCTGTTCCCGCTAAAACTCTGTAGAACCAATTGAACATTTCATGCAGGGCATTGCTCTTTTTCCTCCCACCTCCATGCCTTGTCTTTTCAAAATACACTGTTTTTTCTTGATATTGTGAGCGCTCCATTCCTTGGCTACTCCGGAGGCCCAATGAGCCGAATGTGTCCAGAAAAACTGAGCTATGAGCAAAAAGAATATGCTAAAAAAATTATAAACCTTTAGACGTTCAAACACTGATTTTTTTTATTCCAAAGACAAAGTGTTCAACCCACCATGTAATGTGTTATGTGTGTCTCCCCCCAGGCATCCACCATTTGCACCATGAAACTATTGATTACAAACTTTAAAGTGGATATCTCAGCAGAAGCTAGATTTGCCTTTTCAAGCAAACAAAAAATTTTACCTACAAACTGCCACACACGAGCGTGCTAAATTCCTAGGGCTCTTCGTTACCTCTGTAGGTGGTAATGTCACACACCTTTTTCCACAATTGAAACTCGCTGGGACTTTGAGAGTTAGAATAGTCTGAAAGCATATGCCTAGCTTTACTACCACCCATACATATTTTATTAAGACGATCTTGTGTACTTCCAGATGCCTTCCTATCCTTTGATAGCTCTACTGCACCGCCATGCAGGCCAATGCTTGATAGAATAGATTCAAGTTCTCTGATACACTCTTCCCTTCTTTCTGCAGGCTCCATATTCCAAGCATAATTAATATGGAGCATCAGCACCTTGTCAAGAATTCGAAGACGGGCATGAAGAGTGTACACATGCACATTTATCAGAGGAATTGGTAGAATAGTATCCCAATTTGGATCATCCATGTCTCGATTAGGGGGTATACTCTGGTTACAACTAAGGATACCTTGAAACCATTGCTGGAGTGCTTTACCCATTATTTGTGTAGTGGTCACACCTTTCGCAGAATTGAATGCAGCTTTGCCACCCTTACCCTTACCCTTAACTTTCGAAGAGTTGACTGTAGCTTTGCCACCCTTACCCTTACCCTTGCCCTCAGTTCCTAATGAGACTTAACTGTGGGAGCAACAAATGCATGGAAAGAGGGTCATTGCACCTTGCTTGCATCCTAACGTACACTTGAGAGTTTTCAAGTCTCCTGCCAAATGCCACTTCACTTGGAACGTACCCAAACCTGAAACCTACAATCGTTTTCCTTCTTGTTGTTGCCGAATGACGTCAACAAATGGGGTGTGATTAAAATACCATTTGAGAGACTCATGTGTCTCATGCGGGAGATGAAAAGCTACCATCCACCAAATATTCTTCTCGGATTGAACACCTAAACAGGTGTTTTCCTTCTTGTTGGCATTTAGCTCAACATCAATGCCCACCAAGGCTCTGTTCATAAGCCTAACGCTTACCCTTTCGAGCCGTTGACCTTTGACAATCTGGCACTCATCACGCTTGATCACAAATATAACTTTGCCATCACATTCTTCCTATGTCAACCCATAAAATCTGATCATTGACTCCTGGAGCTGCAACAAGTCAACATAGACATTATTGAACTCGTTGTATAACGAAAATATTTGTTCTCTTCTAGTGGCAGGACATCCTCCACATATTGAAATCCACCCAACAAGCTTGCAACATCATTATTGGCACACCTTTTTGCAACGCTAAGGCATTGAAAACAACCTAAACAAACCTTTTTCTCTGTGACCTAGTGTGACAAGCCTATACACAGCTTCGTAGGCCTTGAAACTTATTCTTGCGCTATCACACGCCTCCATCATCTCCTGAGGTGAAACAATGTTCTTCAGCTCACTGAAATACTTCTGGTGCAAAACTTTAGCAATGCCAGCATTGGATGTATCATCCAATAGCTCCACCAACTCCTTTGGTTTGATGATATGCTGTAGCAGAGTATGTCCGATTGTTTCAACATTGGACTCAATTCCCATCATCGTCCGAGCCAAGTTCCTATATATTGAAATAATATTACAGCAACCTACAAAAAATGTATGAAATTAGAAGCTTGCATTTGTATTCCTACCGAGTTTGACGGATATGTTTCTTTCGAGCTCCACCACTTGAAGATAGCATAGACATCGCATGTCTCTTCCGCTTGCGAATGTGATAGAACAATGGAATGTGTGTGAGATGATCGATTCGCCAGTGCATATTACGTGCAGTGTGTCGTAGCTGAACATAATTGTCTAGGCGACGCTCTTGCTCCATTTTTTGATGCTCCGCCTTTGTAATAAGCTTTGACATCTCGTCATTAAGTTGCTTTGTCTTCTCATTGGCTTCCTCTCTGACTTGATGAATGTCTTTCACGTACTTCTCTTGCAATGAAAAATAGGCAGCACAGAGATGTTTTCTTGCTTTCCTTTCATTGTTTTCAATTGCACTCAACTGAAGCTGGAGAGGAAGAAGCACGAGGGGGGGAGGGGGGGGGGGAGAGAGAGAGAGAGAGAGAGAGAGAGAGAGTAAAGGAAGAGAGAGTGGGAGAGAGGACAGATATGCAACCTTGGAGGATCTGCACTTTTTCAGAAAGAGACAGCCAAGAATGTTCCTTAATGATTGGAAGAGGAAGTGATATGAGAAAGAGAGAGAGAGAGAGAGAGAGTTGGCTCACGTTTTAGAGAGAGAATGCAATGAGAGAATGTAAAAAAATCTGCTTTTCTCGCAGGGGGGCCTAAAAAGTGTCTCTTTTAATGAGTTCTAAGTGAGAGAGAGTTTTTTATATACTAGAGAGAGAAGAGGGGTGGGAAAAGGATGTTTGAAAATTCATTTACCCCCCTCTCTTTTGGAAATCTCAGCATAGGCCTTTTTGCCCTCTCTTTTAGGCTTAGTTTAACTTGGCTTAAGCTTTAAGAATTCCCTTAAACTGCCAAGTAAAGAGGCCCTCCTATACCCCATTCACTTCCTAATGGACAAGCATGCCCACACACACACACACAACACACACACACACACACACACACAGAGTCTCTTTGTGCTTCAAATCTCTAGAAAACCCAGAGAGATAAGGCTTGAAAAATTGAAATTTTAATCCATGGAGAACTTGATCATGGATAGGCCAACTCAAGCTTGGAAATATGCCTTTGAAAGCTTCGGATGAGGCCAAGAGACACACAATATTAATTGTGATTAGATTAGGGATGATAGAAGCTTCAAAAGTCAATGGATTTGGGGATAGAAAAGGACGAGGGTGCTCCAAATTTGTGTGTAGCTACCAAACTTATTTCACCAAGGTGTGTAGCTCTCAATGCCAAGTATAGCTCCTAATTCCAAGCCAATGCAAGATGAAGAGAAGCCATGCAAATAACCCACACACAGACTAATCAATTCGAGTTAGCCAAGAAGGGTTGTGGCCCAAGGAATCAAGTCTAAGAACATGCCCAATGCTTGGTAGTTAAAGTTGATTAGAGTGCTTATTAGAGAAGGGAGGATCAAAGAGAGTGGTTAAGAGATGTTAATCACCTTGCGAGCTCTCATACCATATGTTATGTTTAGGATGGATAGAAGAGCGTTGCATTCACATTAATGGAAAATGAGTACAAAAAAGGTGCTTATATAGCACTAGGGAGGTAGCATCTGCTTACCTCATGCATGACAACTTGGAACAACCTATTCTAAGAGCCAAACTTAAATTTCCATATTTAGCGGGTTTAATTCATGCCTACATGACTCCTCCATGTGATATTATGCTCCAAAAATTCTCCACATGGAGTAGACTATGACCAAGGCCTATTTTAACAATGATATACATGCCACCTAGGATCCCGAGTAGATTAGGGACATGCTCCAAGGTGACTCTAAGACAAAGCCCACAAACCTTACACCAATTCCCACATGAAGTATCTTAATACATATATGTGGGGGTTTCATTTGTTTCTATAAGGGTGCAAATTGACAACAATAATTTCTTGTGCTACTATGGAAAGGTATTATATGTACACTTGTAACAATTTGTTTTGCTGATACGCTTAATATACAAGAGAGGGAGAGAGGAGGGGGGGGGGGGGGGGGGGGGGGGGGGGGGGGGGGGGGGAGGGGGGGGGAGAGAGAGAGAGAGAGAGAGAGAGAGAGAGAGAGAGAGAGAGAGAGAGAGGATTGTCTTCATTACAACTAATCAAAATCAACAAAGTATTATAAGTTTGGTTAGTAATTGGAGCTAATTGTGGACAAATAAACTAGATATGGAATAGATTGTAGATAACAAAAACAAATTGAGGTAGCCTGTCAGGCATTTTCACACAAGGCTTGAACAAGAAGAGCTTTACTTCATCATGAATAAACACCAACTTCATCCGTTAAAAATCAGCCATGACTTACTGAACTACACACACACAGAGAAAATTATGGCATGGATAGTTCCTTCAATCCAAAAACAATCACAGAACACTAAAAGAGGAGGTTAAAACATGGCATAACCGTGGCAAGATAATAACTCAAACGGTCATTGACATAGAGGAGACAAGCTTGTAGTTGTTAGGACGCTCCAAAGGTCCACTATTAAGAATCCCCCTATATAATGTGCGTTCTCATGGTACTCAAAAAACCCCTCTGTTAAAATATTGACATGAATAGATTGAACCCTCTTTGTTTAAAAATTAACGGGTTGTTTTCCAAACTTGGTTTAAAAAAGTCTCTTGTTAATGTATCGTTGTTAGATTTGTTATAATTTTAAGAATAGAAAATCCCGCTTGTTGAACTCATGTGCTATACTAACATGCTTATATAGTGCACTCCCTTAGCCATGATGACCACAAAAACAACACCAATTTTTGTTATTACAACAAAAAGTGTACCCTTTCTACGACACATTGTATGAATGTAAATATAAGACATTCTCATCAAAATTGCATGAAGATAAAGACTAGTGCATTCACATACATTTGTTCTTAGAGACACCAAACCAGAAATATACAAAGAGGATCTTGTTCTTTATTCATAAACAAGTACTAGAAAAAATCAAAACTAACCAACTCATAATAGATGTAAAACCTACTTCACATGTCTGCAAAACTGAAGACCACTAGAAAGTTTAGGTTCATCAAACACACTCTCTCAAACTTTGTTTGTGACTCTTCCAACTAATTTTAGCCTATAGACAATATCTCGTTGTCTAAAGATGAGCTCTTCACTTTTCCATCTTCAGACTCCAAAGCATTCCCAAACATAGATGCCATCTCATTTTGGTGTCAACCTTTTCGAGTAAATTTAGCGTTTTGCTATTCATATTGTGGCCGTCAATCTTACGTCTCACGTCACTCTATTTTGAGGACTCTTTTATTATTAGTGATAGATATTTTTCTATGCCTGGGCCATGGAGCAGGACCAGACAAGAAAAACCAAGCAAAAACAAAAAGGCAAACCCCCAACCCAAGCTCACCAACAAAGAACTATGGCTGGAGATGTGCTACGAAAATCTGCTGCCAAGAAATGTGCAATGCAGTTTCATTGTCAGATCTCACCAATGATTATCCAAAAACATGATCACTTCACCATTCAACAAAAGAGAAAGAGAATGTTGCCCTTACTTCAAAAGAGAGAGAAAGTAGAGGAGCACGAGACAATGTGAATTTATTGTGTAATTATGAATATTGGAAATATTTCTTTACAACAAGTGAAACCAAACTTATCTTTCATCTTCAAGATCTTTTGTCGAGGTAGCTTCGTCGGCTTCAAACTTCGCACGAAGGTATCAGGTCTTACACCCTATAGGGAAACGCGACAACAGGCTTACACCCTATAGGGCAACGCAATAATTTTTATTTCTTCTCTCTCTCTCTCTCTCTCTCTCTCTCTCTCACACACACACACACACACACACACACAACAGTCTCATGGAAAACTCACTCACTCTCTCTCAACAGTAGCCCCGAACACACGTCCCAAGCATCCTCTTTTTCTCTCTATTGTCCCTTTATTAACAAATGCAAGCACCCATCTGTGTTTGACTTTTTACAATTCTCACACCCAACTCAAAAAAGAGGCCTTCACATTCATCACATCCTTGGACCCATTAAATTATTGCTAAGAACCAACCGCCCATCAGATGGGGAGTACACACTATAAAGGAAACCCCTCCTAGTTCTTTCAGCCTTAATTTGGCACGCAACAACGGGATTCTTTCCCTTGCTATGCTACTATGCAAAACAAGCCTAGCCTCGCAGCAAAGGACCCCCTACCCTCTCATGGGTCGCGCTACTGCAACAATCCACGAGGGCTCGCTCTCTCTCTCCTCGAATCGGCTATGGCCTACCACACCACGTCTCTCTCTCTTACTCACATGCTTTCTGCACAGGTGCCTACACCCCTCTTGCTGGCGACTTGCAGCTGCCTTCTAGGGCTCTCAATCTCCCTCTCGGGTCGCGGCACTCAGGCCTGCTCGCAACAGCCTCAGCACTCGACAATCTCTCAGTCCCCGCTCTCGGTATTGGCAGCAGCCTCCCCCTGCAATATTGAGCGGCTCTGTATGGAGTACTGCCTCTCTTGCTCGCTTTAAAGCGTCCCCCAGCATCACACAAACCAGCCCCCGCTCATTCTCAACCTCGGCATGCAGCAAAGCTCGTTACGGCCTCTCTACATACCCCCTTGCTATAGAATGAACCCCCCTCTCTCTGCTCATCCCCATCTGCAAACGGTGCTGTCCCTTGCTTCCCTGAATCGACTCGCCACATCCTCGCCACCCTCTCGATAGTTTGTTAAAAAAAACGTATTAAAACACCTCTTCCTTTTAACTTAATCAAAGCCCTCCAAGATCTAGTTCACACCTCCTCCGCGGCATGCAATATGGTGAGCAGCTCCTCAGCCTGCTCTCGGCATCCTACTGGCTTGCAATGAGAGAAAATCTCCCTCTCCATTCTTCATCATGACCCCCTCTTGCATGGCTTGCAAATGGCACCCATGATCTCTCAATGCCACCTTGTCTCCCACTTCACGGGCACGAGTAATCACCCACAAAAGAAACACCATCTCCGGCTCTTGGCCCCTCTTGGACCCCTTCTCTTTGTAGACTTTCTACCTTCTTGTGGATCCTTTCAACTTTCTCCCTTTGCTCTCCTAAACTCGGCTCTCTTGCTACAAGTAGCAGAGAGATATTCTCTCCCTCAATGTCTTTGATTCTATACAAGAGAGCTCCACCCTCTCTCTTGATTCTCTCTCTCTTCAATCTTATATAGAGACTCTCCCTATCTCTATCGGCTTGAATCAACGAGATAACTTCTCTCTTTTATTTTCTCTAGAAAACCCTTCATAGACTCTTCATAAACACTCTCTCACACACACACTACAATAAAGACACAGACGATATGCAAAAAACAATAAGTGGCCATTGGTGGCCACCCTCTTCAAAGTCTTGCCATGCTTCCTTTGTACACCTCTAGCAATGACCGATCTCGATCTTTAGTCGTCAAGGTCAAGGACTTCATTGTAGCATTTCCAAGCATATCATACCCTATCAAAACAACTCCTTAAAGCAGACCAAGTGAGATCATCGCCGGGAAAATTATGATAAAACAACCTTTCAAGCTCGCTTCAACACTCGAATCTCATACAGATGCTCTGTTTCTCTATCGAAATCCCCATGCCCTTGGCCAGAAAAAAAATGTAACAATTAACATCTCCTTTTCCCTGCTTTTTTGGGCCACGTCTCTCACATCTTTGGACGTTTATTGAGCATCCTTCTTGCGTTTATCATTGACAGAACACAGTCGTCATATTTCTCTCATTCTCAATTACAGCCTCCACCATAAATAGTGTGCAGATTCTGCAATCTTATCTTATACATTGTTGGGAAACAAGCAAATTGGAACACCTCTATAGCGATGTCACCCAAGAGCATTGAAAGAGAACTACAAGACACCAAAATCTTTGAAAAAATCCCTTTGAAACACCACAAGTCGAGAAAGATGTGACGAGACACGTCAATACAACAACTGAATAACAAAAATTTGCAAGTACTCATAGTAGACGCAGGAAATCAGAGATGTATATTGAAATCAATTCCCGGGTACAAGAAGAGCGTAGCTCGTATCAACCTCCCGACCAGCCCCGAGCTATCTCACTCTCAATCTGTGCACAGTTTTCAATCGCACTCTCACTCTCACTCTCAATCTCAATCACAAGGCGCCTTCACTGTAGAATAGCCTCCTTCTCCACAGGCTGTCTTCTTCCCGCGAGGAAAAGTAGTTATTTTCATCCTTCTGTCAGTCTTTAGCTAAAGTGGCCCAAAATAGGTTCTGAAAAGAGACGTCCTGCATTCAAACGCATAAAAACCACAAAACGCAACCCACACTCGCGAGTTAGCAGTTTTAGAAACTTTTTTTTTGGCCATTTTCAGTGAGCCGTAACTCCCAAATGGTTCAGAATTTGACCGGATCTGCCTCACATGAATTTGTTTGTTTCATTGAGCTCTTCGAAAGTTGTGAGATGCGAAAAATCCATATCCTGCTCAGTTTGCCCGAAAAATTACCTGCAAATCAGCAATTTTCACAAAAACAGTTTAAAACAGCATTTTCTCACTTTTTCTCTAATCTACGGGCTGAAACGGGCATCAAAATACATGAACCAGCAAAAACACAAAGAAGCAATATTTTTGCTCGTGTCGAGGGCTACAAGTTCTACATACAAAACTTTTCCAAATGTTGACCATAGTACCCTCAAAACTGGCTCCCGAGGGGTGTCCCGGGTCAAAATTTGAAACTTCACGAGAACGATTAGAATGAAGTCCTATACTGTGGTAAAACGCTGGAATGAACAAAATGTACTCTAAACAAAAATATTCATCAAACCTTTGCAGAATAAGTCCTATTACACAAGAGTAGTCCCCCTTGGGAATTTACTGGCCGTTGCCCACCCAAGAGACTATGTCCCATAGGAACAAAACCCTGCCAAAGCATGGATTTACAGCACACGTCGACCAATTCATATGAAGACAAGGTCCTCCCCTTTCACCATTGAACACCACAAACCCACAACTTCAACATCAATTCCACAATTCCGATATACATGCCCTCTCAATCTGCCTACACACAATTTGCCACTAAGCTGCCATAGCCATAACCTTGCAGAGAACTAGTCGTACCCTGAAGCACAACTCCAATTGGGGCACTTTAAATCTTGAGAGAAAGATTGAAAAATGAATGGTGAGAAATCTGAAGATGACCAAATTTGAATGTACACGCCGCTACATGCAAAATTGATGCGAACAGGGAGCTGTCCCAACACGACTACACGTAGAGTAGGCAAAGCGGGGGCAAAAACTGCAACAGAAACCATCAAGGAGGCACAACAAGCTCAAACCTGCAATTTTCTGGATTTTGGCTGAACGTTTTTAAGTTTGTACATGAGTTTAAGCTATATACACGTCTCCCTTCAAAAACTCACTCACGGGCACTTACAGTAGCCCGATAGCGGGCGTTAGACTAGCGACTTGTAGTGCATGTACATGTGTTTGCTAAAGCAAGATAAAAACCCCACAAAAAGAAATACCACACACACTTTTGGCATCGGGCGTCATGTCTGTATGTACAAATTTACAAAAAACGGGGTGTCAGAAATGCGTCCAACAACGTCTTCTCGCAACCATATATGGCTATTACTATTCTCATCAACAGCTTTCCTTTTGGTCAACGTTCTGTTCCTCCTTTCCAAGGCCAAGGATTTCTAGGCTGGAAAGCAAAGATGCTGCTAATTCTTGAAGGTGATGAACACTCTGATGTTGTTCTTGGAAATCGTGTTTATCCGCCTCAGCATGTTGATACGAATCATGATAACGTGCTTATCACTGAAGGACCTATATTATACGGATTGACAACGACGGGATAAAGCAGCTCGTCCATATATTCTTTCTACTCTTAATGATTTCCTTTTGCTTGACATGTATGAATTGCCTACTTCCCACGACATATGGAAGTACCTTATTGCAAACTTTCAGAAGAAATCTATTACAGAAATACTTTATTTGAGAGGGTTTCTTAACAAGTTATAATATGAAGTTGGTACTACCATGACGAGACATATTGAGTCTTTCAAATATACTATTAATCAACTTGTTGTTGTCGGTGATCCTGTTCCACAAAAACAACTGATTACACTTCTCCTTGATACGGTGAAGGACTCTTCTTATGATAACATTATTACTATTCTCTCTAATAAAGATGGTCTTGATTTCGGCCAAGCCTGCATGTCTCTAATTGAATACTCTCAGCGTCATGTGAACGATGTAATGCTGGTCATGATACAACTATGATTTCACAAGAGGAGACTGAGTCACAATAGATGGAACGTGCTTTTTATGCTCAAAGGTGTCCATTTCAACGAGGAAACCACAGAGGTGGCCGTCAAGGTAATATTTTCTCTCGTCTCAAATTTTCTAATAAGCAATGTTCTTACTTCAACAGAAATGGCCATAATGAAGATGATTGTTGGGTATGTCAATAAGATGAAGAACACGATATTACCACAAAACAACAACGTTTATCTAGAGACTCTTCTTCTTCTTCTTCTTGTGAATATTGTGGACGATCTGATCATCCCACTCATATGTGCTATAAGCGTCGATTTGACACAGATCGTAATAGAGCATATGCTACTGAATATTAAAACAATATTGTACCAAAAACAAGTTGCATCCTATGTTCAGTTGCTCCATACATAATACTTCATGTACGTGATGGATCACTTTTTTATTGTCGATTCTGGTGCTACAGAAAATATGACATATCAGTATAAGTGGCTCCATAACTATCATCCACTACCAGTTCAACGTGTTGTTTATCTTGCTGATGATACAAATTGTCAAGTAAAGGGTATTGGAGATTTATAATTTGGTACCTTATCTTCTTCTACTCAAATTTTGCGAGGAGTATTACATGTACCAGATCTTCAACGTAATCTTCTTTCAATTGCTAGACTTGTTGATCTTGGTCTCTTTGTTGGATTTGATCATACCAAATGCCGAATTGAGAAAGATGGACAGACTATAGCCACTGATCCTCAAAACAGTAATTTGTTTGAACTCTCTCTCAATGATGTTGTAGAAAATGTTGTCACTGCTCTAGGTGATTATGATTGCAAAGTATGGCATCACCGTTTTGTTCATGCTCATTTCTCAAAACTCGTTGATCTTCAGCGTCGTGATCTTGTTCATAGCATGGATCTTAAAGCTTATCCCCATATGGGAATTTGTGAGTTTTGTGCTCTTGGAAAACATAATCTTAAACCCTTTTCTCTTTCAAATACAACTCATTCTCATGACATATTGGATCTTGTTCATAGTTATATATGTGGACCTCTACCTTCTTCAAGATCACAATATTGCTACTTCATTACTTTCATTGATGATTTCTCACGGTATACGACTGTATTTCTATTTAGACAAAAATTTGAGGCCTTACCTATTTTCAACAAATTCCAGAAGGCTGCGGAACTTCAAACTGGTCATCGCCTTAAGAAGCTTCGTAGTGACAATGGAGGCAAATATGTTTCTCGAGAATTTGTGAGTTACTGTGCTGGCAGTGGAATTCATCATGAACACACTATTCCATATTCACCTCAACATAACGGCGTTGCTGAACGAAAGAATCACACTATCCTCAATGCTGTAAGATGTATGTTGATTCATTCTGGTTTATCTCTTGTTTTTTGGGCTGAAGCTACTTTGACAATAGTATTTATTCAGAATCATCTTCCTACTACTACACCCTGTAAGATACCCATCACAGCATGGACAGGTGACATTCCTTCTGTATCTCATTTTTGAACCTTTGGATGTACTACTTATATTCATGTTCCCAAAGAAACACGAACAAAGCTTGATGCTTCTCGTCTTAAAGTTATTTTTTGGATATTCTGACACTTCCAAAGGCTACAAATTCTATGACCTTTCTTCCAAGAAACTAATTGTGAATCGTGATGCTACTTTTAACAAGCAGCTTATGGGAGGCTCATGGACCATGGATGATTCTGATGATACTAAATCATTGCTTCAAGCTTTTCCATTTCTTTCAGATGATGAAACTCTTCCTATAGAGCATCTTTCCTCTTCACAACCATCCATTCCGAATGTTGCCAATGATGATATTGATATTTTTGTTGATCTGCCTATTGATTTTGAACATGGCTCATGTCATGTTTATGATTATGATACTATTGATAATGCTTTCTCTACTTATGAAGATCTCGTTACTTATAATAAATCTATCTCTTCACCACAAAAGGACCAATGGCAAGAGGCTATGGAAGCAGAGTACGATTCTCTTATCTCTAAAGGTACATGGATACTAACTGAACTTCCTCATGGTCATACAACTATTAAGTGTAAGTGGGTGTATAAGACAAAATTAAAATCAAATGGATCTTTTGACAAGTTCATGGCACGTTTAGTTGCAAAAGGTTACTCCCAAGTAGCTGGTGTTGATTATCAAGAGACCTTTTCACCAGTTGTTTGCATTACAAATGTTCGAGTTTTATTGCCATTTGCTGTTCAATTTGATTTAGAAGCTCATCAAATGGATGTCCGGACTGCTTATCTTAATGGTGACTTGGAAGAGGAAATTTATATGGAACAACTAGAAGGGTTTGTTATTCCAGGTAAAGACCTTGTTGCTCAACTCCATTAGGCACTATATGGTCTCAAACAAGCTTCACGAGGCTGGTATAGAAAATTTGATCTTTTTCTCACCTCTAAACAATTCATCTCTTGCTCTTCATACCCCAACTTACACATAAAACACCAAGGTAGCAGTTTTGTGATTCTTGCTCTTTATCCTTGTTTTCAATGATTTGGGATTTCTTCAGCAAAAAGTGAAAACGTTATTGTCTTCTGCATTTGATATGGTGAATCTTGGAGAGATTCACTCGTGTTTTGGCATTCGAATCCAACGGCACCATAAAAAAGGTATTTTATTCCTTCCACAGTCAAAGTTTGTTGCAGATACCATTCAAAAATTTGGTATGGAATCTACACATTCGGCCAACACACCTTGTCTTGCGAGCTCTACAAAGAACACTTCTGACAATGGCGATCAACTTGTCACAAATCAACCTTATGCTAACTTGATTATATGTCTTCAGTTTGTTGGCATGAAAACTCATCTTGATATTCTGTTTGTTGCTAATTATCTTGGACAACATCTTGCACGTCCTTCTTTTAAGCATTGGTTTGCAGCAAAGTGTGTATTGAAATACTTGAAAGGCACTACAGATTTTGGTTTGGTCTATCGATGACAACTCACATCGGATTGTATGCAATCTCTTTCTGTTTTGGGTTACACAGATACAGACTGGGCAAGCTCACATTTATACATGGGATCTACTAGTGGAAATTGCTTCTTTATAAATGGTTGTCTTCTTTCTTGGACCAGCAAGAAACAATGTTGTGTTGCAGTTTCTACGACTGAGTCAGAATATGTTGCGGCATCACTTGTAGCTCGTGAGCTGATCTGGCTTTGACAAATGCTAGTGGATATTGGCCACTCTCCTCTTTCTAGCACATCCTTGCAGTGTCAATAAGTACACAGTGCGACTAGGAAAGCACCGGGCCTCTAACTGTGAGGCTTCTAGCAAATTCAAGCAAGGTGTAGATGATTTTAAGCCAAAAACACACTAAAAAAGAACAAATCTCCATCCATGAAAGTTCCACTTTGAAAATGAACCAGGCCGATTTTGTAAGTGTTTTTGCATTGCTCTTTAGGTTTGGTATTTATGCTATTTGTACTTTTAAATTCTAACATATTGTATTCTTATGTCTATTTGTTCTTTAAAATTCTAACATAATGTATTCTTTGTATGTTTTGAACAGTGGTCGATGACAAGACGTAACCCCACACCGTACGAGCGCGAGTACGCAGGCAGAAAGGGCTTAAACGCCCTGATGGGCATTCTCAGTTCTCATGGAGGCATGGTTAGTATCTCACTTTACTCTTGTACATTTGTTGTATTCTAATGATAAGCTAAGAAAATAGATTTTTTTGTAATTATATGTTTATACTTACAAAAAGTCTTATTGGCTTTTTCTGCAAAATTTGACAGATAAGCCGCTTGGACGTGATAAGTCGTCCAATTAGAGGACGTCAGTCTAGTTAGAGGACATTAGTCTAGCCATAGCCAGATAGCATTAGTTTTATTTTGTCATAGCATGTATAATGAGATGACGTGTATACTTCTTTTTGTAACTATTAAAAAACAATGTATTTTCCACATAATGATAATTGTGTTGCAACTATTACATTTGCAAAGCTTAACAATCAAGTGATTTTTCCTATGATGTGTATAATTGTGATTGATTTACTTTCGTCAATTCACTTTTGTCCAATTACTTTCTGTCAGTTTTGTATCTTTATTTTGCAAACAATATTGTGCATGATGGAGTTAATGGTTATATTGTCTTGTGGGTGACTACTTTGGGTCTATACCTTGCACTTTCTTTCAAAGGTGAATCTGGGCTCATCTTGGATTAATTAGGTTTACTCTATTCTGGAAACATTCAATATGGTTAATGGGTGGCAGGGTACTCAATGCCCTGCCACCCAACAATTTTTACTCTGCAATGTCGCTATAAGCATCTCTATATAAGGTTCTGCAATGCCGCTATAAGCATCACTACAAAAGGACTGCACTCGTTGCTATAACCATCGCTATAGGAGTCGCTATATAGCGACGGTCATAGCAAAGTTCTTGTAGCGACTCTTTTAGCGACGATCTTAGCGACGTCGGGGAGTAAAAAACCCCAATGTATTTCCGTCACTAAAAGCATCACAAGTGCACATAACCTCTTGTAGTGTATGTTTCATGGTCATATTGTTGAGATGTAGAGAGAAAGAGAGAGACGAGACAAGAGACACACCATGTATGCTCCCAGAGACTGATTCATATTGAGGACAAGATACAAATATATAGGTGAGACCAAGTTGAGTAGAGTGATCCATATATAGCTCCAACACCCCCACTCAAACAAAGGTCTCTATCTTTGGATGAAAAACCCTTGGGGAGTTCAAGGGGAAAACCCAAGCCCCTATTTAATGTGAAAATATGAACCAACGATGATGATGTGAAAGTGAATTGTGTATCTATGTACAAATATACAAGTGACTCAGATACCACAATGTGCAAATGTGGAGTGTGCATAGTGCATGGTACCTATAAGATTACAATGTTACATGTACAAAGCTAGTACAATAGCAGAGAAGCTAATCTAGAAAGAGTGAGACCGAAGCAACTTCAAGCTCCGAGCGCAAGAGGATGAAACATGAATCGTTGAGGACTTTGGTAAGAATGTCTATAATCATCTAATCACTTGGACAGCGTTCAACCATAATGGTTCCTTTGCATACTTCATACCTCACATAATGATAATGAATAGCAATGTGCTATGACTTATTATGTTGAACATAGTCTTTTGCAAGACTAATAGAACTTTGGTTGTCACACCGATGTCGTGCCATGGCACGTCCATAATGCAAAATCAAAACATCTATCTTACTTTCAACGCTTTTTTTACGTGGGACCAAATGCTATGATGTACATAGTGTGATATATGGAAAAACTGTTGCCATAGTTGCAGGTGTATACATACTTTGCCGGGCATGCGAGGCCTGGGACGTGGCACCGTCGCATGTTTTAACACAATAAAGCATGCCTAATTTGCTTTAAGAATGTACAAATGTCAAGTGTTTTGAAGTGGCATGCTCATTTTGCCTAGAAAATTCAATGCGGACAGTCTCGATCAGAACTAGCAGGTTTCATGTGCGGGCGTAAAAGACGTATCCAAAGTGCTTACCAAGTGGAAAAATGAAGTTCAACATGAAATTTGAGCCCAATGGGATTTTTCGACAAATTTAGGGATTTTTCCCATCTTGTTTGGGCTTGTTACGGACAAAAAGGGGCATTTTTGGGTTAAAAATGGCTAAAAATTTTCTTAAATGGTCAAAAATAGCCTAAAAATAGTTCAAAATAGCTCAAAATGCCACATCAACAATGGTGCTATCATTACCTAAGTTGTGTGGGAAATTTTAGAGCAAAAAATGAGCTCATTTAGGCATATGAGCAAGGAGATACAACCATTCATTTACAGGGTGCTAGTGCAGTCCCGTGTTGCTTCCACTACATGGTTGAGGGTGTGAGGCCTCCAATCAGGGTTTCCCCTCCTCAAATAACTACTTGGGCTTCTCCAGTGAAGTATTGAAGCTTCCATGAAATGGTCACGACAAAGAATCGAAGTGTAAATTTAGGGTTTTTAACAGGTCTAATGCCCACCTGTCGCTCCCCAAGTGGTGCGAGCTCCCTGCCTCTACTCGCGTTTTGGCTGCCTCCTTTTGTTGCTTCCACTTGTCAGGATTCTCGTGCGCTGCTTGCTTTGCATTCTTCCAATCTTCTTTGGCCAACCAATCTGGTCTATTCCACCCATGCTTTATTGCTTTTTTAACTTCAGAACGCTTATGCTTGCAATATTCGTGCATTCGAACCTTCATCGGGTCTTCATTGAAGCGCTCATCCCGACTTGACAAGGAAAAATCGTCATGCAACATGCTGATGACTCTGTCTTTTAAATCATTTGGCATTTCACTCTAGGTGTTTAGTATGTAGTGTCGAAACACCTGAGAGCAAAGACCGCGCATGCACGAGATCACCTTCTTGCCTTCGTCATCCAAGATGATGCCGTTGCTGACGTTGACCGAGTACAACAAGCCCTCTCGCCTGTGACAAGTGAACCTGGGTGTCTCGACAGGGGTCTCAAGTGGTGTCTCTAGCGGCGTCTCGATGGGGTTACAGATGCCAGGTGTCTCCACTCGAGTCTAGGCCCCAAAGCGAGGAGTGTCGACAGGGGTGACTCCCGGAGGAGTAGCTAGTGGTGTGTAGCCAGGAACGACCGATAGCCATGTAAAACTTGGCGTAGATGGCGATGGTGTGGCTAATGTGGGGGCGGGCAAAGAAGGAGAAGGTAAAGAGCCTCGTCAAACACGAGGTGGTGTTAAGGCATCAGCGACGGCATCCCCACAGCAATCGTCGTCGCCACCACTAGAGCGTCGGTGCCTAGAAGACTGTGAAGATCGTCTCGTCAACACCGAAGCTTCGGAGCATGCTGAATGCTCCGAAACAAAGGGAGACACTAAAGGAGTGGAACGATGTGATGGTGCTCCAGAGCAATGACGCTTCTCGTATCACCTCCTCTACTGGGGTGACAAAGAAAAAAGAAACTCATCATCATCCATACCTGCATAAACACACGAACATTTGATCTTAATATTAAATGGAGAAGAAATTATGGACAAGTTTTAATTTATACTAGGGAGAGAGATTCTTGTGTAGAGAGAGAGAGAGAGGACTCATAAAGAGGGAGGGTCTCTTGTGTAGAGAGATTCTTGTGTAGAGAGAGAGAGAGAGAGAGAGAGAGAGAGACACAAAGACAGAGAGAGAGAGAGAGAGGACCATCATCATAGCTAAGATTTTTTGAATCCATGATCATCTCAATCATTTCATTGATCTTGGGCTCTTACATTCGAAGAAGTGTTGATGCGAGGAAGCAAAAAAAAATGTCGCAAAACCTTTTGTGGATTTTTTTTTTCGTGGAGATCTACTCGATATCTCTCAGAATCACATTTCGGACACTTCTCCATGTCTATGTATTCCCCTCTGAAAAGAATACAGTCGCTAGGAAAAGCGTGAATCGAATTGTAATCCATCCCCAAGTTTTGCAAGATCTTTCTTACTTCTTCTCTCGAATCTGGCATCACATTATCATCTGGCAATATGTGCTCTTTGAGCAATCTACACAACGAAAAAAATGCGGTACACTTGTGTAAGTAATTTATCAGATTATTATACATCTAGAGTTTTTTATTAAAGTAAAGACATTGTAATAGATCACTTGAAAATCGTTGTGATTCTAGTGTCACTCCATCCAAACTTTGCCTGCATGTTGAGAAGAACCAGGAGCGCCTTCAATCTAGACACACGTGCTCCATCCTACACTGGCGTATCGGCTTTACTTCTCATATCATCATAGATAATCCTTTTTGAATCCATGATCGTCTCGATTATTTCATCGATCTCAGGCTCAAACATTGCCTCATTGGGAATGTAGTCTGCATGATCATCCTCCAAGCTGTCAAAGGCTACATCTTGTGACCAAAGCGCCTGCGAACACGTCTATTGGCCCATTAGGAAGAGAATGGGGTCTAGGAGGTCCTCTTTATTTGGCAGTTTAAGGAAGTCAAACCTTTAGTATTAAGAAAGTAATCAAAGGACAACTTTTGAATTAAACAGGCAAAACGACTAGTCTATTTGAATTCAAAGTTTTCCCCTAAAATGGAATTTAAAATCTAGCAAGTAAAACCAAATCATGTAGCATATCTATGGAAAGAGATCGATGCGTAGATTGCAGATCTATGATCTCCGCTCAAATCGGAGATCATATGTGAGAGTTATGGAAGTCCAAAAATTATAAAATTGTCCACTTTCTTTTTAGGGACAAAAGTGTATCCTTTGACCACTCTTACATATCTCTTACACGCCCATCATTCTTGTACACATGGCATGCACCTTTTTGTCAAATTGTTAATCACCTCCATAAGCTCATGGCAAATAAAGAGGCCCTCCTACACCTCATCCTCTTCCTAATATGTTGCAAGATTGCTTCCTGTTGGCCAACGTCAGAGTCCGACGAGTTATAATTGGCAACAAATCGATTTATAATGGATGGATCAAACTCGCCAAATTCTCAAACGTGCTGCAAAGAAACGCATCTTGTCCGTCGCACAGCATGCTTGCATTGATTACAAGGACATAAGATCCTTGTTGAGAGATAGTTGTTTTAGTTGGACTGCCCCACATCCTCGTCACTACTCATAATGAAGGTAAAAACCTTATAACCTGGACAAAAATTTAATCTTCTATTGGTATCCTCCGTCTTCTCTCTCTCTCTCTCTCTCTCTCTCTCTCTCTCTCTCTCTCTCTCTCTCTCTCTCTCTCTCTCTTTGTTCACACTATAAACTACCTTACATTCTCTAGTCATGTCCAATCCCCAAACACCTCGGTCTAAAGGTGCACAGAGATCAAAACCATCAGGTTATAATCTCGCCTTTATTGATCAATGCCTATATTTGTGGGTACGCGAAATCTACACACCCACGTCTACATGATAGTGCATGTAGTGGTCAAAACCCTTTGCCTCTTCTCTAGCTATAGCAATTCATAGCATCTTAACATCTCTTCACAGCAGATCTTTGTTTGAGGGATTACTTAGCACATTACATGTTGGCCTCCAATCTAAGTATCATGCCGTTGAAAGCTTTCCAACTTAAGGTCCCATCCGTAGAGAAAAAGAGAGGGATCACCATTCGCCTAACTCTAATTTTTTTTCGTAATCCCGAAGGTAGACTTTAATATCAAAACTAAATCCAAAATCTAATCTTAAATCTAACCTAATTGAACATGTCGTGATTCGCGGCTAATTCAATATGGTTAGTGTGTGAGTTAATAGGTGTCAGATTCTGATGGGAATATATATATATTGTTGTGTAACTAGTGTTTGCTCTTTGGGCAAAGTGCGCCTTCATTGACATGCACTAAAATCTAACCTAAATCTAATCTAATTTTAAATCGAACATAAATCTAGATCTAATCTAATCTTAAACTCAAAATAAACCTAAATCTAATTTAATCTTAAATCTAACCTAAACCTAAATGTAATCTAACTTAAATCTAAATTTAATCTAGTTAGTCTTAAATCTAAATCTAATCTAGTCTTAAACTCAACATAAACCTAAATCTAATCCAATCTTAACTCCTAAACCTAACTGTAATCTACCTTAAATCTAACATAGCTAGCTAATCTTAAATCTTGCCCTAATTTTAAATCTAACCTAATCTTAATCTAACGTAAATTTAAATCTAACATAATCTTAAACTCAACATAAACATAAATCTAAATGTAATCTAACATAACCTTAAATCTAATTTTAATCTTAATCTAATCTCTCTCTCTTTGTTTTCTCCCCTTACCTCTCTCTTTCGTCTTCTCCCCCTCTTTCTCTCTTTGGTTTTTTATTCTCTCTTTCTTTCTCCCTCTTTCTCTTTCTCTTTTTTTCTCCTCTCTCTCTCTCTCTCTCTCTCTCTCTCTCTCTTTTCCTCTCTCAATGTGTGTGTGTATGCATTCTTCGTTTATGCATGTGTATGTGTATGTGTATGTGTATGTGTTTTTGTTTATGCATGTGCTCTCTCTCTCTCTCTCTCTCTCTCTCTCTCTCTCTCTCTCTCTCTCTTTCAAACACACAATGTGAGTTTGAGAGAAAGAGAGAGAGAGAGAGGGAGAGAGAGAGAGAAAGAGGGGAAGGGAACATGAGAGGGAGGAGAGGGAAGGAGCATACCTTGCTCTCCTTCCTCTTCTCGTTTATGTGTGTGTGTGTGGGGAAGAAAGAGAGAGAGAGAGAGAGAGAGATAGGGATGGGTTACCTCTTTCACTTGAGCGCCAAAAACTCAAATCTGAGATTTGAGTTTCTGGCGCTGTCCGTTTATTTTTTACCCCTGTCGACATCGCTATGGGCATTGCTATAGGCGTCGTTATGCAACAAATAGAATAGCGACGCCTATAGCAACGCCCATAGTGATGCTCATAGCGACGACGTGGATTTTCACTTTTGAGCGTCACACTGCTAGCGTCGCTAATGTGAAGTACCTGTTGTAGTGTATCTCAATCTTCTTTCGACAGAATTTGGAACAAAGAGTATCCACATGTCACTTTAACAAAGACAAGTGAGTTCTCTAAGTGCAATGTTTGTAGCTCAATCAAGGCAAGGCTAGAAGTTAAACCTTCTCTGGAAGAGAGAGCTCTTCTCTTGAGAGAAAGAGAAGTTCACATGGCACAACAAAAAAGTTGTAGGAGCTTATATTGTGCATGGCGCACATATTTAGAAGCTCAACCACAAAAAGATTTATGTATAATCCATGATAAGATGGATCAAAATATGACTCCCATTCCTAGATTATGCATTGTTCCTATGAGTGTGGATTCAAGATAGATTTGCAGGTGGCTTTGATAGGTATGATCACTCATGGCCATGGAGAAGGTCATTATAGTCACTTTGTCTTGAATGGTTCGTGGCTTGTTGATCCAAATATTTCAATTGGCTCAACTGCTAATTGTTTACATAGCTAGAGAGGATAGATAAGCATCCTCTTGGTGATCTGGCAAAAAATGGACTACCAAGGAGTAGTATCTCTCTACTACATTCTTTGAACTCAAGGGATGCTTTAGACCACCACAACTTGAGTGATGGAAAAGAGCCCATCGTGCAACCATCGGAGGCTACACAAGCGGAATCAGGGTCAACATTTTGCAAGTTGCCAAAGAACTTGTTTTTACAATTGGATTTTGCAGGGGAAAACAAAAATCGATACTTATTTGTCTATTTGTCAATGCTTGTTTTCGCAAGGGGTGTTTTCAAAATCATCCAACTAGGATTTTTGATGGTTGGGCATACACATGAGGACATAGATGCCATGTTTAGTAAGTTTTCAGAGAAACTGAGAGTTACACAAACATATACTTTGCCACACTGATGGATACATTACAAAATAGCTCATCTTCATCCCCGGCCCTATTTTTGCTTGAAAAGGTCTCCGATTTCAAGCAATATTGTGATGGTTATCTTTGTGATGGACAAGACATACTTGTTGGACATTCCAAACCACTTCAATTCAAGATTTTAATGCAAGGTGAGACACCAATCATGCAATATAAGGCACATGTAGGTGTATCAAGTTGGAGTGGAAGTATTTGCCTTTGGAAAACAGACATAGAAGGCAATCCAATGTTTCCACATGGAGATCCACCTTTGGTGCCAATGGCAAAAATATATCAAGGCTCATGAAGAAGTGATTTTTAGATTGAAGAATTATATTAAGTTTTAGCAAAATCTAGGGAATGGTTCAAATGTGCCACGCTATTATAGACCTGTGATAGATTACTAGAGTAAGGTGATTGACGAGCTTGGAAAAGCGACCATTTAAGAGGGAGGCTTGTATGAAATGTTTTGGCCAACAACTCAGGACTCCTGTCACCTACAATCCACTACAATGAGCTTACAACAAGGAGGAGAAATATTACTAGGCCTTGAAGAGTTAAATGATCATTTTTGTGATCCTCCACGAGATAGACCAAGGAAAGAGTTTGACCCTATGTATGATGTGCACCAAGGTGACTTTGTTATGCTAGTTCCAAGTGACATAGAAATCTATCTAGTTTGGCTCGCAATGGCTTTATTAGACATTGATAACGAGCCTACACCACCAAACTACAAAAAAAATTTGATTCAATATTGGGCACCTTGTGCAAGAAAGAGTGGGATGATGGATACTCAAGCTTACACTAATTGTTGGAAGGGTTTTTGGGCTACCAATTGCAAGGACCCACAAGTGTGGGAAATGGTAGATGCAATTGTTTGGTCATGGAGACCCAACAAACAAGGACCATTTTCTAAAATTAAGATTCCAAAAAGGCATGCTCTAAAAGCTTAAGCAAGTCTTGCTCGTGCACATCAACCATGCTTGGATCAAAATTTGGATATGGCATCAAATTTGGAGTAGATTATCTCGGAGCTTCTATTGTGACTATAAGAGTTAGTTTTGTAAACAAGATCTCTAGCTGTATCAACCTTTCTTTCTTTTAGCTAGTTAAGAGTGTTTCTTCAAACTCATGCTTTGTTCATCCTCTTGACTTTTGGTGTTTATTAACACCACAATCCAATAAGATTTTCACTCTATCTTATCAACAAGTTTGTCTCCTTTTTCCCACTTGAAGTTGGAAATTACTTAATTACATGAATTTGGTCAATTTGGAGATTCCAATAATGTGGGATTTTTACCATAATACCTAATATGGTCTTAATCTTGATTTTTCAATATTTAACTTTGACCCTAATGCAGTTGCATACGTTTTCCCAATCTCTAGAACCTTCGTGATCATCTGAGGACAAGATTGTAGGAAGATTAGTGAATCGTATGCAAACAACTTTGCCAAAAATTGGTCGTTATTGGGAAGGGATAGCCCTTGAATCTCCCCTCTTGCAGCACTATCTTCAAGCATCGTCATCAGAGGATGATATCCAATGGCAAACAAAAGGGGAGCTAGTAGGCAGCCTTGCTTAATAGATCTTTTTACCTCAAAAGCCTCCACAATCCGCTCATGAAATAATAGCTTAAATTGGCTCTACCAACTCCAAAGCGCTAACCAATCGACACATCCTCTGCCCAAAGCCCAGTGATTTCATGACCTCCTCGTTAAAAGGCCATGTGATCCTATCATAAGCTTTATTTAGATCCAATTGAAGTAATATACACTTTTCATCAGTATAAGATGTAAATTCTATGCCGATTATTGTTGCCAAAATGTTGTCGTAGATAGACCTTATGTTGGTGGGGGGTGATGACCTTGTCAAGACGAGGAGCATGCCTAAGAGCAACCATTTTGGTGATTATCTTGTAGGCTACTGACATCATAGTTATTGGGCGCTAGTGCTTCAGCTTGGAGCAGCAGACTTGTTTAGGAATCGGCTTGATAAGACCTGTTTTAACGCTCAAGTCTAGAGCCTCGTTGACCAGAGCTTGGTTATCCATTCACGTAATTGGGGACTTAATCTCCTCCCAAAATTCTTAAAAAAAATATGTAGTCATGTTGTCCCACCCTGGAGACTTCTCTTTGCCCAAAGCTTGCAATGTTTGAGTGCATTCCTCCTCAGAGAACGCCTTCTCCAAAATGTTGGCGTCAGACTGTGATATTGTTTTATTGATGCTTCGCAGGAGAACCGATCTGGCTCCATCTACTTTCAAGGATTGAGCCGAAGGCTGGTCAATAATCTATTGCAAGTGGTTAAGCATCATATGAGCCATTTTATTTGGATCCCTAATCTCCTTCCCTTCCCCGACGGATAAAGAGTGTACTATGAATCAATTTCTCTTTACTTTGAGGGCCCTGAAGAAGTGAGATTGATTAGCCTCCACCGGCTGTAGGAAAGTCTCTCTGGACAAAATTCTGACCTTCTTCATCTCCTCGAGTTGTTGTTGCATCAGGTCCCCTTTTGCTTCAAGCCACCTTTTGTGCTCGGTTTCAGAAGCAGACCCTTTCTTGTTTTTGGATAAGTTAGCACTTCAAAAGCTTCCAAACTTACTGTCAAAGGAACGGAGGTGGAAATAAAAGGTTAAAGAAAAGCTTTGTTCAAGCAATCAAAAGTATGAGGTGGACAGAACCCACGGTCAAGCCCATGCTTCTCATCGTGAGTCCCTCCATGGGGACATCTAGAAATAAAAGTCCTCCTAGAGTTTTGTTTGAGGTGGACAGAACCCACGGTCAAGCCCATGCTTCTCATCGTGAGTCTCTCCATGGGGAAATCTAGAAATAAAAGTCCTCCTAGAGTTTAGTCCATGCCTATCTCTATTCTCTTGAGCGCCCATGGCAAGGATCACATGAAGATTTAGAAATTTTCTCATGTAGGAAAACTGAGTCTTTTTTTGTGTTTTTCATACAATGCATAACATCATGAACTTTTGGTCGAGAGGCACTGCATACCTAGCTAGGTACGATTGGAGGAAAGGGACCACTGGTCCCCCCTCAATCGTACCTAGCTAGGAATGCGACGCCTCCCTCAAAGAAGCTCATGACATTGAAGTAAGTCACAATGTGAGAATTATTGTAAGAATTTGTCCAAAACTTCTAGTGGATTTTGTTCTTGTTTTTTTTTTTTTTTTCGGGGGTTGGGGGGGGGGACTGGGGGCTTGTGAGATTCGCTTTGCTTCAAGACTGTATAAGATGGTAGTCGTAATATGGACTTGCATACCCTTTGTTCCCGAGAAGCTTGCTTGCCTTGAGACTAAGTGACACCCATATTAAATGCGGGGTGGAGTAATGGGATCGATGGTCTGGGTTGAGGGGCGGGATCTTGAGGCACACTAAACACGGTCGCACAAAAAATGAGGCACGGTAAACTCGGCCAGCGAGAAAAACGAAGTGCGTTGCTGGGTTTTGAACCGCTGGCCTCGTAGTCTAGGTTGAGGGTCGCATGGGCTAACCACCTCACCCACGCGCGCATCATGTATGCCAAGGCATTTTTATGGCTTTATATTGTGAGGTGATATGCATTTTCCAAGCTGTCCAGGTTTAGTGTCCGTCTAGGTTTAGTTTTTGAGTTGACTACTGCGGCTGCGATTTCCTCTGCTTTCACGCGTGAGCTTCTTTGCCTTTGATCCCATTGCCTCCCCCTCTTAAATATGGGTGTTACTTAGTCCCGAGGGCTTGCTTGTGCGAGAGGTCAACTATGAGCAAAAGCTTCTAGTCAAACGTCGTTGCAATCTTGCTTCTAGTCAAACGTCGTTGAAAAAACCTGTAAACTCGTCCTTTGATTAGTCTAGTTGGAAAGGACGGAAAGCGTTCATTTTTCCCTTTTTCACTCTTTTTTTTTTTTTTTTTTGCAAAACTCACAATTGTGAGTGAATTATATTGAGCAACCCAAAAAAATTACAAGGTCATGCTCTTGTTGAACCATGACATCATCCAGAGACTATAATTACATCAGGGCAGCCACCCCACCAACCCGCCACCTCTTCCTCGATACACATGGTCCAAAAAAAATGTCCTTTTGAGATATTTACGCCATCCTAGGCATTCCATCTACTGACAACAATGCACAAGTAGTCATAGACCAATCCTCCGAGTGTTGCTTGCGCCCGAGTGTCCATATTAGCACTTTGCTTTCTTGAGTGATTTATGTGAAGCTTGCCACCTCATAACCTCATTCAAAGACACGGTGGTTCCTTGTCTGCCATACATTATGTAAAAAGAAATATCTGACGATTTGAGTGCTGATGAGGAGGGCAGGACTTTCTGAATTCTTGCCTTCAAGGAATAGGTCAGTCTTGAAGAACCTAATTTTCCATGTTCTTTCGACCCACTTGCATATTTTCCCTGCGAGGCCTTTAATAGTTGGGCAGTCCATGAATAGGTGGGCCATATCTTCTCTAGTCATCCTGCATCCCAAGCATCGATCTGACCCAATCCCTCTCTCCACAATCTTCACCCCCGTCGGTAGAGCACCCCAAATTACCTTCCATAGAAAGACCTTCATGTGTTGCGGAACCTTTGGCTTCCATATGTACTCCAATACTTGCTCCCACCTTTCCTCAGGCCATTGCTTTTTCCGTAGCTTGTTTAGGGGGCTAGAACAATTCTTCTTATGCATCATTATCTGATAAATGCTTTTAGGATGGGGTTTCCCTAATAGACTGCTTCCAGGCCATTTCCAGGCATTCCAGTCAAACACCGAATCACAGATTGGCATCATTAAATTGTCAAGCTCCTTCCTTCATCACTTTGTGGAGCAGCAAGACCTCCAAGCTATTGAGTTGGTACTGGGTAACCAGAAGGTCAATGGTTTTCCAACTCTTGTTGCCACTGTCCCAGAAGTGTCCAAGCCGCTTTAAACCCTTATTATTCAGTTTCCTGGTTGTCTCAATCCAATAGGGGGTTTGTGGCAGATCTACAACTTTGGACAGCCAGGGGGACCAATGCAAAATGGAGTTCTTGAAGTATCTGACTTCTTCCCCCCACTTTAAGACTCTTGCTGCTCTCTTGCATTTTCTTACCAATTCTCCTGATTTGCCTTCCAGTCTTAAGGTAGACCACTCAGGGGCTAACAGTTTATCATGAACCTCCACCCCTCTCCACTTTCCACCATCCGAGCCAAGTTTAGATGTTTCTATCATATCTCTGACCATGACAGCCCAAACTTGATCCTGTTTAGCCAAGGAGACAACAAACTTGGTGCAACAAGATTTTGCATGGGCCACAAGGTTGAGAATTCCGAGGCCTCCTTGATTCACCGGTCCAGCAACTAGTTCCCACCGGGCCCATTGCCATGGCCTGGAGGATTTCGTGTTGTTTTTCCATAAAAATCTTTTTACTGGTTTTAAGAACTCTTTCCAGTGACACTTAGCCATCTTGAGAAGCGGTCTAGTAAAAGAAATGTAAGGAATCATAAATGCATTCATCACTTTTATCCGACTTGGGAATGGGAGAAGAGCATACTCCCACCTACTCATTTTTGTTTTTATTTTTGCAAGCACCCACTCAAATCTTTTCTTGTGAGTCACGTCCACACCCAAGGGGGTTCCCAGATGCCTGAATATATTCCCTTTTGTGAAAATCTCCCCCGACCAGAGAGAAGGGTCAAATGAGTCATTTTCCGATAGGGGAGATCAGCCTTGACTTCTCTATATTAAACTGGGACCCCGAAGCTTTTGAGAATATTTGCACAATCTCTAGAGTTTTTCTGATGGCTTGGGGACACGCCTTCAAGAAGAGGAGAGAATCTTCTGCAAAAAGTTTTGCTAGGAGTTGGCTATTTCCTGGCAAAGAGAGGCCTTGAAACTCCCCTCATTCCGCACTAGCTTCGAGCGTCGTGATTAAAGGATGTGATCCTACGGCAAAAAGTAGGGGGGCCAGAGGGCATCCCTGCTTAATAGACCTTTTGACCTCAAAAGAGCCCACAATTCTATCGTTGAATAGGAGCTCTGACAGCTCTGACTGGCTTCCAGCCCTCAGTATGCGTACCAATCAACATACGCGAGGTCCAAAGCCCAGAGCTTCCATGACGGCTTCTATATATATCGATGTTATTCTGTCATAAGCCTTGTCCAGGTCCAACTGCAGCAGAATGCACTCCTACTTTGTGACAGTTGCGTATTCGATGCCCACAATTGTTTCCAAGATGTTATTGTAAATGGACCTTCCTTTTATGAACCCATGTTGATGGGGAGAGATGATCTTGGTTAGTAAGGGGGCTAGTATGAGGGCTACTACTTTAGCTATAATTTTGTAGGCCACCGACATCATTGCTATAGGGCGCCAATGTTTCAGTTGAGAACAGCAGATCTGTTTTGGGATGGGTTTGATAAGCCCTCTCTTTACACTTACCTCCAACGACCCTTTGACCATGGCTTTATTGTCCAATCTTGTGATTGGGGCCTTGAGATCATCCCAAAATTCTCTAAAGAATTCCACCGTCATCCCATCCAACCCAGGGGACTTTTCCTTGCCAAGGGCTTGCAATGCTAGTGAACACTCGTCTTCGGAGAATGCCCGTTCCAAGCAATTAGCTTCTGAGTGGGGAATTTCCTTCTTGACACTCTGCAATAAGGTTCCTCTGGCGTCTTCCACTTCTTGGGACTGGATCTCTGGCTGTCAAATTGACTAAGATAGCTCAACATCAGACTAGCCATCTTATCCTGGTTATGAACTGTTATCCCTTTCTCATTATAGATGTTATGGAATTGACATTTTACTATTTATTGCAGCTGACATGTGGAAAAGGCTTGACCGAGCTAGGCTATTGCAAAAGGAAATTACATTTTATGTATATTTATTCAAGTGTTCTTTTATGAGCTTTGGCCATCTATGACTGGCCGGCTAGTCTGTACTCATTTTGACCATTCAAGAAATCTATAAATGAAATACGTGCAAGAGGGAAATGGTCACTCTTGCACGGGGGGAGATTGCACCTAGTGTTTGTGTTCTTATTCTCACCTCTCCTCTCTTCTCTCTCACGTGCCGGCGTAGCACTCCATTCTAGGAGGTGCGTCTGCACGCGCCTTATTGTGTCTCTCTCGCACTAGGTCTCCTTCTGTTCGTGTATCTCGCGATTATGCGTCTATGTGGTTGCCAGGTATGTCAATTAGTCTGTTTTATGAGTTGTAGTATGCTATTTTGGGTATTTTGCAGGGAACTCCACGCCTCCATTTGTAGCAGTGGTATCAGAGCACGAGGCTACGCTCCAAAGATTGAGAATCTTGAGCACCAAAAGCTAAGTATTCTTTTTTAATTGTTTTTCTATTTTGCTTGCACAATTCTTTAATTGATTAAGCTTGTAGAAATTAGCGTTAATTGTATTGAATAGCGAGTGGCTTTTTGGATTAGCTAATCCCTCAAAATTAATGCAACTGTTTTAATGAATCAAAAGAGATCTTGGATGTTTAAGAATGTTTATGTTATAATAGAGATTGTAGAGTAGATTAATTATGAATGTAGTGATACATGAATTAAAAGAGGATGTAGATCATAGATGATATTTGATTTTGCACATAAAGAGTACGAATTATAGTAGGAATTATAATAGACGTAGCATGAATGAAAATTTTCTCGTGGAGACTTAGTGGAGTTTTGATGGATTACGTTGAAGATGAGGAGTTATTCTTTAGCTATCGTGACCACCTACCCTACATGGAAGAATCACATATCGTGAAAGGAGTATGAGCTTCATGCTTAATTGAAAGAAGAGAGGAATATGGCGGTGATGCATATCGAAGTAGACGATCTTGCCTTGCTCAAGTCCCTAGACGCTGGATCATTTCATCCCGGATAGCGTGAAGCAACCCCAAAACCTTACCCAACAAAAAAGGAAAAGAACAATAAAGAGATCTCCTTGACACTGGCGATGCAAAAGATGCTCTGCTGTGGATTCCCGCACAATGCAAGAAACAGAATTTGCAATATCGCTTGCAGCGACAATAGAACACAGTATCGTCATCTGACGACCGAGACTCTCAAACTCGCTCTCAAAATCTCCCCCATGCACTCAAACTCAACCACCTATTTGACGTTATCCACCATTTTTGTTTGGAGTGCCGTTATTTTAGGCTCTCAGCTGCTCATTATCACCTACGCAGCATGCAAAATAAAAATAAATAAATAAATAAATAACCCCACATGACTCATGAACCCCTCGTCTAGCACCAGTAGCCACCAACCTGCATGCAAGCTCTCCGCTCTCTGCCACTGCAGTGGCCGAACTGGTGCCAACTTCTCTCCTGCTCATCTCCCACTCATCTCCCAATGGCTAGCTCATCTCTCCCGCTCTCTCTCCCAGTCTTTCACCTGTTCTGGTGGCATGCATGTCATCGACCATCCCTTTTGAGGGCATCTCTATCCCTCCCTTTCTCAGCTAATCTTTCTCCCTCTCCCTTTAGGTGGCAGCCACCCCTTTGGTGGTATACCACCCACCAACCCACTCTCTCTCTCGCAGTCGTCGCCCTAGTCCTCAGTCGCCAACCAAAAATCCTTCTTTCTCTCTCTCTCTCTTTGGCTCTCTTAAGTCATCACCACCATGTATTGTCTACTAAACATCACTCGCATGCTGATCCTTGACCACACAGAAACACCACCCTTTCCCCCCACTAGAGCAACTGCAACAAACGACCCCCCTTCTCTCTCTCTCCACTTCCCTGCGTCCTGCAGTAGCATCAACAACCTCCGTCTCCTCGACTCTTCACGCGGCTCAACCTGACCTCCACTCACACAGTGCACTCAATCCTCCAACCAGCCGGTGTAAATCTACTGCATGTTTCTCTCTCATCACCCTCTGTGACTTGGGCACCCATACACCTGCAACCATATCCATTGCACACGGAGAAGCAGTAGCCCTTGACGTAGCTTCCATCGTCAATCTTCCCTAGAAACAGACATCGCGTTTGCAACTCCCAGAAGCAATAGCAATACCATTTGTAATCGCCTTCATCATGTCAATTGGGGGCTTGTAGGCAGGGGTTGGTGTTCACATTGTCCTTTATAGCTTCTGACACCAGAACGAGCCTCGTGGCTTCGTATTTCTACAGAAACACCTCAGAGCGCGAATGCTTTGAGACTAATCTAGCTACTTTGCTACGTGTCTGATCGCTCATACATTTTACTATTTATTATGTGATGTTTTTGATACAACATACTAATCACTGTTTTTGACAAGTATTTTTGCAGATTTTTATCTTTGCAACTGAGGACAGTTGCTTTCCAACGGAGAGGTATGTTATGGAATTGACATTTTACTATTTATTGCAGCTGACAGGTGGAAAATGCTTGACCGAGCTAGGCTATTGCAAAAGGAAATTACATTTTATGTATATTTATTCAAGTTCTCTTTTATGAGCTTTGGCCATCTATGACCGGCCGGCTAGTCTATACTCATTTTGACCATTCAAGAAATCTATAAATGAAATACGTGCAAGAGGGAAATGGTCACTCTTGCACGGGGGGAGATTTCACCCAGTGTCTGCGTTCTTCTTCTCACCTCTCCTCTCTTCTCTCTCGCGTGCCGACGTAGCAATCCATTCTAGGAGGTGCATCCGTACACGCCTTATTGCTTCTCTCTCGCACTCTGTCTCCTTCTGTTTGTGTATCTCGTGATTATGCGTCTATGTGGTTGCCAGGTATGTTAATTAGTTTGTTTTATGGGTTGTAGTATGCTATTTCGGGTATTTTGCAGGGAACTCCACGCCTCCATCTGTAGCAATAGAGCGAGCGGACGTGGCCCCGGCTCTTCTTGATTTTTAAAGCCCTAAAAAGCTGAGTTTGATTGGAGGCTTTAGGTTGAAGGACAATCTCCCTCGAGAGAAGCCTTGCCTTTCTGTATCTTCTACCTACTCATTAGCAAGGTTAGATTTGGCTTCGAGCCATTTTTTGTGCTCCCCCTCAGTAGCATGCCCATTGGCTTTTATGGAGGTAAGCACCTGGACCTCCGCTGTAAGATGCAGAAGGTGTACCTCCCTAGCTTTCTTGAATCGGGGGCCCAAGGTTTTGATTGCTTTCTAGATGCTCTGAGCAAAGAGGTCCCACGCATTGTGTTTGTTGAGGTCGACATCTTTTTGAGCTTACCTAGTGCTTTCTTGGTTTGATTCCTGAAGAGAGGGTCTTTGAATAGGTGTGCCCTTGTTACTAACAGTTTTTTCCCACCTCTTGGGGTCTCCTCCTCCCCTTTATTCTTCTTAAAATGTATGTGCAGATGAATGTGATCCGAAAGACTTTTTGTTGGGACTACCTTCATCTCCATCAACGACGGTATCCAGTCATCTTGGTGTGAGCAATAGCATATGTCCAGCCTTGAGGCAGTGCGGGAATACTTGAGGCTTGTGTAGGTGAAACCAGGCATGCTGTTCCATGGGCCACCTTCTCATAAGTCAATCATTTCCCACTTTTTGCACAAAATTTGCCATTTAGACCTTTCTGAGCCAGCCAACATACTGGAGGATCCTGTTCTATCCCTGCTCTTTTCTACCATATTGAAGTCACCAACCAACAACCACTCGCCTTCAATAGGAGTATCTCTAAGATGCATCCAC
The DNA here is from genome assembly GCF_014529385.1 of Adiantum capillus-veneris. Taxonomy (NCBI): domain Eukaryota; kingdom Viridiplantae; phylum Streptophyta; class Polypodiopsida; order Polypodiales; family Pteridaceae; genus Adiantum; species Adiantum capillus-veneris. The sequence continues at coordinate 66,246,360 of NC_140932.1, read as the reverse complement.
AGTTTAGCTCTTTCTTTTGCATTGCAAGGGCCGTACACATTCACAACTGTGAAGGGATGCCCTTCCCATTTGATTCTAATGCCCAAGATTCTACCGGATGGGTGGTTAAGAATCACCTTTGGCTCCAATTCTCTATCCGCAATGCTGAGGATGCCACTAAAACCGTTACTTCCTTCTCCATAGAATACCAGTTTCTTTCCTAGCACCTATTTCCTCTTGCTATGGGCATCTAAGTGGTGTTCTTGGATGGCCCAGCAGTTGACTGTCTTCTCCTTTTTTACTTCCTCCCAGAAAAGGGTACTCTTCTTAAGGGTTTTCAACCCCTTTACGTTCGAAGATTGGATAGTGGGAGACTCCATCATTATTGGGATAGAGGAAAAAATTCTTCAGCATCCGAATCACTCCTCCCCCCCTCTCCTTGGTCATAGGATTTCTTTTCTTGCATTGCTGCAAATGGATTGTGCAGTGGGACAGTGAACCCCCTCCTTTCGACGGGGTGGAGGATGAATTAGATCCTTTCACCTCAAGTGTTCTCACAACTTGAAGCACTTTGGAATCTCTTGCCATTGCCTTCACTCTTCTGGCTCTTTTCACACCAGGGACTTGGACGGCCCTCATCGTTGTCACTGTCATAAATTTGGGGGTAGCAGCGGAAGTACTGCTCCTATTATTATTTCTTGCACCTTCAAAATTTCATTGTAAGGGAATCAATTCCTCCACAATCTTGTCATGTATCTTGATATCCATTTTTTCACAAAGCATACCTCCTTTATCCTTCTCTACATTTACCCCTTAGTTACTGCCTCCTTGCTTCTCTAGCCCTTCCTCTGGCGAATCCATTTTACTTGGGGCCTGTGCTGCCGGAGCTACAGTAACATTAGACTTCAAGGGGCAGTCCTTGGCGAAGTGTCCAAAGTTGTTGCATTCAAAACATGCCCCAAAGTATGTTCCAAATTTTAGCGGAATAGTAACTAACCCTGCTCCGACATTGATAACCATTCTCTTAGGTGGCATTTTAGACACATCCCAGCCAATACAAACCCTGTTTGAGGTTCTGCCAAACCCTCTCTTGCTAGGTATAAATAAGGGAGTGCCCAATTGGCTAGCCAGCATCTTGAGATTTTCCCACAGCCAGCTAGGCAAACCCACAAGCTCAACCTAGACCGGATGAAACCCTTGTAAAGATTCAGCTGAGTCGAACACTGGCTCCCAAGGCACCACACAAACAGTAGTCCTATTAAAGACTAGGGGCCCTTTGTCAAGGATATTTTCCACGTCATTAGGGGAATTTTGAGGTCATTTTTGTGCCTTTTAGCGTGTAGAGAGAGAGTGGTCTCAACCAATGGTTGAAGAGCTTCCGTTACGGAACCTCTATTTTTGAAAACTCACAAAAAAAGCAAATATTCTATCTTTACCGCAACTTTGAGCTGGTAAATAGCAATGTAAACAAGTAAAAGTGCAAAGGCATTCAATAGCTGTCGCTTTTAGAAAGACGTACTTCTCATATTATATTGTTTTCATTTTTCACGTCGCCATCATAAAACAACGTTTGGATTCTATCTCATGATCTTTTCCAGATTTGAACCGTTTTTTGCACATTCTGCTTATTCTTCTCTTGAATTCAGACTAGACTTCTCTGCTCATTTATTTTTTCACCATGGAATGTTCATCACGATCAAAACAACCAAGAACTTCCATTGAAGCCATTGTCACTTACAACACGACTGATCAAAATGGACAATGGATTCCAATAACTATACACAAAGGAACGTGGATATTGATGCAACAGAACAAGAGAATAAAGTCTTCCACCAAAAACTCTTTCTTGGCGGGATGGAAGGGTATTGTTAAAGATTTCAGCTTTGGCGACAACAAAAAATCAATCAAAGAGGTGCTGGTGGAGCATGTGTACATGCATAAAGATCTGCATATTGACTCAGAGAGTTCTGCTTTGCCATTACATAGACCAAACTGTAAGTCTCTTAACTTAAATCCTTATTTGTAATGCATGTTGTATAAGGTTATTTGTTGTACAGATTTGTATCCTTCAAACATTATGGAATGGCAACCAGTAGAATGTGTTAAATATTCTGGATGTGTGTCATGGATCAATTGGTGAAGAAATATACAAGGGAAGGACTAAGGGTTCACTGGCAGAGAATGGAATATTCTTCTTTGACCATTATTATGTTCCACCTAGAAGGACTGGAGAACTTGGAGCCACAACCAAGCTAGACTTGCCTGATTTCAAAAGTGGAGAATGGTCACTCCCTAGCTCAAATACAAGTGAGGGCTACGAGTGCAAACGGTTTTGTGAGATTCAAAAGTGTTTGAAATCAAACATAGCAAGAAAACAGAGTAGAATTTCTATATTCATGCCCATTACAGTTTTTGTAGACTTCTTCTCTAATGCTGAAGTTAGAAAATCTAGAACAATGTTTTCAGTGAAGACTTTAGACTCAGCAAATGTACTTGAATTTGTGGATGAGGGTTGGAACACCAAAACAGTGAATGGAATCACTTGTAATGTGCAAGCTAGCTCAATTGCTTGCAACTACATGATAGGGACGCAAAACTTCATTATGTCATTTTATTACAGAATATGGCACTATGTTGGTGGTCAACTAACTCCACTAGATCAAGACAAGGAGGACTTCATTGACAGCCCAATAGAAGACATTGATATATGGGTAAACAATGAGCATCTATCAACACTACAAGAGGCTATTCATATTAGCGACGCTCACACAGCGACGCTCAAAAAAAAAATTCCCGGCATCGCTATGAGCGTCGCTATGAGCATCGCAAATTTCTTTGTTAATTTGCGACGCTCATAGCGACGCCGGCTGGGCTAAAAAAATAACCGAGCGCGCCCAAAAACTCAGATCTCAGATCTAAGTTTTTCGGCGCCCTCAAGCAAGGAGCAGGTAACGCTCTCCTCTCTCTCTCTCTCTCTCTCTCTCTCTCTCTCTCTCTCTCTCTCTCTCTCTTTTTCTTCTCGACACACACACACACACACACACACACACGAGGAGAGGAAGGAGAGCCAGGTATGCTCCTTCCCTCTCCTCATTCTCATGTTCCCTTCCCCTCTTTCTCTCTCCGTCTCTCTCTCTCTCACCCACACATATACACACACACACATAGTGTTTTTGAAATAGAGAGAGAGAGAGAGAGAGAGAGAGAGAGTACAAACATAAACAAAAACGCACATACACATACATAAACAAAGAATGCACACACACATTGAGAGAGGAAAAGAGAGAGAGAGCATGCATAAACAAAAAACGCACGCATTGAGAGAGGAAAAGAGAGAGAGAACATGCATAAACAAAAAACGCACACATTGAGAGAGGAAAAGAGAGAGAAAACATGCATACGATCCAAAAAAACGCACACACATTGAGAGAGAAAGAGAGAGAAACTAATTTAACGTCGTAGGAAACTAATTAAAATTAAAAGCCCTAAAGATCTAGCCGACGAGGAGTTGAACTCAAGACCTATTATTCAAGAGGGAAATGGCATAATCAATCTATCATACTTGGCATGGGTGATAGAAAGGTTATACCATTTATCTCTTTTTATTGGCACACACATCCACACACGCGCACACACACAAGAAGAAGAGAGTTATAACGTCGTAGGAAACTATCTTAAAAGACGTTAAAGATTAGGTTATATGTACACTTACATTAAATTAGATTTAGGTTTATTTTTAACTAGATTTACGTTTATTTACGCTAGATTTAGATTTACGTTATATTAGATTAGATTTAGGTCTCCATAGACTGCGATGCCTGCATGAAGCGGGTGAAGAAAGCCCTCAATGGAATATAGGGTATTGCTGCCTTCACTCATGGTGGGCTCCGTCGATCCAAAAGTACTGGTGAAATGTCTTCAGAAGATAGGGAAGAAGGTGGATCTTCAGGGCGGCAAGAGTCACTACATCCCCGACACAATGACCATCTAGACAACCTCTAGTCATTCAACAGCAACATCAAAGTTAGTAACAAGAGCAAGAACGGTCTAAAGGGCCAATTGCTGTCGTCAGATGTGGACGGAGATGAGGCAGCGTCACCACCGAAAGTTAACTCTCACATCTTTAGTGATGAGAATGCCAACTCTTGCCGAGTTATGTGAAAAATTATGTGTTAAATCAGTTTTAAGGTTCTTATAATCTCTGTTAGTTTAGTTCTTTGTTTTTAATATAACATAATTTACGTTAGATTTAGATTTATGTTATATTAGATTAGACTTAGGTTTATTTAGGTTTACCCACACACACACACACACACACACACACACAAGAAGAAGAGAGTTTTAACGTCGTAGGAAACTATCCCAAAAGACGTTAAAGATTAGGTTAGATGTAGACTTACGTTAAATTAGATTTAGGTTTATTTTTAGTTAGATTTACGTTTATTTAGATTTACGCTTATTTACGTTAGATCGAGTCCACGCAAGAATTACTTACGGTTTAGGGTTTAGGGTTAGACGAACAGTGAAAAGATCTACTGTGAAAAGATGTTAAGATGCTGTGAAGTGCTACAGCTAGAGAAGAGGCAAAGGGGTTTTGTCCACTACATGCAGTATCATGTAGACGTGGGTGTGTAGATTTCTTGTACCCACAAATATAGGTATTGACCAATAAAGACGAGATTATAACCCGGTGGTTCTGATCTCCGTGCACCTCTAGACCGAGGTGTGCGGGGATTGGACATGACTAGAGAATGTGAGGTAGAGAGAGAGAGAGAGAGAGAGAGAGAGATAAGACGAAGAATGCCAATAGAATATTAAATTTTTTGTCCAGGTTATAAGTTTTTTATCCTCATTATGAGTAGTGACGAGGATGTGGGACCGTCCAACCGAAACACCTATCTCTCAACGAGGGTCTTATGTCCTTGTAATCAATGCAAGCATGCTGTGCGACGGACAAGACGTGTTTCTTTGCAGCACGTTCGTGAATTTGGCGAGTTCGATCCATCTATTATAGATCGAGTTGTTGCCAATTATAACTCGTCGGACTCTGACGCTGGCCAACAAGCAACAATCTTGCAACCCAATAGACGTGTTCGCAGGCGCTTTGGTCAAGCAGCATATGTGAGGCCACAAGATGTAGCCTCTGACAGCTCGGGGGATGATCATGCAGAGCACATTCCCAACGAGGCAATGTTTGAGCCCGAGATTGATGAAATGATCGAGACGATCATGGATTCAGAAAGGCTTATCTATGATGATATGAAAAGTGAAGCCGATACGCCATTGTATAATGGAGATAGTATGTCTAGATTGAAAGCACTCCTGGTTCTTCTCAACATGCAGGCAAAGTTTGGATGGAGTGACACTAGCGTCACAGCGCTTTTCAGGTGATCTATTACAATTAGTTTACTTTAATAAAACTCTAAATGTATAATGATCTGATAGATTTTTACACGACTATATCATATTTTTATGTTGTGTAGATTGTTGAAAGAGCACATACTACCAGCTGACAATGTGATGCCAGATTCCTGAGATGAAGCAAGAAAGATTTTGCGAAACTTGGGGATGGATTACAATTCTATCCACGCTTGTCCTAATGACTGCATTCTTTTAAGAGGGGAATACATAGACATGGAGAAGTGTCCGAAATGTGATTCCGAAAGATATCGAGTAGATCTCCACGGGACAAAAATTCCACAAAAGGTTTTGCGACATTTCCCTCTGCTTCCTCGCATCAAGCATTTCTTCGAATCTAAGTCCATGGCCGCCCTAGCATCATGGCATGAGGAGAATAAATCTTCGGATGGTCTGCTACGAATTCCTGCAGATTGCGTAGCGTGGAAACATATAGATGGAACATGGTCGGATTTTGCCATGGTCGGATTTTGCCAAGGAAGCTCGAAATTTGCTCTTAGGCCTGGCTATGGATGGCGTAAATCCATTTGGTCAAAGATCAACATCTTACAGTGTATGGCCCGTTGTCATCGTCAACTACAACATTCCCCCGTGGTTGACTACGAAGAAGGGGCACCTATGGCTAAGCTTGATTGTGCCAGGGCGATATAAAGTGGGGAATATGGATGTGTATCTTCGTCCACTATTGGAAGAGCTACAACAATTGTGGATTGGCATAGAGGTGGTGGATATGAGCCGACACACAGGATGACGGAATGCTTTGATCAGAGGCATTCTAATGTGGACCATGCATGACTATCCCGGGCTAACAGAATGCTCAGGTGATCTATTGACACTCCTCACTCAGACACTGTAAATCTTGTTTTTTCCCATAGTTGATCTATTATCATGTGTATACATGCAGGGCTTCAAACAAGCGGATACAGAGCATGTGTCACATGTGGACCTAGACTGAATGCACGTAGGGCACCCTCACTGAAGAAGAAAATCTACGAAGGTCATCAAGCGTATCTTCCAGAGAATCATGTGTTACGCGATGGCTTTTTGGGAAGAGAGCCACCAAGGATGTCTGCACAAGCATGGTTAGAGCAGAAGGAGATGTGCGATGACGGATTGCCTCCAGGGATGAAGAGACTATCTCTATGGTACGAGTTACCATACTGGCCCCGACTCATGATCAATCACTTGCTCCATCCAATGCACATATTCAAGAATGTGGGTAATCTACTATGGGACCATCTGACCGGCAAGAAAGATACTTTGGGAGCTAGAGTTGACCTTAGAAATGTGGATCGTATGGAGCAATATTGGCCGCAAACAACGTCTGATGGATCAATAAAACTCCCCAAAGCACCATGGATTTTCACAGGAGCCTAAGAACGCAAAGTAAAAGAGACCATTCGATCTTTGCGGACCCCCACTGGCGTAATGCACTCGCTCCGAACGTGTTTTACTAAAGAAGGAAAGCTTACCGGTTTGAAGTCACACAATTGGCATAAAATGTGTCAGGTACGTTCATAGTGGACTTTAATATCATTGCATAAAATGTGGACTTTAATATCATTGCTGCACATACTTTACAGTTTATTTTACCGGTTGCCATTGAGGGATGTTTGTCTCTCGACATCCGTAACACAATCTACAAACTTGCAAAGCTAGTGCAATGGATCTCACAAAAGGAGATCAACGTAGACTCCATACCATTCGCCAAACTAAATGCTGTGGAGCTTGTGTGCATGTTTGAGAAACATTTTCCTACTACAATGCTAACCATTCAGGTGCATCTTCTTGTTCACATAGTTGATGAGGTGGAAATAGCTGGCACAGTTCATTCCAGATGGATGTTCTTCTTAGAACGTTTCATGAAAACGCTTAAGGGATATGTGCGTCAAAAGGCACGTCCGGAGGGTAGCATGGCAGAAGGTTGGTTGGTATCAGAGTCCCTAGTATACATTGGAGAGTGGCTAGATGGATTTGATAAATCCCGGGACACGCTATGGCGAACCATAGATGATGAGCGCATATCTGGGATTGTCATGTGCAATCTCGGTGTTGAGAAGAAGATGACGGAAGATCTAGAGGCTAAAATCAATCGATTTTGCATGCTTCACAATCCAGTGATGCAAAAGTGGATTTCACAATATGAGGATGCAAAGCAAGAGCGACAAAGGGCACAAATCGAGTGGAGACGGGGAAGACGACCACCGATGCACTATCCAGCGGTTCTGGAGAGCCTACCAACCTTCATGAGCTTAAGATGGTTGCACAACCAATTGAAAAGCGCACAACAATGCCGTGACGAAGTGACTGAGGAAGAGTGGGAGTACTCTCGGGGTTGTGCGACCAAGGTAAGTTTGCAATGTACGACTAGCTAGTGACTTTATTTCTAAACGTTTGAACGGCCACTCATAATCTTTGTTCGTTGTAGTATAAGTCATACACAACAGCATGGTGTAAAGGTCGACATTTTAGGGTGGAACGAATCGACAAAAAGCGTTTTACTCAAGATTGTGGAATCATGGCAAAATTTGAACAGTCTAGTCGACGACGTTCCTCTGATGTAGATCCTGTGGTGGCGGAACTCACTTATTTCGGCACGTTGCAAGAGATTTTGAGGATCGATTACAGAGGATTTTTTGTCGACTTGTTCGACGTGCAATGGTTCAAGATAATCATGGAGGGTCGCAATGCTACTGTGCGTAGAGGAGAGTCTGGTTTTCTTGAGGTGGATTCTACTAAGAAATGGACTGACCTAAGAGACACTTTCGTACTACCCGAGCATTGTGAATAAGTAAGTATGTAAATAGTTAACATCCCCCTTTTACAAGTTATGTGCTTGAAAGCTCTCATGTAAGTTATGTGGCTCTGGCAGGTAATATTTCATCCTACAAAGTCTACATCAAACTGGTGGTACGTCATAGAGGTAGCCCCTCGTAGTGCAAGGACGTATGAAGGCTACCATGTGCCAATCACAACGGCATCAATGGAGGAGATCAGAGAAGATGCTCAATCAGAAGCCACTGCGGTGGTGCCAGATGAGCATCAAGATGCTACTACTCTATATGGGGTGCATGCAGAGGAGCTACAAACTGAAACTGAGGATATGTGTTTAAACGGAGAGCTCTATATAGATATAGGAAGTTATGCTGAGTTATGCGAGGATGAGAGAGAGATCTCTTAAAGCCACAAATATTGTATTTGAACAATTTTGCTCCGTGTTGTAAAAGCTCTGGCTCTCTAAGTACCTTCCATGGTGTATAACGCTCTTTTCTACTCGCGCTCACATTTTTTGATTGAAAATTCTGAGTTTTCGACTTGCCTCTTCTATCACTCGATTCATTGCGTCATTGTATTTATATGCGTCATTACGTCATTGTATTTAATGGCCTTTGCGTCATTGTCTACTCTATTCATTCAATATTAAGTTTAAATATTCGTGTGTTTAATGCAGGTATGGATGATGAGGAGTTTCTTTCTTCTTTGTCACCGCAGGAGAGACAGTGGTACTTGGAGCGTCATCGCTCTGGCGCATCATCGCGCGTTCCTACTCCATCCGCATCTCCCTCTCTTTCGGAGCATTCGGCGCGCTCCGAAGCTTCGGCGTCGACGAGACGAGCTTCACACTCGTCTAGACACCGGCGCTCTAGTGGTGGCGGTGGCGGTTGTTGTGGGGATTCCGCCACCGATGCCTCCACACCGCCTCGTGTTCGACAAGGCTCTTTACCCTCCCCTTCTTTGCCCGCCCCCACACCAGCCACAGCATCGCCATCTACGCCAGGTTTTGCACGGCTGACTGTTCCTAGAAGCTACACACCTCTACCTACTCCGCCAGGAGCCACCCCTCTCGACACTCCTCGCTTCGGGGCCCAGACGCCGGTGGAGACACCTGACATCCGTACCCCCATCGACACGCCGCTAGAGACCCCTGCCGGGACACCCAGGTTCACGCGTCATCGGCCAGAGGGCTTGTCTTACTCCATTGACTTCAGCGGCGGCATCATCATGGATGATGACGGCAAGAAGGTGATCTCGCGCATGCGTCGTCTTTGCTCTCAACTGTTTAGACACTACATACTAAACAAATGAAGCGAAGTACCAAGTGATTTAAAAAAGAGAGTCATCAGCATACTTCATGATGAGTTTCCCGTTCCAACACGGGATCAGCGCTTCAATGAAGACCTGATGAAGATTCGAATGCGCGAATACTGCAAACACAAGCGTTCCGAAGTGCAAAAAGCAATCAAGAATGGGTGGAACAGGCCAGATTGGCTGGCGAAAGAAGATTGGAAGAATGCAAAGAAAGCAGCGCGCAAGAATCCCGACAAGTGGAAGCAACCAAAGGATGCACCAGAGCGCGAGTAGAGGCAGGGAGCTCGCACCACTTGGGGAGCGGTGGATGGGCATCATTTGAGGCCGATTTTGTAAGTGTTTTCACATTGCTCTTTATGTTCGATAGTTTAGGGTTTATGAGTTTTTTAATTCTAACATAATGAAATCTTTGTATGTTTTGACAGTGGTCGATGACAGGACGTGATCCCACACCGTACGAGCGCGAGTACGTAGGCAGGAAGGGCTTAAACGCCCTGATGGACATTCTCAGTTCTCGCGGCGGCATGGTTAGTATTAGGGTTTACTCTTTTTTATTTTTTGTATTGTTTTATAAATGTCGTTATATGTTTATACTTACTGAAATCTGTCTTATTGTCTGTTTTTGCAGAATCCGACAGATACGCCGCTTGGACGCGATGAGACGTCTGACTAGACGACGTCAGTTTAGCCGTAGCTAGATAGCATTAGTTTACGATTTCTCATAGCTTACGTCTTTTTGAACCATGTATATTATTACATTTGTCACCGCAGTTCCTTTTGCCAATCAATTCTTTATGCCTATGATGTTGTACAATTGTCATTATTACATTTGCCAATCAATTCATTTTGCCTATGATGTGTACAATTGTCAATTTTGCAAACAATGCGTCTTGTGGGTGACTATTTTGGGTCTATTATCTACCCTTGCACTTTTTTTAAAAAGTGAATCAAGTACAATATGGTTGATGGGTGAATGCCCTGCCACCAAAAAAAAATTCTCTCGGGCGTCGCTATAACCGTCGCTATTTATGGCTCTGTAGCGTCGCTATGAGCGTCGCTATAGTCTGCAGTGTAAATGTCGCTATAAGCGTCGCTATAAACGTCGCTATATAGCGACGCTTATAGCGACGTTCTCGTAGCGACGCTCGTAGCGACGGTTTTAGCGACGCCGGGGGTTATAAAAACCCAGTGTATTTCCGTCGCTAACATCGTCACAAGAGCACACAACCTCTTGTAGTGCAATTGTAAAGATAAGAGGCATGTGTAGCTTACAAAAATTGAGATTGGACCTGCAAAATGATGAAATTGAACTGCCCACAACATTCTGCTTTCAAGTAAATGGTGGAAAGGTAACTGTTATCTTATTGGTTCTCTTGTTCTCTTATTGGTTCTCTTGTTCTCTTATTGGTTCTTTATTTAACTTGGACTGTTTTTGTAGGTATCAAAAAGGAATGAAAAGAGGCTACAGTGCAAGGACATCTTGGATGGCATTGTACATTTGGTGCCTTAAACATCCTTCAAGGCAATTTTGTAACACATGCCCTGCAAGGATCTTATTTTGTATCACATGACCTGCAAGGATCTTATTTTGTATCACATGATCTAAAAGGATCTTTATTTTTTTATTGAAATGCAACTTTTCCAAACATCCAATGATTTGATTTTGTAACAGAGTCTTAAAACAAGGTGATCAAAATGTATTCAATTTCAAATATTTGCACTTACATACAAGGGTCCATACAAGGGCCAATTGGTTACAAGTGGGCTATAGAATAGACAATTGGATACAAGTGGGCTACAATAAGCTTGATACAAGTGGGAAGCTTGATACAAGTGGGCTACAATAAGCTAGAATAGTTTTCTGCCAGGAGTTTTCCTGTCCCTAGGGGACTTCCTTAATGGGGTTGGTGCTTTTGCACGAGATTTTCTTTTTGAAGTGGGCTCTTTTGTCCTGGGATATTTTCTTTTTTAAAAGGGCTCTTTGGCAGGAGGGCTTGAAGGCTACTTCCTCTTTCTCTTATCATCCATATCTTCACTTGCCTTTTCCTACTCACCACTCTCTTCTTCCTCTTCACTTGCCTTTTCCAGCTTTGCTTTCCCCTTCTCTTCAACATCATCATCTTTAAATACCTCTTGTAGTTGTCCATTTGCTTCAATCATATACTTGATAATCCTTGCTCTTGTCAAACATACATGGTTCTCACTATAGCACTCTCTGTTGGTCTATACAAGGCAATAGAAAGCAAGTTTTAGGAACAATAAAATGAGAAAAAATACAGCTGGAAAATATGAAATATGCTATACTTCTATATCCTGATTTTCATTGCAGTATATGAAGTCCAAGAGGAGCTTGGAATTTGTCACTACCCTCCATCCACATGAATGGCTTTCAGGCTGGATTGGAACCTGCAATTCATTACATGTATTTATGGGAAAAAATCCTTGAGGATAATCCATTGCAGTGAACAAAGCATAAAGAATTCCAACCTTCACAACTGCAAATTGGATTTCATTCAGCATCTGTGGCATGGGTGGACAATTCTCCAGTGTCTCTATAAATCTTGTAGCAGCACTGTCCAAAATTCTTTATAAATGAGGTTCTGCTTTACTAAAAGTATGTGCTTGTGGTTTACAAAATGTGTCTTCTGCTATACTTACAATTTTGCTTGACCATGTACTCCAGCAAGAGAATTGACAAAGTAGCATTTTCTTTTCACAATATCAATTGCAATTAAACTCCAATGTGAGCTATAAAAACAAGCCTCAGTTAGCCTTCTAACATGAATTGGCAAATTCTCTTCACAAGGTGTAGGTAGAAAACTTACCTCTCATGATAAGGAATCAAGAAAATTTCACAGATTTCCAAGTCCACATGAGTCAACCACTTTGTGAGCTCTCTAATGTTTTGTCTCTGTCCTGAGAAAGTGGGAGATAGAAGGGTCTAAAAATTCCACCTTTTGTTGAAGGTTTGGCTCATATGTATGCATCATTAACCTGGTACAAGATATTGTTATATAAAGAGTTCTTGCTATAAACAAAAATACAGAGGAAAACAAAAACAACGTGAGGCATGTGATAAGGAGTGGAGAATTGATCTCCTTGGTCCAGTCCTTGAGAATTTCCAAGGTCTCAGAGTCAAGTGAATTGTAATCCTCCCTAGGATCCTCCTCACTGAATAGACTGACAACAAAACCAGTAGGATTGACACTCCTCAAGAGGGGCACTAGCTGAGGTTCCAACAGGTCAAGCTCCTTTCTCTCTGCAATTTCCTTGTCTTCCTTGGCTCTCTTTTTCCTTTCCTTTTCCTCTTCTTCAGTAATATCAACAACTCCTACTTAAGGCTCCTTGGGCTTCCTCCATGGAGGAATGTTGAGAATATTGAATGGCTTTATATCATGCATAGGGACAGGCTCCAAAATTTTTGAAAACCTGTATCTCAGCCTCCTGAGAGTGATCATGTCTTCGTCCATCAAAGTAACCCTATGGGCATGAGCTGCACAGATATAGGCATCTTGGAAAAGCTCAATCATAAAGTCCTCAGAAGCCTCCTGGATACATGCCAATGCAGTTCTAGTCCACCTCATGGAAATCTTGTACTCCTCTGCAACTTGTCTGCACAGTTTCTGGAAGGGCAGTTTGGGAATTGCAAGATTGATGGCCTTTATGGCCTTCCTTATCTCTCTTAGACATTTGACCCCTTGCTTGAACTTTCTCTTTGTAAGGAGAGGCTTAAGCTGCAAAGGCTTGGAAGATTTCCTCTGATGTTTAGCTTTCCTTTTGCTTGGTTTAGGGTCAGGTAGAGAAGAATCCTTCCTCTGAGATGTGCTCTTCTTTGTGCCAGCAGAGGTTGGTTTGCCAGGAACTTTGGAAGTGGATGGTTGGTTTGGTAAAGTACTAGCTGAAGCTTTGCTAGGCTGAGGAACTTCTTCTTCATCTTTGGATAGAGTCTCATCAACCTTCCTTGCAGTCTTCTTGGTCCTTGCCATCTTCAAAAGGAATAGGAATGATTGCTGCACAACAAACAACAAACATTAGTAATAAAAGTAAAAGATGTATATATAATTTTTACTATTATAATGGATGGTGACAGCCCATGCGCGATAACCATAGCATTGGAAGCTTTCAGCGTCCAAGCAGCTCGCGTACGGAGTGACAAGTTGTAGGCATACAAACACATGGTAAACTCCTCCTTGTGGACTTGGGGGTACACATTATATGTGACACCCCGTATGCGAAATGACGAAGGGAGTAATGTCTTCACACATACACAGATCCCACACGGGGTGACGGTTGATCCAAGCGCGGGTAGAATCGGGTTGTGGAAGCGCCGCTAGAACCGGGTAAAATCTCCTTCAAAATGCGCTGGATTTGGGTTTGAGGAGCTTCTTGGGCTTGTATAGGGCGCTATGCGCAAGTCCCTAGGCGCACCGCTCCTCCCTAGGCGCATACTAGCCGTTGGACACACACTTCGAGGCGGAAATCACTCTGCACACCCCCCGAGACGACGTTTTTGGCCATATAAACAACTTACCCAACCCGTTTTTCCGCTTATTATGCTTCACAAGGCTTAGAAACAAAGCCTCCAACCCTCCAAGCGACACCCCGTGACACCTTGTGCGCAAATTCTGAAGGTGTTGACCTCTTCCTAGCACTAGGATTTCGCGTACCAAGTGTCACGCCGTGCGCGAATTTATTGAGCGCCGACTTTCTCCTAACCCTCATAGCTCGCGTAGCAAATGACACAACTTAGCAAGTGAAACAATTTAATGTAATTCTTTCTTGCTTGCTTAGATCTACAACTTGCATACTTGTTTATAAACCATTATTAGTTTTTTGCATTATGGAGGAAGGGTGGTTTATTTATATATTTTAGTCATAGAAGAAATTTACACACCATGTCATGTCTATTTCTTAATGTCTTGATGGACTTCTCTTTTCTCTTCCTCAGACATTTGTGGATTGTCATAATGGATACAAAAGATATACAAGAGACCACTGATGACAGGCTGATGTCTTTTCTTTACAAAGTTAATGAACCTACAAGATTTCAAAGTGTCAAAGAGATTTTTAATGCTGCCTTTGATCTTCAAGTACTTGTGGATGGCTTCTCCACACGAATTAGTGACTTGATAGAGATATATACAACATTGACCAGAGATCACAGGCTTGACAATCTTGTTCATTTTGTTGATATATGCAAAGCAGGTAGCTTGTCAAGGACAGGTATTGCAAAGAAGTGGTCAAGCCTTCATCCAGACTGGCAAAAGATCATAAAGCCTTACAAATTTCATGGTAATATGCATTGCCAGTTGGTAGAGTATGACCTTGGACTTATCATTTTCTTCAGTGTACTCCCAACACCAGAGGGCAAACAGATTCCAAAGCAGATTTCTCAAGCTAAGGAAGACCAGGAGGAAGAGGAGATAGAGATGGAGTTCCATGAAGAGGAAGAGAAACTACAAAGCACTGAGATGCTAGACATTGCAAAATTTAAAGCAGAAAATATCACTAAAGTGGAGAATGTTGACATTGAGGATGAAGATGTTGATCCTTTGCATTGCACAGTAACATTTCCCACATACAAAGTTAACAAAAAGGAATATGTTTTGTTGAATGACATTCAGCATCTTTTTTATCTAAGGGAAGATTATGCTTTGGCAGTTTTGGCTGAGTGGGGATCTAATGACATAGGATTTATTGATTACTCACCTTGCCCCTTAGCAGTCTTGGACACAGAGGCAGAAAATTTTATTGATGGCTCAAGTGTTGGAAAGCATGTGCAGGACATTGTTCTGAGATATGAGCAACAGGGTGTACCTTCTGAAGAGGAGTTCAATAAGATCCAGAAAAGGCTTAAAATAGAGCATATGGGAGAGGAAAAGACCAGAGATTATGAAGTAAGGCCAACTAGATCCATTGATATATGGGAACCTGCCTTGTTTGAGGAGGATGAGTCTCCTAACGTATGTTTATGACCATTTTGCTTTGTCTAATTAATGTGCTGAACAATTAACCAAGACATATTTTTGCAGATTGAAATACTGGACACAGACAAATTCCTTGGCAGGGGGAAGGGTTCCAGACCCTTAAATTTAGGAAGGAACCAGAGCTTGGGACACTTTATTGGGAATCTCAACAAAGAGACTATCATTATATTCCATAACAAGTTTACAAGAGAACCATTTCTGCCAATTCTTGCAATTAAAGCACTTGCAAAGGTTGTTGGTTCATATCAGCTTTCTCCACGGTTAGAGAAGTTAATATTGGTGGAAAAGGAGGAAGCCATCATAATTTTTGGATTCTTCCCTGGCCTTACTGGTTCTAGAGCTGGTGATTTTGCCACAATGGCATCCTATGTGCTTACCCACTCTGGGGACCTCGAGAGACAAATGATAGGCTACAATAAGTAGAAGTTTCTGAAGTTTAGGGGTGAAGTTGATGTACCTTCATCAGAAGACTGAATTTGCTCAAACCTGTACTTTGGCCCACTTTCTACCTTGTCTCTCTCTTGTAGCTAGCCATTGTAAGAATTTTTCATTTGCAGATGAACTATTATATAAATTTTGTCTTTTCTGCTTGTTCCTGTGTAAGGCATTTGCTAAATCTGAGTTCAGTAGTGCTTTCTTTGTCATTTTTTATCTGGTTCTATGCCATATTTGTCTATAGAACCATTGGAAAACCTCAAGCAAGCTGTTTGCCTTCACTGCACCTCCCCCATGTCTTGTATGCTTGAAAAACTTGGTTCTTGCTTGATAATGGGATTTCTCCATGCCTTGTGTAGACCATATGGACAGGGAGCCCCATCTCTTTACAAACTAGGGAGTGTGATTGTAAATTATATGCTGGCAAAGTAAAAATGTGTCAATAATTAGTAAGTATGAGATTAATCATATGCTGCCAAACTAAAAGTATGTACATATTAAAAAGGTAAGAAAATAAATAAAAAACTTACCATGTAATGTGTGAATTCCTGATCCCAAACATCTTTCATTGCACTTCTGAAGTTATTGAGCACTTTCTTGAAATTTGGCAGATCATTTTTGCCCTAGGATGTCTTATCGCAGTAGGAAAATACTTTGTCTAGTGATTCCCATACCTCTGCTTTTTTATTTCTTGATGTACCTTCAAGACCATGATATTTGATGGCATTGTGGAGAGCTTTCCACTGGTTATACTTCACATTGGATGAACCCTTCTTGGCATTTACCTTTCCTAGTTTGCCATGAAACCCTAGGAAAGCTCTGGCCTTCACACCACCAACAGAGACCTTTCTAGGCACATTGTTTCCATTTGAAGACGTCTTCAGGTCTGTTTCAATCTTAACCTTACCACTGTGAAGGCCAATTTCTGATAAAACCCTTTCAATACATCTGATTGCAGCATCTCTAGCTGCTTTTGGCTGTAACTTCCAGGCAAACCCCACATACAGATGTACAATTTTCTCCACAATTCTGCAAAGAGAATGCAGAGTGCATATGTGGACATTAGCAAGTGGAATATTTAAAACTGCTTTGAATTTTGGATCTTGAGTATGCCTACTGGGTGCTTTGGTCCAATTTGCAGGATTACATTCTTTTGTTGATGCCATACAATACAGACAAGGGCTCTTTGCCATAGCTCCTTTGGAGACATTGTACATACATTTAAGGGTTTTAAGGTCTCCTCCCATGTGCCATTCCACCCTGTAACTTCCAAACCCTTCAACTTCAAGCTCTTCCCCTAATTCTTGTGCATTAATGACTTCGGGTATTGTTGTTTGATGGAAAACCCAATCCAGAACATCAAAGTCTTCACTCTCTACTTCAAAAGCACCTAGCCACCAGACATTCTTCTCCGATTGCATGCTGAAGTACTTGGTATCCTTCGGTTTCAATGCTCTGTTCATTAAAGTTATGGAAATCCTCTCAATTTTTTTGTTCTTAACAATCCCGCATTCATCAAGCTTTATCACAAAACTGACAAGACCATTTGCTTCTGTATGCTCCAGATCATAGAATCTGATCATCTCCTTCTGAAGTGTCTTCAAGTCAAGGAAAATATTATTGAACTCGTCAAATTGAAGATCCCTCTTTTTACCATGATAGGTACCATGAATGTGGTGAGGCTCACCCAACATCTCCATTATCCTCTCATTGATCTTTTTCCTTGCCTGCTGCACAATGGATGGCTTTGGAAGCAAAGAGGACCTGACTTTACATTGCTTTAACCTTGACTTCATATTTCTAAACAGCTTGCTATAACCATCTCTGCTAATGCCTTCCTTATCCATAGTATATTGCACATCCTCCTTGTCCAAGCAAGAGCTCTGCAAAAATCCCTCAATGCACTGCTCCTTTGCCTTTTTAAACTTCTTCTCTGTGAAAATCTTTTTGGCAACCTTGGGAGGTAAAACATCACAATAATGTTTAGCTGCCATTTCCATGTTTGATGCACAGTTTGGTTGTAGCAAAGTCCTAAATCAAAAGGTACAAAATTAACTGATTATTGATCTTGTCCAAATGACACCAACAAAATAAACAAACAGTGATCAACTAAATTAAAGTTAACTGAATATTAATCATTTAATAAAGAACAATAGCAATAGGGTCATAATAACAACCTAACAAAAAGATTAACAACCTAACATAAGCATAATAATGTGGAGCAGAATCATAATACAACTTAACAAAGAAAAGTAACCTAAGCATATTAACAAAGAATAGTAGCAACTTAACAATATAAAATAAGCATATATACCTTGTTGCTCTGATTCTCCTGCTACAACCTCCTCCACCACGTCTCAAGGCTTCAATGTTCTTTAACTTCTTTTCTCTTTGTCTATTTCCTAACATTGTATTCTTTCTTCTAGCTTGTTTGAGCTGAGTTTGTAGCTTTTCGTTGCTCTCTTAACATTCCTCAAGCTGTTGTTTAAGAGTATTTATCATTTGTTTGGCCAAATGATCTTCTAACTTAAGAATATCTCTCTCTGCCGCAAGACTCTGTGCCATAACCCAGCAACCCTCTTTGACCATCACCCACAAATTTTATCAAAGATGAACAATTTGAGAATGGGGGAGTGCTCTTTGTCATTGGGTCCACTGGATACAATCTTCCATCAGTCTAGAGATCAATGTGTTTTTTTTTTATCTTGCCGCATTGCTTCAAATATGGACGAGGACACCTCTGCACATTTGTTTCTCTTGTGCACTGGACAATATTCTTCATTTAGCTCAATGTGTAGATGGTATAAGCTTCTCTTCTCCATGGAAGTCTGTTAACAGTATTTGTCAGAGATAGTACTATAGGGAAAAGCTCTGTAGATACGAGGAAGAAGACGACACAGAAAAGGTTTGTTTTAGCTTTTGGAAATTTTGAATTTTGGGCCAGAACTGACGTTTTCGTTAGGTTTGGAGGGAGTATTTTTTAGAATACTAAAGATCCTAGAAACACTACAAGAGGCTATTCATATTAGCGACGCTCACACAGCGACGCTCAAAAAAAAAATTCCAGGCGTCGCTATGAGCGTCGCAAATTTACAAAGAAATTTGCAACGCTCATAGCGACGCCGACTGGGCTAAAAAAGTAACAGATAGCGCCCAAAAACTCAGATCTCAGATCTGAGTTTTTCGGCGCCCTCAAGCATGGAGCAGGTAACGCTCTCTCTCTCTCTCTCTCTCTCTCTCTCTCTCTCTCTCTCTCTCTCTCTTTCTTCTCCACACACACACACGAGGAGAGGAAGGAGAGCCAGGTATGCTCCTTCCCTCTCCTCACTCTCATGTTCCCTTCCCCTCTTTCTCTCTCCCTCTCTCTCTCTCTCACACACACACATACACACACACATAGTGTTTTTGAGAGAGAGAGAGAGAGAGAGAGAGTACAAACATAAACAAAAACGCACACACACATACATAAACAAAAAACGCACACACATTGACAGCCCAATAGAAGACATTGATATATGGGTAAACAATGAGCATCTATCAACACTACAAGAGGCTATTCATATTAGCGACGCTCACACAGCGACGCTCAAAAAAAAAATTCCCGGCATCGCTATGAGCGTCGCTATGAGCATCGCAAATTTCTTTGTTAATTTACGACGCTCATAGCGACGCCGGCTGGGCTAAAAAGATAACCGAGCGCGCCCAAAAACTCAGATCTCAGATCTAAGTTTTTCGGCGCCCTCAAGCAAGGAGCAGGTAACGCTCTCCCTCTCTCTCTCTCTCTCTCTCTCTCTCTCTTTTTCTTCTCGACACACACACACACACACACACACACACACGAGGAGAGGAAGGAGAGCCAGGTATGCTCCTTCCCTCTCCTCATTCTCATGTTCCCTTCCCCTCTTTCTCTCTCCGTCTCTCTCTCTCTCACCCACACACATACACACACACACATAGTGTTTTTGAAATAGAGAGAGAGAGAGAGAGAGAGAGAGAGAGAGAGAGAGAGAGTACAAACATAAACAAAAACGCACACACACATACATAAACAAAGAATGCACACACACATTGAGAGAGGAAAAGAGAGAGAGAGCATGCATAAACAAAAAACGCACGCATTGAGAGAGGAAAAGAGAGAGAGAGCATGCATAAACAAAAAACGCACACATTGAGAGAGGAAAAGAGAGAGAGAACATGCATAAACAAAAAACGCACACATTGAGAGAGGAAAAGAGAGAGAAAACATGCATAAACAAAAAAACGCACACACATTGAGAGAGAAAGAGAGAGAAACTAATTTAACGTCGTAGGAAACTAATTAAAATTAAAAGACCTAAAGATCTAGCCGACGAGGAGTTGAGCTCAAGACCTATTATTCAAGAGGGAAATGGCATAACCAATCTATCATACTTGGCATGGGTGATAGAAAGGTTATACCATTTATCTCTTTTTATTGGCACACACGTCCACACACGCGCACACACACAAGAAGAAGAGAGTTATAACGTTGTAGGAAACTATCCTAAAAGACGTTAAAGATTAGGTTAGATGCAGACTTACGTTAAACTAGATTTAGGTTTATTTAAGTTAAATTAGATTAGATTTAGGTTTATTTATAATTAGATTTACGTTTATTTACGCTAGATTTAGATTTACGTTATATTAGATTAGATTTAGGTCTCCATAGACTGTGATGCCTGCATGAAGCGGGTGAAGAAAGCCCTCAATGGAATATAGGGTATTGCTGCCTTCACTCATGGTGGGCTCCGTCAATCCAAAAGTACTGGTGAAATGTCTTCAGAAGATAGGGAAGAAGGTGGATCTTCAGGGCGGCAAGAGTCACTACATCCCCGACACAATGACCATCTAGACAACCTCTAGTCATTCAACAGCAACTTCAAAGTTAGTAACAAGAGCAAGAACGGTCTAAAGGGCCAATTGCTGTCGTCAGATGTGGATGGAGATGAGGCAGTGTCACCGCCGGAAGTTAACTCTCACATCTTTAGTGATGAGAATGCCAACTCTTGCCGAGTTATGTGAAAAATTATGTGTTAAATCAGTTTTAAGGTTCTTATAATCTCTGTTAGTTTAGTTCTTTGTTTTTAATATAACATAATTTACGTTAGATTTAGATTTATGTTATATTAGATTAGACTTAGGTTTATTTAGGTTTATTTAGGTTTACCCACACACACACAAGAAGAAGAGAGTTTTAACGTCGTAGGAAACTATCCCAAAAGACGTTAAAGATTAGGTTAGATGTAGACTTACGTTAAATTAGATTTAGGTTTATTTTTAGTTAGATTTACGTTTATTTATATTTACGCTTATTTACGTTAGATCGAGTCCACGCAAGAATTACTTACGGTTTAGGGTTTAGGGTTAGACGAACAGTGAAAAGATCTACTGTGAAAAGATGTTAAGATGCTGTGAAGTGCTACAGCTAGAGAAGAGGCAAAGGGGTTTTGTCCACTACATGCAGTATCATGTAGACGTGGGTGTGTAGATTTCTTGTACCCACAAATATAGGTATTGACCAATAAAGACGAGATTATAACCCGGTGGTTCTGATCTCCGTGCACCTCTAGACCGAGGTGTGCGGGGATTGGACATGACTAGAGAATGTGAGGTAAAGAGAGAGAGAGAGAGAGAGAGAGAGAGAGAGAGAGAGAGAGAGAGAGAGAGAGAGAGATAAGACGAAGAATGCCAATAGAATATTAAATTTGTTGTCCAGGTTATAAGATTTTTATCCTCATTTTGAGTAGTGACGAGGATGTGGGACCGTCCAACCGAAACACCTATCTCTCAACGAGGGTCTTATGTCCTTGTAATCAATGCAAGCATGCTGTGCGACGGACAAGACGTGTTTCTTTGCAGCACGTTCGCGAATTTGGCGAGTTCGATCCATCTATTATAGATCGAGTTGTTGCCAATTATAACTCGTCGGACTCTAACGCTGGCCAACAAGCAGCAATCTTGCAACCCAATAGACGTGTTCGCAGGCGCTTTGGTCAAGCAGCATATGTGAGGCCACAAGATGTAGCCTCTGACAGCTCGGGGGATGATCATGCAGAGCACATTCCCAACGAGGCAATGTTTGAGCCCGAGATTGATGAAATGATCAAGACGATCACGGATTCAGACGATACGCCATTGTATAATGGAGCACGTATGTCTAGATTGAAAGCACTCCTGGTTCTTCTCAACATGCAGGCAAAGTTTGGATGGAGTGACACTAGCGTCACAACGCTTTTCAGGTGATCTATTACAATTAGTTTACTTTAATAAAACTCTAAATGTATAATGATCTGATAGATTTTTACACGACTGTATCATATTTTTATGTTGTGTAGATTGCTGAAAGAGCACATACTCCACGCTTGTCCTAATGACTGCATTCTTTTCAGAGGGGAATACATAGAAATGGAGAAGTGTCCGAAATGTGATTCCGAAAGATATCGAGTAGATCTCCACGGGACAAAAATTCCACAACAGGTTTTGCGATATTTTCCTCTGCTTCCTTGCATCAAGCATTTCTTCAAATGTAAGTCTATGGCCGCCCTAGCATCATGGCATGAGGAGAATAAATCTTTGGATGGTGAGCTACGAATTCCTGTAGATTGCGCAGCCTAGAAACATATAGATGGAACATGGTCGGATTTTGCCAGGGAAGCTCGAAATTTGCTCTTAGGCCTGGCTATGGATGGCGTAAATCCATTTGGTCAAAGATCAACATCTTACAGTGTATGGCCCGTTGTCATCGTCAACTACAACATTCCCCCGTGGTTGACTACGAAGAAGGGGCACCTATGGCTAAGCTTGATTGTGCCAGGGCGATATAAAGTGGGGAATATGGATGTGTATCTTCGTCCACTATTGGAAGAGCTACAACAATTGTGGATTGGCATAGAGGTGGTGGATATGAGCCGACACACAGGACGACGGAATGCTTTGATCAGAGGCATTCTAATGTGGACCATGCATGACTATCCCGGGCTAACAGAATGCTCAGGTGATCTATTGACACTCCTCACTCAGACACTGTAAATCTTGTTTTTTCCCATAGTTGATCTATTATCATGTGTATACATGCAGGGCTTCAAACAAGCGGATACAGAGCATGTGTCACATGTGGACCTAGACTGAATGCACGTAGGGCGCCCTCACTGAAGAAGAAAATCTACGAAGGTCATCAAGCGTATCTTCCAGAGAATCATGTGTTACGCGATGGCTTTTTGGGAAGAGAGCCACCAAGGATGTCTGCACAAGCATGGTTAGAGCAGAAGGAGATGTGCGATGACGGATTGCCTCCAGGGATGAAGAGACTATCTCTATGGTACGAGTTACCATACTGGCCCCGACTCATGATCAATCACTTGCTCCATCCAATGCACATATTCAAGAATGTGGGTAATCTACTATGGGACCATCTGACCGGCAAGAAAGATACTTTGGGAGCCAGAGTTGACCTTAGAAATGTGGATCGTATGGAGCAATTTTGGCCGCAAACAGCGTCTGATGGATCGATAAAACTCCCTAAAGCACCATGGATTTTCACAGGAGCCCAAGAACGCAAAGTAAAAGAGACCATTTGATCTTTGCGAACCCCCACTGGCGTAATGCACTCGCTCCGAACGTGTTTTACTAAAGAAGGAAAGCTTACCGGTTTGAAGTCACACGATTGGCATAAAATGTGTCAGGTACGTTCATAGTGGACTTTAATATCATTGCATAAAATGTGGACTTTAATATCATTGCTGCACATACTTTACAGTTTATTTTACCGGTTGCCATTGAGGGATGTTTGTCTTTCGACATCCGTAACACAATCTACAAACTTGCAAAGTTGGTGCAATGGATCTCACAAAAGGAGATCAACGTAGACTCCATACCATTCGCCAAACTAAATGCTGCGAGCTTGTGTGCATGTTTCAGAAACATTTTCCTACTACCATGCTAACCATTCAGGTGCATCTTCTTGTTCACATAGTTGATGAGGTGGAAATAGCTGGCACAGTTCATTCCAGATGGATGTTCTTCTTAGAACGTTTCATGAAAACGCTTAAGGGATATGTGCATCAAAAGGCACGTCCGGAGGGTAGCATGGCAGAAGGTTGGTTGGTATCAGAGTCCCTAGTGTACATTGGAGAGTGGCTAGACGGATTTGATAAAGCCCGGGACACGCTATGGCAAACCATAGATGATGAGCGCATATCTGGGATTGTCATGTGCAATCTCGGTGTTGAGAAGAAGATGACGGAAGATCTAGAGGCTAAAATCAACCGATTTTACATGATTCACAATCCAGTGATGCAAAAGTGGATTTCACAATATGAGGATGCAAAGCAAGAGCGACAAAGGGCACGAATCGAGTGGAGACGGGGAAGACGACCACCGATGCACTATCCGACGGTTCTGGAGAGCCTACCAACCTTCATGAGCTTAAGATGGTTGCACAACCAATTGAAAAGCGCACAACAATGCGGTGACGAAGTGACTGAGGAAGAGTGGGAGTATTCTCGGGGTTGCGCGACCAAGGTAAGTTTGCAATGTACGACTAGCTAGTGACTTTATTTCTAAACGTTTGAACGGCCACTCATAATCTTTGTTCGTTGTAGTATAAGTCATACACAACAGCATGGTGTAAAGGTCGACATTTTAGGGTGGAACGAATCGACAAAAAGCGTTTTACTCAAGATTGTGGAATCATGGCAAAATTTGAACAGTCTAGTCGACGACGTTCCTCTGATGTAGATCCTGTGGTGGCGGAACTCACTTATTTCGGCACGCTGCAAGAGATTTTGAGGATCGATTACAGAGGATTTTTTGTCGACTTGTTCGACGTGCAATGGTTCAAGATAATCATGGAGGGTCGCAATGCTACTGTGCGTAGAGGAGAGTCTGGTTTTCTTGAGGTGGATTCTACTAAGAAATGGACTGACCTAAGAGACACTTTCGTACTACCCGAGCATTGTGAATAAGTAAGTATGTAAATAGTTAACATCCCCCTTTTACAAGTTATGTGCTTGAAAGCTCTCATGTAAGTTATGTGGCTCTGGCAGGTAATATTTCATCCTACAAAGTCTACATCAAACTGGTGGTACGTCATAGAGGTAGCCCCTCGTAGTGCAAGGACGTATGAAGGCTACCATGTGCCAATCACAACGGCATCAATGGAGGAGATCAGAGAAGATGCTCAATCAGAAGCCACTGCGGTGGTGCCAGATGAGCATCAAGATGCTACTACTCTATATGGGGTGCATGCAGAGGAGCTACAAAATGAAATACGGGATATGTGTTTAAACGGAGAGCTCTATATAGATATAGGAAGTTATGCTGAGTTATGCGAGGATGAGAGAGAGATCTCTTGTAGCCACAAATATTGTATTTGAACAATTTTGCTCCGTGTTGTAAAAGCTCTGGCTCTCTAAGTACCTTCCATGGTGTATAACGCTCTTTTCTACTCACGCTCACATCTTTTGATTGAAAATTCTGAGTTTTCGACTTGCCTCTTCTATCACTCAATTCATTGCGTCATTGTATTTATATGCGTCATTACGTCATTGTATTTAATGATCTTTGCGTCATTGTCTACTCTATTCATTCAATATTAAGTTTAAATATTCGTGTGTTTAATGCAGGTATGGATGATGAGGAGTTTCTTTCTTCTTTGTCACCGCATGCAGAGACAGTGGTACGTGGAGCGTCATCGCTCTGGCGCATCATCGCGCGTTCCTACTCCATCCGCATCTCCCTCTATTTCGGAGCATTCGGCGTGCTCCGAAGCTTCGGCGTCGACGAGACGAGCTTCACACTCGTCTAGACACCGGCGCTCTAGTGGTGGCGGTGGCGGTTGTTGTGGGGATTCCGCCACCGATGCCTCCACACCGCCTCGTGTTCGACGAGGCTCTTTACCCTCCCCTTCTTTGCCCGCCCCCACACCAGCCACAACATCGCCATCTACGCCAGGTTTTGCACGGCTGACTGTTCCTAGCAGCTACACACCTCTACCTACTCCGCCAGGAGCCACCCCACTCGACACTCCTCGCTTCGGGGCCCAGACGCCGGTGGAGACACCTGACGTCCGTACCCCCATCGACACGCCGCTAGAGACCCCTGCCGGGACACCCAGGTTCACGCGTCACCGGCCAGAGGGCTTGCCTTACTCCGTCGACTTCAGCGGCGGCATCATCATGGATGATGACGGCAAGAAGTTGATCTCGCGCATGCGTGGTCTTTGCTCTCAGTTGTTTAGACACTACATACTAAACAAATGGAGTGAAGTACCAAGTCATTTAAAAAACAGAGTCATCAGCATACTTCATGATGAGTTTCCCGTTCCAACACGGGATCAGTGCTTCAATGAAGACCTGATGAAGATTCGAATGAGCGAATACTGCAAACACAAGCGTTCCGAAGTGCAAAAAGCAATCAAGCATGGGTGGAACGGGTCAGATTGGCTGGCCAAAGAAGATTGGAAGAATGAGAAGAAAGCAGCGCGCGAGAATCCCGACAAGTGGAAGCAACAAAAGGATGCAGCCAGAGCGCGAGTAGAGGAAGGGAGCTCGCACCACTTGGGGAGCGGTGGATGGGCATCATTTGAGGCCGATTTTGTAAGTGTTTTCGCATTGCTCTTTATGTTCGATAGTTTAGGGTTTATGAGTTTTTTAATTCTAACATAATGAATTCTTTGTATGTTTTGACAGTGGTCGATGACAGGACGTGATCCCACACCGTACGAGCGCGAGTACGCAGGCAGGAAGGGCTTAAACGCCCTGATGGACATTCTCAGTTCTCGCGGCGGCATGGTTAGTATTAGGGTTTACTCTTTTCTATTTTTTGTATTGTTTTATAAATGTCGTTATATGTTTATACTTACTGAAAGCTGTCTTATTGTCTTTTTTTGCAGAATCCGACAGATACGCCGCTTGGACGCGATGAGACGTCTGACTAGACGATGTCAGTTTAGCCGTAGCTAGATAGCATTAGTTTAGGGTTTCTCATAGCTTATGTATCATGAGACGGATTTTATACGTCTTTTTGAACCATGTATATTATTACATTTGTCACCGCAGTTCATTTTGCCAATCAATTCTTTATGCCTATGATGTTGTACAATTGTTATTATTACATTTGCCAATCAATTCATTTTGCCTATGATGTGTACAATTGTCAATTTTAGGCTTGTCAATTTTGCAAACAATGCGTCTTGTGGGTGACTATTTTGGGTCTATTATCTACCCTTGCACTTTTTTTAAAAAGTGAATCAAGTATAATATGGTTGATGGGTGGCAGGGCATTCAATGCCCTGTCACCAAAAAAAAATTCTCTCGGGCATCGCTATAACCGTCGCTATTTATGGCTCTGTAGCGTCGCTATGAGCGTCACTATAGACTTCTATGTAAACGTCGCTATAAGCGTCGCTATGAGCGTCTCTATATAGCGACGGTTATAGCGACGCATATAACGACGCTCTCGTAGCGACGCTATTAGCAATGGTTTTAGCGACGCCGGGGGTTGTAAAAACCCAGTGTATTTCCGTCGCTAACAGCGTCACAAGAGCACACAACCTCTTGTAGTGAAAGATTTGACAATGACATGTTTCGGCGGAGGTAAAAAGGACACAAACTCACCTTTTTACAAACATTTCACTATTTTTTAAATAAAGTATATATTCTCTCTCTACATATTCTTACAGGGCACAAAAGTGACCTCAAAATTCCCCTAATGCTGAGGCCTCTTTGAATCTCACTGAACAGAATCCTTTAGCTAGGTAGAAAGTACTTTCAACTGCTCCTCCATGGCCAAGAATTTGAGGGCCTTGAAGCCATTGAATCATCTCAAACCTATTCAGGATTCTTCCACTGAACCCAAATACAAGCGTTAGCTCACCTTGCCTGGCTAATTGTTTTTTGATAATTGCTGGTGGTATCACTACAATAATAGCCTAGACAACCTCCACTTGCTGGGGCAAAGACTTTTTTAAAGCGGAAAAGACCCGATCTGCCAACCCGTCTTTCACTAGCCCACTGCAATCTGCCTAGGAACTAGTTCTTTTGTTGTTGTTAGGGCCGGATTCAATCATTTTGTTGACTTCCTTAAGCTCTTGTTGAAGTCTAACTCTTGTATTTTGCAGTTTTTCGAAATCTCCTTCACTCGACAACCCTTCTGCTGAGCCTTGTCTAGAATCCTTAGAGTTAGGCCCCTTGAGTATGCTAGCAAATGAGATGCCTGGCCTGCGAACTGCAGATGCACTTGACGCCTTATTTATGTTCGTACAGATGGGACCCTAAGGAGCCATCTTTGAGGGTTTTAACCTTAAATTTGAACCCTTGAGCTGAGCCCATTTTCTCTCTTGGTTCTTCAGAAGGCACTTTTTCAATCGGTACATTTTGTCCACTTTCATGGTTAAAGCCTTTGGCGAATCGAGGCTCGACATTTTCGCGTCATGTAATGGTTTCAAAACCGAGCCATCGCCTTCATCCATCGGCATTGCAAACTCCATTTCGGATAATTTACCCGCCGTTAACATCTATAAAAATTTAACAATATCTTCTCCTATTACTAACGTGTCGGGTTTCATTACCGAGTAGCGCAGTGAACGACCTCACCGACACCCCCCTCTATTCCAAGCTTAACCTAAATTACCAAAAAAGTAGGTTGCTCACACAGACAGCACCTTTGCTTTGCCAAAAAGTAGATAAAATGGAAGCAAGGCTGATAATACGATTATTTGCTTTATTAGGGCACTAGCATCCAAACGATTATTTACTGAAGCTTTTGCAAATGAAGCGATTATTAACTACTTAATGGAACAAAAAGATCCTACGCGAAGGATGAAGGGCAGACGGCGCCCAAGTACAGATCACCCACTTGCACACCCACTCCGGAGCAGGCGGTCGTGGGCAACAGCCACCGCCAACCCTCACCAATGATGCGAGCTGGAATGTACACCAAGCTTGGAGTGGGCTTAACAATAAAGAGCGAGGGCAGGAGCGACAAATCACAAACCACGTGAGGACAAGAGGAGTTCATCCTCACCTGCCATCGCTATCAAACCTCAGAGTTGCCCTCGTTCTCCAAAGTGTCAGGAACTTTCATAACCTAAAAGCCCTTTCAGAGCTGTTTTCTCCAAAGAGGGAAGGGAGAAGGAAGAAAGAAGGAAAGGGAAGGAGGTGTTTTCTGTGCAGCGACAACAAGAAGTGGGTTTTTTTATATTTGTAGTCTTTCCTTTGTAAATCGTTAGAGGAGGATGCAATGGAGCCGTTAACATTTTCTAATGGAAGAATCTACCTACCTATTTATACTATAATAACAGAGGGAGGGATTCCGGGCCCCTCCGACACATGGCAACGCAGAAGCTTCATTCGGCAATGAAGCTTGCACTTGCGCGCTCGAAAAGAGAGAGACAAGGATTGCCTACGCAGAGAGAGAGAGAGAGAGAGAGAGAGAGAGAGAGAGAGAGAGAGAAGGATGGCCTGTGCGAAAGGAGAGAGAGAGAGAGAGAGAGAGAGAGAGAGAAAGAGAGACAAGAATTGCCTACGCAGAGAGAGAGAGAGAGAGAGAGAGAAGGATTGCATGCGCGAAAGGAGAGAGAGAGAGAGAGAGAGAGAGAAAGAGAGACAAGAATTGCCTACGCAGAGAGAGAGAGAGAGAGAGAAGGATTGCATGCGCGAAAGGAGAGAGAGAGAGAGAGAGAGAGAGAGCCGGCCGGCTGTTGTTGACAGCTGCAGCTTCAAGGAAAGCTGCACCAGGAAAAGGGAAGGCCCACTTCCGGACTAAACGAGCTCATAATGCTATGGTCATGCAAGGCTTAGTTATCGGTTATTTGAACAAATAATTAAGTCTCATTCTTGGTCACACGCAAAAAGGAGCATTAAATGAATAACTATGTCCACCCTTTGTAACTATGCCGATTTTGGCATAGTCATGAGGTTCAAGGTTTAGTTGGGAGGATGAATGAATAACTAAGCCTCGCGTGACCATGCAAGAGGCTTAGTTATTCATGTAATGCTCTGTGCGGACATAGTTGGCTTAGTTATATATAACTGATAACTAAGCCTCGCGTGACCATGCTCTA
Source organism: Adiantum capillus-veneris (assembly GCF_014529385.1). Lineage (NCBI taxonomy): Eukaryota > Viridiplantae > Streptophyta > Polypodiopsida > Polypodiales > Pteridaceae > Adiantum > Adiantum capillus-veneris. The sequence continues at coordinate 66,216,372 of NC_140932.1, read as the reverse complement.
ATGATGTCGTACTTTTGGACTGAACGAGCTCATAATGATGTCAGTTGTGAGGATAGCGGTGAGCGGAACGGCGATGGGGTTTGGGTTGGCTGTGCTGGTACAACATGAACGTGAGGCCTGCAATGTGCTGTGCAGAGAGAGAGAGAGAGAGAGAGAGAGAGAGAGAGAGAAAGAGAGAGTCCACACTTTCCCCCTCCCAATATTTTATCATAAATTCCCAAAATGTCCTTCAAATTTTCCAAAAGTCCCAAATACCCCTGGCCTTTTTTTCACAATCGACCACACATACCCCCAGTCATGAGATTTCTTCAAAGGTAAAAAAGTATGTAGCTTTTCATAAGAGACTGATTGTCTATCAATATAAGATGCTAGGCTTTCGAGATGAATCGATTATTTTTAGACATAATCTCCTTTTTTTGTGAGGCAATTTGGGACAAATTACATGCTAATCACTCAAAAACGGATCGCAATCGTAGAGAGAGAGAGAGAGAGAAGAGAGAGAGAGAGAGAGAGAGAGAGAGAGAGAGAGAGAGAGAGAGAGAGAGAACCGGTGGCCTGAGGACAAGTGCACATAGGCAAGTCCTCAGAAGACACATCATTCATTCATTGGATCCCGACTCCCCGCACATTGAGAGAGAGAGAGAGAGAGAGAGAGAGAGAGAGAGGGGAGCTGGTTCATGTCAGGCATAAGCTACCCAACACTCGTAAGGATGACACACATGTTGAGGATATCATGCATGGCATGGTTGTGAGGATTGCTAGGAGGGGCGTGTGTCAGGTAGGGCCTGCATGAGCAGTGGGGCACTTTGGTCAAGCACTTGGCTGTGCATTCAACCACACATACCCCTGCTCATGAGATTAACTTTCTCCAAAGAATATAAAAAAGTTTGTAGCTTTTCATAAGAGACTGATTGTCTATCAATACAAGATGCTAGGCTTTAGACATGAATCGCTTTAGACATAATTGCCTTTTTTTTGTGAGGCAATTTGTTTGGGACACATTACACGCTAATCACTCAAAAACGGATCTCAATTGGATGGAGAGAGAGAGAGAGAGAGAGAGAGAGAGAGAGAGAGAGAGAGAACCGGTGGCCTGGAGGAGGGGTGCACATAGGCAAGTCCTCGAAAGACACAACGTTCATTCTTTGGGTCCCGACTCCCCACACATTGTGTGTGTGTGAGAGAGAGAAAGGGGGGGGGGGGGGGGGGGGGGGGGGGGGGAGTAGGTTCGTGCCACGCATAAGACACCCCAACGCCCATAAGGATGGCACATATGTTGAGGATGCCGACATGGTTGCGCGGATCACTAGAAGCGGCGTATGTCGGGCAAGGCCTGCCAGAGCACCGCGGCACTTTGGTCAAGCACTTGGCTATGCGTTCGTAGTCAAACACCTGGTACACCTCCATCCCGAAGGTATGAGAGATATATGGCCATGAAACATTCGACCTGTATATCCAGCCAATCCACCAACACCACTTGGTTTTGCAGACAGTTGGCATGGCAGCCGATGAGCCGCACCTGATCGGGAGGATCCAAGTATGCCGCCTCCACGAATTCCCATCGATGACGCTCCCCCTCTGCTTTCAGTTCCGCCACATCTTTTATTTTAACCAAGCGCTTGCGACTTTCATAATGTTGGTGATATGACCGCTTGAGGCGCTCCACTAGCATCCTACCATCGTGAGCTGCACGATCATTGGCTGTTGTCAGTGTTTCTGGATCTATGCTAAGGACATTGGCTTTGTCTCAATGTCCATGGATCCGACTGAAGATGGATTGGTTTTGTATCATAGAAGTGGGGAGGCGAAAACCAATATACACATTTTGATGCAGAGAGAGAGAGGGAGCTGGTTCGTGCCAGGCGTAAGCCACCCTAGCGCCCATAAGGATGGCATATATGTTGAGGATGTCATGCACGACATGATTGCACGGATCGCCAGGAGCGACGTGTATCGGGCAGGGCCTGTCAGAGCAGCGCGACACTTTGGTCAAGCCCTTGGCTCTGCATTCACAGTCAAACACCTTGTACACCTCCATCCCGAAGGTATGAGAGATATATGGCCACAAAACATTCGACCTACACATCCTGCCAATCCACCAACACCACTTGGTTTTGCAAGCAACTGGCATGGCAGGCAATGAGCCACACCTGAGCGGGAGGATCCAAGTATGCCGCCTCCACGAATTCCCATCGATGACGCTCCCCCTCCGCTTTCAATTCGGTTCACATTGTTGCTTTCAACCAAGCGCTTGCGACTTTCATAATGTTGGCGATATGGCCGCTTGAGGTGCTCCGCTAGCATCCTACCATCGTGAATTGCACGACCATTGGCTGTTGTGAGTGTTTCTGGATCTACACTAAGGACATTAGCTTTGTCAATGTCCATGGATCCGGCTGAAAATGGATTGGGTTTGTAGCATAGAATTAGGGAGGCAAAAATAGATATAAACGTTCTGATACAGTGAATTCTTTGCAGCCTTCCAACCTTCATTCTCTTGCGCGGAGAGAGAGAGAGAGAGAGAGAGAGAGAGAGAGAGAGAGAGAGAGAGAGAGAGAGAGAGAGAGAGAGAGAGAGAGAGAGAGAGAGAGAGAGAGAGAGAGAGAGAGCATTGTCTGAGTTGAGTCTCTTTGCATAGCCAAGGGGAGAGAGAGAGTGCCAAAAACCTGGAGGAGGGATAGTGAGAGACTGTCGCTGAGAGAGAGAGAGAGAGAGCATGTCACCTCGAGAATGGCAGTGATGGGTGGTAGTTGGCGTTGATGGAAGATACTCTATCGACGTACGCGCGCGCGCGCGCGCGCGAGAGAGAGAGAGAGAGAGAGAGAGAGAGAGAGAGAGAGAGAGAGAGAGAGAGAGAGAGAGAGAGAGAGAGAGAGAGAGAGAGAGAGAGAGAGAGAGAGAGAGAGAGAGAGAGAGAGAGAGAGAGAGAGAGAGAGAGAACGTGGAGGGGAAGGGATTATAATCTTTCTTTTGCGAGCTCATTTTAAGAATCCACTAATAAGAAGGATTTGTACCAAGGTAAGAGGGGATCTGTGAGCTCACTTAAAAATTGCCCTAACAGGAAGGATTTGTGCCAAGACAGTCGGATACATACTGATATTCGTGATATGACTTGAAAATAACACAAACTTAGGCAATACGTTATTCAGTATGTATGTATGCCTTGCTAGAGTGACTACACTCGAAGGTTAAATTAGGGACAAAGACAAGATTTTTTCGGAGAGAGAGGAAATCATAGGACAAAACACCTCGCCTGTATGCCAAGGAGGCAGTGTAAATAATGTCGTAAGTACAAGTGCTACTGTTGGAACTACACAAATCAGGATAGGACAAGGAGACAGGGTCAAAGCATGTGGTTGTAGGATAGGAGGAAGATTGCATGGGGTCAAATATGGCTATAGTCTCTGAGTTGTTGGAGTGCGTCGCTAGCTTATGTCAATGCGACCTCAGCTTCATATTGTATCAAAGTTGGTAGAGGGGCCAGCTCCTGCCTCAGGTGAGTGTTCCCTGCTGCCTGGCAAGTTAGAGAGAGAGAGGTCCCACGTAGCAAGAGAGATAAATGACATGGAGCTGTAAGGGCAAGCAAATGGGGCACCGCCCCAATCGTACAATCTCACCTTGCTAAAGTGGCTACACCAAAAGTCAAATTAAGGAAAGAGAGACAAGGTTCTAGAATGCATAAAGATGAAACAAAACAAAACAAAATGTTATATCCATGCCTCCAAAATGCAATTATGATCTATGAGACCAAAAGGTAGGAGAGAGGGAGAGAGAGAGAGAGAGAGAGAGGGAGGGGCTTGAGGGTAAGAGCGGCGGCCATGCCACCGAAGACGACGTGGTTTTACTAGTACCTTTATAAAAGGGGGAGGGATTCCATTCCCCCCCTACCATGTGTTGTTCCCCCGGCCAGTGCACTTTGAATCCAACGTGCTCAACAAGAGTCGACAAAGAGAAAAGGCCTGCACGAAGAGAGAGAGAGAGAGAGAGAGAGAGAGAGGGGCAGCCATAGGCGACAGGCAATACTATGGAGATGAATGGAGTCATGTGGAATGGTAAAAGAGAGTAATGTTGAAATTAAAACACGCAAACCCAACCGTAAGCTAGAGGAGGGTAATTAAGAGAGGGTGAGAGTAATTTATTTTAAGCTTCATCAGCATGCACCTAACAATTGGTCAAAATGTTTATCTTCTCCATAGTTTATGTCAAATAAAGAGCCCTCCATAAATCACATTCTCTTCCTAATGCTTACTTTTACATAAGAAAATTATGGCAAATACACACGAAGATTTTTAAAAAAAATCATGCAGGAAAACTGAGTTTTTTAAATTGTTTTTTATACAATACGTAACATCATGAACTTCTGCTCGAGATGCACTGCATACCTAGCGAGGTACGATTGGAGGCAAGGGACCGCCGGCCCCCTCGCTACGATTAAGGGCAGGGGACCGCCGGCCCCCTGGGCCTACCCCCAATCGTACCTCGCTAGGTATGCAATGCCTCCCTCACAGAAGCTGGGGCCGGCGGTCCCCTGCCCCCAATCGTACCTCGCTAGGTATGCAGTGACTCCCTCAGAGAAGCTCATGATGTTGGGGTAAGTCACAATGTGGGAATTATTGTGAGAATTTGTCCAAAACTTCTTGTGATAAAGAGGCCCTCCATCACATTCACCAACATTTTTTCTAAATGTTGAGTGCGATTCTCCGTGACTACTTTTATGAGTGTGATTCCACATCCTTTTGGGCTCCAAGTTTTAAGGATACTAAACACCCTCAAAGCTCCCCTTAGGTTTTTTGAGAAGATTTTTTCAATGCACATGGCTTTTTTTTTTTTTTTTTTTTTGGGGGCAAAGTGATGCTTCAAACCTGCGTACGGGACTGTGACCACACAACCACACCTAGTTCACATAGAATTTTATTGAAAATTGTTAAAAAATGACACATAAATATTATGTTGTGGTACCAAACTAATGTTTAAATATCTTTATCATTACATGGAAATTTAGGAACTCTTAATATTTCTATGGCATCAAATATAATACAAAATGTGTACATCTTTTCTATTGCTTTATTGTAGTATGGGCCAAAAACGTCATACGTGTTGAGGAGCATGATAATGCTTTCCATTGTAGGTCACAATCACAAAATTAGAATCTTCAGAGCAAAGCTCCAAATGCTTTGTCACATCACAACCACTTTCAGCACATTTGAAGTAGCTCCTGCCAAGTTATAATAACCAATCCTTCGTTAAGAATCAACAATTAAAATGGCTAAAAACTAATAAAATTAAAGGCTATATATCTTATCTATGCTTGTTACTAGTTTTACGCTTACAAATTGGGCACACAAGAAAATCAAAAGTTGTCGAAGATTTTAGATTTAGATTCTTTGCTGCAAAAGCTGTTTTTGGTGATATATCTATACTAAAGGTAAAGGGGGAGGGAATTTCGGTTCCCCCTTTGCCACGCGTCAGTTTTTTTTCAATCGGCGGGTGTGGCTTGTAGCGCCTGGGAACACAGTGATGCAGAGAGAGAGAGAGAGAGAGAGAGAGAGAGAGAGAGAGAGAGGCGACGAAGCGACACAAAAAGAGAGACGACGAAGCCGTCGGCTATACTAATAATGTAATAAAAAATGGGCACATAAGCCAATTTTTCAAACATTTTTCAAAAATTGAAAGTGTCAAAGGAAACTAGAAATTGTGATTTGTTGCCTTTTTGGTTGAGAAAGCCTTAAGCTTAAACAAGGTATTTCCTAAAGAAGTAGTATTTTGGCTCGATAGATAGAAGGGTTTTTGTAGACACTAAGCTTGTAACCACTAGAATACCATCGTGATTATATACCGTTACAATTAAGCACTGTGTATGAAAAAAACACAACTTCCTGGTGCTTACGGGAAGCCTCCCTCTTATCAATATTAACTAATATGCAATAGTGCTCTGAAAAACAATTTTCTCAGTATGAACAAGTCCATATTTGGAGATTCAAGTATCCTAACACTAAATTGTCGTTTTCTCTCACTATATTTTTGGAATTAATTTGTGAAGATTACAGCAAACTTAAAGATGTTATTCGGGATTTTTTTCTATCTCAAAAGGAGCACTGTATTAACTTATTCATGAAAAGTATTAGGGTGAAATTTTCAAGGTTGAAGAGGGTCCGTCAAAGTTTGATGAACCTAAGGCTATCATTAAACATGAAAAAAGTGTGTTGTAGTGTTAGAAAAAAACCGGGTTCTAGTGTATTTTAACCGACTGAAACTATAAAATTCCAGTTAGATTTTGAGCTTACCTTTAAGAAAACCGGCAAATTTACACAAGTTTTAGTGTTATTACCGGCATAAGCTTCAAATTTCGACATGAAAACCGAGATAATTTCAAGCTTCTCGTCATTTTGATCGGTTGGAAAAAATGTTTTTTTCTAGCCCTGTTGTGTTGCAAGATGAATAAGTAATACATAGGTATTTGATTAAGTCTAGGAATTACCCGCAAACTTGAAGATGATGCAAGAACCTAGCTAGCTGAAGGATCCTTTTTCTTTATTGCAAGACTACAAGTCCGTTCATGGCTTAAATGGAAACTATGATATCAATCCATAAAATGTTCAATGATTTAATGCAATGCTTGTTTTCTTTCAATGCGTATTAAAATGTTCCGTACGTACATCTATGTTTTTTTTAAGGAAAAGATCACCCGGACTCTTAGACTTGCTATGAGTCTTCAGGAAAAATCATTTTTCCAAACATACAAAATTCTCTTTGTTGAATTTTCCAAGAGGAAATTTTAGAAAGTTAGGTTTATTTTTTGGGTTTTTACACTAATTTTCTCTATTTTGGGGCAAAATTTTTTCCCCTTGCCTTCAATTGGCATTTTTGAAATTGAAAACGGCACAATATTAAGCTGAGACGCATTTCTCCCGAACACTGCTTGCCATCTAACTTAGGGAAAGTATCTTTGTTCAAATATGGATTTCAAACCAAAATGGGCTACATTCTTCCACTTCCTTGCCATCTAACTTAGGGAAAGTATCTTTGTTCAAATATGGATTTCAAACCAAAATGGGCTACATTCTTCCACTTCCGATGACAACTATGATTTCAAGGGAGAGTCACCAAAATTTAATTTTGTTGTATTTAAGACTTATCCTGGCCTTCGTCTCTCTCAAAAATGACTATATTGGAGAGACAAAGAACATATCAAAAGACAATGAGGCATGTGAGAAAGTGTACTCATGGATAATAATCAAAAGATGAATGCCCCTTTGTAAGTGCATGAAAATCTATATCTGAGCTTAAAGTTTTCGAGGAAGGAGAGGGTATCCATGTGTCACTCTCTCATTCATTTCAAAAATCTTAACAAACATATGGTTTGAAATGTAAAAGTGAAGGGTAACTAACAAGTCATTTGGTTTTATGTTAAGTCATTTGGTTTGAAACATAAAAGTAAAGGGTAAGTAGTAAGTACTCTATGGTAGAAAATGAAAAGATTTAGTTTTGACTTCTAAGCTCTTTCAAAAAGTCACAATACTTAGTACTATATCTATATTTATATTATTTAAACTCTTCAAAAAGTTACAATATTTAGTACTATATTTATATTTATATTATTTAAACTCTTTAGCAAGGCCATGGAGTTTCACTCTCGTTTTCAATTTTGAAGGGTGATTACTTTTGTTTTTGTAAAGGGTGGCTCTACTTAGCATTTTGAAGGCCGTAAAGAACACCGAGCATTATATGGCATGGGGGTGGTTAATTGAGATCAAGGGTAGAGGTGACAAATCATGACATGCATGCATTATAGACCATGTGATCTTATAGACCATGTGATCGGCACCCAAATTTACAAATCAGTCTACACTTACAATGTAATGCATAGGAGTACCATGATCTTCAGTGAAAGCATGTGAGCGTGGTGGTTAGAGCCCATAGGACAGATCGTGGCTTTGACATGTAAGGTGCGAGACAAATTTACTGGCCCAAATTTACTTTTTCGTCCTGAATTTACTCGACAATCCAAATTCGACGGCCTGTATGACCCCCAATGTCGATCCCATTGGAATTTGGCCGAGCTAGATTGTGCGGAGCATAAAGAACTCCCTTTTCCTTTCTAGCCTTGAAATTTATACTTGAGCTTCAAAAAATGTAGAACTTTCAAATATTTCACGCATTGTATAATGTTGAGCTAAAATCTCACACTTGGTACCTTCATGTATAATTTTTCTTCTAGCCCCGAGAATGTGCACATTGCATGTTGTAGCTTTGCACAAAGGGTCAAAGTCGAATTATCCCGGAGTCGATTGACACTACCTACACCTTATGTGGGACAACATGAGCGTGCACACACACACACACACACAGGGGGGAGGTGGGGTTCTAGAATAGGGCCTGCCAAAAATATTAAAAATTACAATTTTAGTGGCAAAAATACACTGAACATGGCTTATTACAAACATCGAGAATCTCAAATAACCCCAAAATAAAAGAGCATGATAGACGTAGAAAAGTTGAATGTCCAATACATCCATGATCACTCTCTCACCACCCCGATCACACCTATTGAAAATCTACTACACCCTTGCATGGGGCACGTGTGTGTGTGTGTGTGTGTTTTAGAGAGAGAGAGAGAGAGAGAGAGAGAGAGAGAGAGAGATGAGCCCTAGAGTCATCCATGTGTCACTTAAAGGGTTACTCTACTTTTCCTTTTGAAGGTCATAAAGAAACTCCAACCCTGAAATTTAATACTTCGATATCTATACTATTTCTTTATTGAGCTTGAGAAATCCTCGAGCACTAAAGCCCTATGAGAACTCACAGTTTTGCGACTCTTCTTTTAAAATTTTATGACCGCAGCAACGCGCGGGTCACATACTAGTGTTTCTTAAGATCTCAATACGGTTTAAGATAGGTGGGAACAGAAGGCAAAGTGGGTAGAAGGGCACATCTTTATCATGTTTGTCTATTGTTTCCTACATATACCAACATTTGATAAGAAAAATTCCTCCTACAAGATCTCGTTTTGTGGTACATGTGCGATGCTTGCTCAAACCCTAACTCTCTCCTCTCCTGGGATTGCCTCAGCATTTGCACATGGGATGGGGGCCGAGGCCCTTCGGTGGCTCGTCTGGGGGTCCTTGGTGGGGTGTTGGCTAGACGTAGTGAGAGCTGCAGTTACTGTGGTCGAGCGGTGGGGGTCAAGGAGGCCCACATCAGGGGTTTCTTCGATAGCGAGCACTCGACTGTCTGTGCCTTGCCACTCGGTGTTTGAGGACCAGCAAGGACATTTTTTGAATCTGGGGTATGGTGGCCTTTGTCTCTCTCAAAAATGACTATATTGAAGAGAGAAAGGACACATCAAAAGACAATGAGTCATGTGAGAAAGTGTACTCATGGATAATAATCAAAAGATGAATGCCCGAAAATGTTTCTTAAGATCTCAATACGGTTTAAGATAGGTGGGAACAGAAGGTAAAGTGGGTAGAAGGGCACATCTTTATCTTTATCTTACTTATCTATTGTTTGGAACATATAACAACATTTGATAATTTGATAAGAAAAATTCCTCCTACAAGGTCTAGTTTTGTGATACTTGTGCGATGCTTGCTCAAACCCTAGCTCTCTCCTCTCTTGGGATTGCCTCATCATTCGCACATGAGATGGGGGCCGAAGCCCTTCGCTGGTTCGTCTCGGGGTTGTTAGGGGGTGTGGGCTAAGTGTAGCCCTCATTGCTGTGGTCGAGTGGTGGGGGTCGAGGAGACCCACATCAGGGGTTTCTTCGAGAGCGAGCACTCGGCTATCTATGCCCTACCACTCGGTGTTTGAGGACCAGCAAGGATATTTTTTGAATTTGGGGTACGGTGGCGCACCTTCTTGCTTTGTCATGAAGCGAAAGTGCTCGCCTGGTTTGGCTTTGCGACTGTTTGGGGCCTGTTTGCTTGGGGGTGTCTTCGTACGGTGGGATGGTTTGTTCTCGGGTTGGTGAAGGTACTGTTCGGCACTGGACCAAGGGCTCCTCGACGACTGGTGGTACTTCGGTGAGGTTGGGCTCAAAAACAGAGGGAGGGTTGTGGTTTTGAATGGATTCGACTCTCGTTTGTGGAATCTTGGCTCCGTTGTCCATGCCTGTGTGGGGCAAGGATTTGCATTTTCCTCCTCGGTTGGCTGTTGTGTGGTTCAAAGGATCTGTTTATTTTTGGTTGGTTGGTATGTGAGAATGTCATATTTTATCTCCGATGGGGATCGACCTTATTCTGCTACATGATCTTCGACTTGGTGGTACCCTTTGTAACTAGCACTGGTGATGGGACGACCGTTTCTAGGTGGAGTTCTATGCAATGATAGAAGTTTGGGCTCCGTTGGCACTCGATTTGACTTGCCTAGTGATCTTCTTCTTTGCGAGGGTGGCTCCCTTATCGGCCGTTGTATTCTACTCATATACCGTTTGTTATTGTTTGGTCTATGTAGCTATGTTGGGTCAGGGTGGCTCCCCTATCAGCCCGTGGATGGTGGTGGAATGTGTGGTGCCATAGCTCAGGACGAACATGGCAGCTGATGTAATTTTTTTGGACTTTTAATATATCTACCACGCATTATTGTGAGTTCTGAAAAAAAAGGGTCATGTTGTCATGCCTAGTTGTCATGAATAATAGAAGCCTAGTTGTCATGCCTGCAATGAATAATAAGCATAAAATTGAAAGTTTTAAAATAGTGATCGGATGGTAAATTTTGGCCTTTCAAAGTTCATTCAAAGAGTTGATGTTCCTAATGAAATTTTATGATCCCACGTGAAAGTGCATGTTAATTCAGGAAAGTACACATTTTTTGGGATCCAATCTTGCAAAAATTCTATGAATTCATCTCTACTATGAATTCCTCTCCCTTCCTTTGCCTGCGTCAAAACTCTGTAGCCCAGACCTCGTGCATGGTGTTTCCTTCTCGTGGCCTGCAACACATCAACCAAGGCTCGCATTGAACACACACTCCTTGTGACAACCTGCTTTGCAACGATCTATTGTCCACACGTCCACCTGGGTTGTCTTGCAGCACACCCAACTCCTCGATGCTTTGAGCACAGACACACACACGTGCGCGTGTGCACACACAAACACATTTGTTGTCCATCTTGCATCCTAGCTTGCAGGAGGGTTAGTTTGTAAACAGGCTCCTTGGATGGTGCTCGTAGAGCTACCCCCACCCCATCTGTAAAACTTGTTCCTTCCCTAACAATCTTTCCTATCCTCCTATGTCAATCCTTCCCTACCGTTGCAACACACACACACACACACACACACACACACACACACACACACACACACACACACACACACACAGAGTTCTATGGGACAATCTTTTGTCCCTCGTCATGTCGCATCTCGACCAGCTTGTCGCCGCTCTCCCGATGCCTACGCACCTACTGCATTTGGTTGATCCAAAAATATCTTCCTCTCTCTCTCTCTCTCTCCACGTCCCTACCCCCCTTTTCGTAAGAAGACTGATTGTCTATCAATACAAGATGCCACGCAATCAATGGCATGGCTGGGAAAATATGCAAGTGGATTCAAAGGACATGGCAAATTAAGTTCTTCAAGACTGATTTGTTCTTTGGTAGTAACAGGTTGGGAAGTCCTTCTCTGCTTGTCTCCATACAAATAATCACGTACTACTTCTTTCACCATATTTGGCAAGCAAGGAACCGCCGGGTGTTTGAGGAGGATCTGGCTATGGCAAGCTTTGGTAAAATCGTGCAAGAGAGCAGAGTGACGATCCACATGATCGGAGGTAAACAAGCCTCAAAGGACTGGTCTAGAACAATACATATCATGATGACATCTTGTAATAAGTAAAGACTACGAGTAGTTGTGGTTTATAATTGTGAGTTTTGCAAAAAAAATAAAAAATTGTAAAATCTATAAATTGAGTTGGTTTTGGAGAAGAATTGCTTCATTATCTATAGACATAATTTCCTTTTTCGTGAGGGAATTTGCGACAAAATACATGCTAAGCGTGCAAAAACGGATCTCAATTGTAAAAAAGCAATAAAGATTAGAAAATCTTGAACAAATCCAACTAAAATAGATACAAGGGTATTTTCGGAATTTCCACAAATTAGAGGGGTATTTTGGTGATTTTCCCATAACTTAATAAGAGAGAGAATATCTACATGGCATCTCTCTCTCTCTCTCCCCCATGTGCCATCATTGCCATGTGTACCTTTTTCCATCCCCTATGTGTTCGCGCTCACAAAACGTTGGGGCATGTAGGGGTTGGCTACTTTCCCCTCCCATTTTTTAAGTCAAAATTTGAAGCTTCTATCGATAGTTACACTAAAATTTGTGTAAATTTCCCGGCTCTCTTAAAGGCAAGCTCAAACTTTAACCGACATTTTACAATTTCAGTAGATTAAAATACACTAGACCTTGATTTGTTTTAACACTAGATTGGTAATGGGACACTTTTATGTCCTGTTAAGTGACCATTTTCCTTGAATTATGTCAAGAGTTTCAAAATGGATTTTGAGGTGCTATCTATCTAGAAAGTTTTCTCGTGAGCTGAAAAAAACTCAACATTTTTTTGGAATATCAATTCCATCTTTAACTTTGTCCTTGCACAACATTCACAACCTAAACTATGTGAAAAAATGGGTCCTGTTTTTGGCTTTTTTCAACTTTTTGTAACTATACCACTCTAGAATTCATTTTTGTGAGGTCTATAATGCTAGAGAACTATCTTTAGTAGTCCTCAACATGTCCTGATGCTTCTAGGGAGAAATAAATATTAAAGTTGCAAATTATGACCAAATTTTAAAAATTGTCAAATCCTGTTTTTTAGCCAATTTTAGCTCTTCTATGATTTTTTTGGTGGATTTCATGATATCCAAATGCATTTTTTATTTTCCATGTCGCATATTGTAACATAAAGCTAATATTTCTTCAGTTTTGGGGCACCTAATACCCTATTTTGTATAGTACAATTATAGAAGAAAACGAAACATTCTAGTATATCAAGTATAGCTTTTTCAATATTGTTAGTTTCTTGTGACAACTACATGCATTTTGTAGGTAGTAACCATATCTAGTCATAAGGATCAAATTTGACTAGTTTCTATGGGATTCTACAACTCATATTGTCGAACCCATTTTTTTCATGTTTGTTGTATTTAGAACTTCATCTTTGTCCCCAAGATTCCCCTTGGTAAGAGATGAATTATTCTTTTGACATGCTCCATGGCTCCTTATGAACATAAAGGACAATAGGGGACTAAGAAAACACGCATATATTATTTGTATTGAGCGTGGCTATAGAAACTTTGATGATAGGTTTGCAGAATGGTAAAAATTCAACTTTTTTGTACCTATTTATTTGGGCAAAACAAAAAATAGTGAGTGAGAAGCAATCATATGTTATGATCACCAACCCATTGAAGTTAACTAGGGAATTTATCTCAAGTCCTACAAAAATCTTTAGTCTTATTTTTATGCAACAAAACGTAAGAAATGATTATTTTGATGAAAATGCACTGGTCCACTAACTTTGGAGGCTTGGTGTGACCAAAAGATGAGAAATTTTACTACACATGGAAAAAATAAAAAACTTGTATAACCTCATGAAAGGATTTTACAAAATCAGTGGATCTACTATGGTTTTGGAGGTTTTTTTCAAAACCCTGAAAGGACACTTTTATGTCCTGTTAGGTTACCAACCTAGTGTTAAACACTACCCTAGTCAGCCGTCACCTCTCCATGCTTCCTTCGTATTCATAGAAGTTTGATCATGATGTAAAGTATTGGTTCAATTATATTTTTTTATATTCTGATTTACATAAATTCCTTTTATTTAGACTTCACAAAAAGTCAATTTATCAAATTGTTTTATTTATTCTCTATGCTTATTAATCTATCTTTTTTTATAAGGACATTAAAATATTCTTTTGTTTTAGTTTTTCGATGTGTCTTTTTGTACATAAGAAAGATCTTAATAAAATGTTTAATTTTTGGTGCATTTGTGAACCATTGGATAAAGCTTGCTAATTAGTGGCACATTGCAAAAGCCTTTTTAAAAAAATATTTTTTATAAGTCTTGTGAGGGATGTTGACATTTGTGTACCTCTCTTTCAAGAGAACCATTGAATATTGCATTGCAGATAAATTTTTGAACATTATTTTTTATGTTTTCAAAGTATATTATAGTTTAAATAGTTTATTGGCACACTTTTTTCAAGAAACAAAATATTTTTTTGTGATAACAAATGTTTAAAAAAATTACTGTCACTTTCTTATTTTTCTTTAAAAACTTTTGTTATTAAATCCTTCTCATAGCCTTATGTAAGCCTAAGTGAACTTTCACCTTGTTGGCTTTCTAAAAGAAGCCTTGGAGGAAAGTTCGGTTAGCATACATTCAATGTTTTCAGTGATGACTGAGATATACCTTAAATGTTATTTTATCTTTAAAAATAGTATATGGATCTTTTTATTTCACTCTTGATTTCACATCACGATGGCTTGATTTTTTTTGCATTCTATTGCTTTAGAATGTTAAAGTGAAGCTTCACCTTGTATAATTCTAGTAGATTCTATAGATGCAACCACACACTCATTATGAGTTCTTTTAATTTCACATTTCATTTCACAGCTTTACATGTCTTAAGTTTTCTTACATTCTATAAATTAATTCTAATCAATATTCGAGAAAGTCTTTTTTATTAAGCGACGAATTTCTTCCTCACCACAAAGAAATGAACCAAAAATACTAGCATAAATTTGACGATTTTTGAGGTATTTTCTCATATATTTCATCGTTTTTCTTTCGTTTACTATGGTTTGCAATCGGCTAGTCTCAATTTTCAATCAGCTCAAGGCTGAGCTGAGACAACCCTTTCCTTAACACTGATTCTAGTTAAACTCGACCTTAATGACTAACACTTTCTTATTTTTTTACAAAGCTGCCATGACTCTTTTGCTTGTTTCTAGCAGTATTCCACCGTCTTCTAATGGCTCTAAAGACAAGGTGAAGACTTCACAATGGGCTCAAGAAGGTTTTTTTTTTTTTTTTTGGCAAAACTCACAATTGTGAGTGAATTATATTGATCAACCCAAATAATTACAAGGTCTTGTCATGCTCGTGTTGAGCCATGACGTCATCCCGGGACCATAATTACCTCGGCTATCAGGGCATCCAACCCAACCGACTGGCCCCCTTATCATTCATACCTAGGGTCCATTATCATGTTCTTGTGAGATCTTTTAATTACCGATAGCCAAGATTTTCCCTGTCCTAGGCATGCCCTCTGCTGACAACAAGGCACAAGTAGTCCTAGATCAATCCTCCAAGAGTTGCTTGTGTCTGAGCGTCCATATTAGCACTTTGCTTTCTTGTATAATTTCTACGAAGCTTGCCACCTCAAGACCTCTTCAAACACACGTCGGTTCCTTGTCTGCCATACATTATGTAAGAAGAAGTACCTGACGAATTGAGTGTTGATGAGGATGGCAGGACAACTTGAATTCTTCCCTCCAAGGAATAGATCAGTCTTGTAAAAATCAATTTTCCATGGTTTTTGGACCCACTTGCATATTTTCCCTGCAAGGCCTTTGATAGTTGGGCAATCCATGAAGAGGTGGGCCAGATCTTCACTAGCCAACTTGCACCCCAAGCATCGATCTGACCCAATCTATCTTTCTTGAATTTTCACCCCCCGTCGGTAGAGCACCCCAAATTACCTTCCACAAGAATACCTCCATGTGATGCGGAACCTTTGGCTCTCCATTACTTGCTCCCCCCTTTCCTCCGGCCATTGTTTTTTCCATATCTTGTTAAGGGGACTAAACCAATTCTTCTTATGCATCATTGTTTGGTAAATGTCTTTAGGATGGGGTTTCCATAAGAGAGTGCTTCCGGGCCATTTTGAGGCATTAGTCAAACTCTAAATCATAGATAGGCATCACTATATTGTCAAGCTCTTTCCTCACTTTGTGGACCAGCAAGACCTCCAAGCTATTCAATTGGTACTGGATAACCAGAAGGTCAATCATTTTCCAACTCTTGTTGTCACTCTCCCAGAAGTGCCCAAGTCGATTCAGACCATTATTATTCAGCTTCCTGGCTGTCTCTATCCAATAGGGAATTTGTGGCGAATCTACAACTTTGGAAAGCCAGGGGGATCAATGCAAAATGGAGTTCTTGAAGTATCTAGTTTTTTCGCCCCACTTTAAGACCTCTGCTGCTCTATTGCATTTTCTTACCAATTCTCCTGCGTTGCCCCCCAGTCTTAGGGTAGTCTACATCGGGGCTAATAGCTTGTCATGAACCTCCACCCCTCTCCACTTTCCACATTATGAGCCAAATTTAGCTGCTTCTATCATATCTTTGATCATGATAGCCCAAACTTGATCCTGTTTAGCCAAGGAAAGAAGAAATTTCTTGCAACAAGCTTTTGCATGGGCCACAGGGTTCAGAATTCCGAGGCTTCCTTGATTCACCGGCTGAGCAACTGATTCCCAACGGGCTCATTGCCATGGCCTGGAGGATGTCATGTTGTTTTTCCATAAAAACCTTTTCACTGGTTTAAAGAAATCTTTCCACTGACACTTAGCTATCTTGAGAAGCGGGCTAGTAAAGGCAATATAAGGAATCATAAAGGAATTTATCACTTTTATCCGACTTGGGAATGGGAGAAGAGCATACTCCCACTTACTCATTTTTGTTTTGGTTTTTTCAAGCACCCACTCAAATATTTGCTTGTGAGTTACGTCCACCCCCAAGGGGGCTCCCAGATGTCTGAAGATATTCCCTTTTGTGACAATTTCCCCTGACCAGTCAGAAGGGTCAAATAAGTCATTTTCCGATAGGGAGATCAGCCTTGACCTCTCTATATTACACTAGGAGCCCGAAGCTACTGAGAATATTTGTACAATCTCCATAGCTTTCTTGATGACCTGGGAGCACGCCTTCAAGAAGAGGAGAATATCGTCTGCAAAAATGTTTTTCTAGGAGTTGGCTATTTCCTGGCATAGCCAGGCCTTGCAACTCTCCTTGTTCCGCACTAGCTTCGAGCTTTGTGATTAAAGGATGCAATTTTATGGCGAAAAGTAGGGGAGCCAGAGGGCATCCCTGCTTAATAGACCTTTTGACCTCAAAAGAGCCCACAACTCTATCGTTGAATAGGAGCTCTAACTGGCTTCCAACTCCGAGTACACTTACCAGACGACATAGGCGCAGCCCAAAGCCCAGAGCTTCCATGACGGCTTCTATATATGTCCATGTTATTCTGTCATAAGCCTTATCCAGGTCCAACTGTAGCAGTACACACTCTTGCTTTGTGACAGTTGCGTACTCGATGCCCACCATTGCTGCCAAGATGTTATTGTAAATGGACCTTCCTTTGATGAACCCATGTTGATGGGGAGAGATGATCTTGGTTAGTAAGGGGGCTAATCTGAGGGCTACAACTTTAGTAATAATTTTGTAGGCCACCGACATCATCATTATAGGGCGCCAGTGTTTCAGTTGAGAACAACATATCTGTTTGTGGATGGGTTTGATAAGCCCTCTCTTTACACTTATCTCCAACGACCCTTCGACAATGGATTTATTGGCCAGCCATGTGATTGGGACCTGGAGATTGTCCCAAAAGTCTCTATAAAATTCCACTGTCATCCCATCCCAACCAGGGGACTTTTCATTGCCAAGGGCTTGCAATGCTAGTGAACATTTTTCTTCGGAAAATGCCCTTTCCAAGAAATTAGCTTCTGAGTGGGGAATCTTCTTCTTGACACTCTAAAGTAATGACCCTCTGGCTTCTTCCACTTCTTGGGACTGGATCTCTGGCCGTCCAATGATTTGACTAAGATAGCTCAGCATCAGACATCAGACATTTAAATCAAGAAGAGGGACATGAGATGGCATGTAATAAATTTTTATGTAATAAATTGAGCGATTATTAGAACACATTTGACATGTTAATGTGGAGAGAGAGAGAGAGAGAGAGAGAGAGAGAGAGAGAGAGAGAGAGAGATACACATGATTGCCAGCACATTTGTAAGGTTATTTCTCTCTCTCTCGCTCTCACACACACACACATGTGTGTGAAATGGCATTTAACATTGCATAAAGGCTGAAAGCAAGGGATGGTGGTACAAAATTGGTTGTCCTTAGAGTATCTTTGAAAAATCTTTGCAATGCAATTTATTGAAGTCCCAAAAGAAATCACTTATCATATTGTATATCATTGGATACATCGACTTGGAAAGTAGAACATTAAAAAAATTTGACACAAACTACAAAAGTTTTATCGGTCCCCACTTTTTCATAAGCATCAATAAGGCGGAAAAAAATCCATTTTTTGTACCAACAAACCCTGCGTTCAGCCAGAAGCAAACATGCAGCAAAGGAGATGGAAGCCCCTAAACTTTTTCAGTTTTGTATACCTGCTCCCCCCCTTTTCTAACGTGAGCTTCATCCAAAGCCATTCATCTCCCACCTCCCGACGAGAGAAAATGGTTCCTTGCACAAGGCAGGAGGCCCTCGAGACACCTTTAGTCCAAAAAAGAAGGGTTTGAAGCTTCAGTGGAGTGGTGCAAGAGCTGCCCAGTCAGTCTCTCCCCTCCGAAAGCACCCCTATAGCGGAGACCTCTCTCCGCCTCACTCTCATCCCCTGCAGAGAACCCTCACGCTAGTTGTGACTGTTACCACAAAGAAGCCTCTTATTATGAAATTCTTCTTAATAGCCTTATTTTCACCTTGTTATTTTATTGTTTTTTTTCAAAATGATAATA
The DNA here is from genome assembly GCF_014529385.1 of Adiantum capillus-veneris. Taxonomy (NCBI): domain Eukaryota; kingdom Viridiplantae; phylum Streptophyta; class Polypodiopsida; order Polypodiales; family Pteridaceae; genus Adiantum; species Adiantum capillus-veneris. The sequence continues at coordinate 66,197,614 of NC_140932.1, read as the reverse complement.
TGTAATGTGCACATTTTATCTTATTATTTAAGTGGATCCTTTTCTAATATACAATCTATTATTATTTTATCTTATCTTATTTTATTTTCTAATTTTATGTTATTATTTAAGTACATCCTTTTCTAATGGATATATAATGAATGATATAATGCATATTTTTATTTTTTTATTTTTTTATTTTCAAATAAAATTGTGCAATGTGTACCTTCACCTTATTATTTAAGTGAATATATAAACCATTTGTAATTTATATATAAATAATCAATAATATAAATTTATATTCAAACATAACAAAAATTTTATGTGATTGTAAGTACTCATCTAAACCTACTCTCTGTAAATGTCACCCGGGGCCACCCCCAATAACTTCTCAGGCTTTTATGCCTCCTTACCTTGTTTTAATATCACATGTGGACAACTACTCTATCACGACGATAAATTTTTCACAAGCTCCTACTTGTAGTTTACTCTAAGCATCAATAATTGCTTTTTTTAAATATTACTTTGCAAACCTGCATGCATATACAATATGATGCAACTTGAAATCACATTAATGACCCTTCAATGTTTTGTTTTGGTGCAGAACTAGTGTTAGCGAGGAATTGTAGATGTAAAACCCCAAAGAGTTGGTCTAACGGCAAGGCTTTGGCCTCTCAACCTACGGGTTGTGGGTTCAAACCCCCCATTGGGTCACCTCTAGAGGGACACCTTGTGGTCACGGATCTTGCCCTTGGACACTTGAGCACCCTTCTCCTAGGAGGAGGGTTTCTAGCAGAATGCTACAAGTTCTCTCCGTCGTTCCCAACACCTGGTGCATCAATTAGGTGGCCTTAGTGATGCCTACATGTGGCTCTTGCTCGATTGTATGCGACCCTTGCCCAACCATGTTTCATGGCTAATATTTGGAAGGGATAACCACCTCTCCCCTGTCGGCCCTCTAATGCGTCCAAAAAAATGACAATACCTAGGTGTTTTAATGATGACTCAATAATCGGAAATTTGGAAGCTCTCCCCCCCCCCCCAAAAAAAAAAGAGAGTACCTTCAATCTTTCTTAACATTCCTATTTTTGGAAAATGAGACTTTTATGCAAATTTCCAAATTTAGAGGTGGGACGGGAAAAACAAATGTAATGGAAAAATTTGCGGAGGTACCTTTTATGTTTCTTATTCTTGATGCTCTTTTCGCCGTATTTACGCCAGAAGTAACCATCGAAAAGTGTCCGGGGGTCAGCGCCCTTCACACGTATGGCTATTGTTTGGTGCGTCTCTTGACTAGGTCTCGTGGACCTGCTCTCTCTCTCAAACACACACACACACACACGCACGCGCACAAACACACAGGGAGCGCGTAGCTCTTTATGGCTTCTCTCTCTCTCTCTCTCTCTCTCTCTCTCTCTCTCTCACACACACACACACACACACACACACACACACACACACAATATATGCGCACACACCATCATCAGCTCCGCCTACATGATAATATACACAGACATACAGTAATGTTTACCCTTCAATGCCCGAGGTCGAAGCGGTAGCTGTATGGCCCAGTAAGCTCGGTGATGAAGCTGAAGCTGCTGCTGCATGCGTAGAGTAGACATGGGAATGATGAATCAGATGACTGTCCAGCTCGCTGTGCCGAGCAAATACGGCATCCGTGGACACAAACTCTTGGTCGCTGCCAAAAAAATTCTCCCCAAAGGCGTCGCCGTATTGGGAGCTGGAGCTGCTAGCATTGAGCCCTCTCGAGCTCTCATCGTGCCGATCAGCAAGTTCGCTTCTGAGCTCAAGATCGTAGGAGCTCTCATTATCAGAAATGGCGCAAAGGTGACAAATAAGTATGGAGTTGAAATGTGGGCACAAGTCATAGGTGCTAGCTGGGTCGTAGGAAGGATTAGAGTTCGGGTTAGTATTTAAGCTGATGAGCTCAAGGTAGGGGCGGCTAGAATTAGGGTTGAACTCAAGGACGTTCGGATTAGGGAATATGTCTGCAACAAGGTGAGGGAAAGGGCTAGGAAGACTAGTAGGGTTAGGATGAAGGTTAGAACTAAAGTGGACATGGGTCTGATCAGGGTTGGGGTGAGGGTGAGGATTAGGATTAGGGTTCGGGTTCGGGTGAGGATTGGGGTTAGAGCTAGGTGGAGGGTGAGGGTGAGGATAAGCGTTAGAGTTTGTATGAGAATCCATAGACCTCAGAGATGGCTTACTCAGGTACTCACAATGGGAGAGTTGATGCATATTCTGAACATGCTATTTTATATGTATCCACCATGCCCAAATGCAGTGTGTAGACGCACGTTTTTTAAAATAAGGAAAGTCCATGCAAATTGCAATGCATACATACCACTCTGCAGTTTCCTTTCACGTGCGTGGAAGTTGCATTTTGGCAATGGCACATCACCACACTATGCCTTGATTATACATCTGCAAAAGGCATCCGTCATTATCGTCCTAAAAAAGGTCATCGATCTTTCTCATCCAAAACGAGGTTCCCACTTCATTGCCCCGGAAAACAACGGTCGAGTGTTCGGGAAAAATGTGTCTCAGCTTAATATCGTGCCGTTTTCAATTTCCAAAATGCCTGCTGAGGGCAAGGGGAAAGGAGAAATTCCGTCCCATAATAGAGAAAAATAGTGTAAGAACCCTATAAAACAACCTAATTTTCTAAAAATCCCTCTTGGAAAATTCAAGGAAAGGAATTTTGTATGTTTTGGAAAAAGAACTGACACAACCCATCTTTTGCTTCTTTATTTCTTGGGTCAAACTAATAATTAGATGACCAGGATATTTCATGGAACAAAGCTAGCACCACAATGCTAGCATTTGGACCTTAAAAACTTTAGGGTCCAATAAAACTACAACTAGAATTTTGTAGTTTAATCAACTGGGAAATTTACAGTACTAGTCTAGCCATGCGAGTGATGACAATTGTCGATGTTTTTTTAAATAGGTACCTTCATCGGAGATTGTTGGCTTGCATATGGCCTCAGTAAAGCATGGAACCATTGGATAAAGCTTCTCGACTAGTGCCACATGGCAAGTTAAAGATGGCAAAGCTATTTTTTTCCTTGCTTTCTAGAGCATGGTCGTATGTATATGGGTCACTTATTTTTTTGGCTTACGTAAGGTCTTAATAAAGCATGGAACTCATTGGATAAAGCTTGTTAGTTAGCACCACATGGAAGCTCAATGATGATAAGCCTATTTACTTCTATTTTTTCTTGAGCACGATCGTTTGTATATATATGTGGGCAACTATCACAGATAGTTGACATTTTATCCTATTTCTAGAAAAGGGTTATTGAGTAGCGGGTCACACATGACACTCTTGCTCATCCCCTTATGCAGGCAACTGTGATTTTTCACCTTTGCCACCCCTATCTTCTTTACAGCTCACAATCAGGGGTCAGGGGGCACTATATGAAGGTTGTCCATTTATTCACTTTTGTAGCCCAAATTTTTTGATGCAGTCGATGGATTTCTGAAATGTTTACCCCCGAAACTCTTTGCAACACTCGCTGATCATTTCATGTCATATCAGCTATCGTCAGGAATCCCTCGAGGCTTGCCGACCAACCATTTCATGCCATGTCAGCTTTAATCAGTAGCAAAAACCATGGAGCTCTTGCAATTCCATTGCACCGACTCATCAGCCCCTAGAAAATTCTTGCATTGTTCACTGATTGAGGCAATTAGAAAAGGACCCTTAATGTCCTTTGCTTAGCAATCCACGTATAGCATGGCTCGCGAACTTCGCTAATTGCCATGCAATTGTCAAATTCAATGGACACAAGATAAAAATTCACTATGGCCTACAGGTTCATAATAAAAGATTCTTTGTGAGAGGAAAGAATAGAAAGTGAAACTAGTATTTGAAAACATAGGTGTCTATACTTCTATACTATATACGAAGCAGCTTAAAATTTAAATTTTCAAGGAAGGTGAGACCCTCCTTGTGTCACATTCTGCTTCATTTAAAAGAGAACCTTTTTAAAAACATTTAATTCAAAAAAGTGAAAGGTAAGTACTAGGATGGTAGAAAATGAAAAGACTTTGAGAGAGTCTTGGCGGAGGAAAGTCAAAAAGACATTAGTACTCTATCAAAATTTATAATACTTAAGCCTTTAGTTTGTTGGGAGGCCATTTCACCCCAGCCCTCAATTTCAAGGCTGACCACTAACTACTTTAGTTTTTAAAAATCATTTGAAGGGTGGCTTTCCTTTACATTTTGAACTTTGAAGGCCATAAAGATTTTTCTCCCATGTTTTGCTCAATGAAACTCCTTTCGTAGGTTTGTATGGATCTTCTATGTCATAAAAGCTAGATGTACGTATTCATGTGTGTGTGTGTGTGTGTGTGTGTATGTGTGTGTGTGTGTGTGTGTGTGTGTGTGTGTGTGAGAGAGAGAGAGAGAGAGAGAGAGAGACCCATCATCTCGATGTGTGTGAATATAGGAGACAAAGTGGACGTGCCATTCCCCGAGGTGTTGGCGCATTGTGTGGAGACTTTCCACATTTTTGCATTGCATTAATGAAGTACATTGCGCTCGACAATTGAGCGGTAGGAGTCCAAAAATTTATTATGGATGTCTTGTACGCATTATGTGTGTGTGTGTGTGTGTGTGTGTGTGAGAGAGAGAGAGAGAGAGAGAGAGAGAGAGAGAGAGAGAGAGAGAGAGCGTCATTCACTACAGCCTATGTGAGTGAGTATATGTCTACATGAGAGAGAGAGAGAGAGAGAGAGAGAGAGAGAGGAGAGAGAGAATACTAAGCTCTCCTTGGCTAGAGAGAGGGTGAGGGCTCTCACATCGACACTATAGAGAGAGAGAGAGGAGAGGGAGAATAAGAATTGGTTTTACAATCAGCAATCGACCAAGCGAAAATCAACAAAATTTACAATCGAGAATCAAAAATAAAAATCGATATCATTATCTACGAAATTGAGAATTGACAGTTGATGCAATTTGGAAAGTTCAATCTGACAAATCTAAGGCAGAAGATGTGAAAACCCAAGGTAGGAGCAGACCTCAACAAACCACAAAGGTGGATGAGGCAAGTCCAATAATTCTCGGTTTTTTTTGAAGGTCTTCACACTAGATTTCTTTGAGCTTTGTCAGTGCTCTTTCTTTTGGGTTGACTTGGAATTCAGAGGTGAATCTCAACATTTGTAAGTGGGATTCCACTAAATCTAAGTTTTCCCGAGCGTTAAAAGGCAAATTAAATTTTTTGAGGCAAATTTTAAAATTTTGAAAGGGGGTTACACCAAATCGAATTGAGGCATTGGGTTTTTATACTCTCCACGTCGCTAAGACCGACACTAATAGCGTCGCTATGGGAACGTCACTATATGCATCACTATATACCGACACATATAGCGATGTAGATAGCGACGGTTGTAGGCTTCCTATAGCGACGCCCATAGGCGACGTTGCAGAGCCTTATATAGAGACGCCTGAGAGTAGAATTTTTTGGGTGGCAGGGCATCCATCAACCATATTGAATGTTTCAATAATAAAGTAAACCTAAATGAATCCAAGATAAGCCACGATTCACCTTTCAAAGAAAGTGCAAGGTATAGACCCAAAGTAGTCACCCACAAGACAATATAACCATTAACTCCATCATGCATAGTATTGTTTGCAGAATAAAGATACAAAACTCACGAAAGTAAATCAATGACAATTGTACACATCATAGGCAAAATCACTTGATTGTTAAGATTTGCAAATTGTAATAGTTACAACACCATTGTCATTATTGAGAAAAATACATGGTTTTCCAATAGTTACAAAAAGACGTATACACGTCATCTCATTATACATGCTATGACAAAAGGAATCTAATGTTATCTGGCTACGGCTAAACTGACGTTGTCTAATCAGACGTCTCATTGCATCCGAGCGGTGTATCTATCGAATTCTGCAGAAAAAAACAATTAGACTTTCTGTAAGTATAAACATTTACTTAGCTTATCATTAAAATACAACAAATGTAAAAGAGTAAAGTAAAATACTAACCATGCATCCAAGTGGCGTATCTATCGAATTCTGCAGAAAAAAACAATAAGACTTTCTGTAAGTATAAACATTTAATTAGCTTATCATTAGAATACAACAAATGTAAAAGAGTAAAGTAAAATACTAACCATTCCGCCGCGAGAACTCAAAATGTCCATCAGGGCATTTAAGCCCTTTCTCCCTGCGTACTCGCGCTCGTACGGTGTGGGGTCATGTGCTGTCACATCGACCACTGTTCAAAACATACAAAGAATCCATTACGTTAGAATTTAAAAGTACAAATAGACGTAACTACCAAACCTGAAGAGCAAAAACACTTACAAAATCAACCTCAAATGATGCCCACCCGCCGCTCCCTACCTCTACTTGCGCTTTGGCTGCCTCCTTTTGTTGCTTCCACTTGTCACGATTCTCTCGGCTGCTCGCTTCGCATTCTTCCAATCTTTTTTGGCCAACCAATCTGGTCTGTCCCACCCATGCTTTATTGCTTTTTGTACTTCAGAACGCTTGTGCTTGTAGTATTCGCGCATTCGAACCTTCATCAGGTCTTCATTGAATCGCTCATCCCCACTTGACACGTGAAACTCGTCATGCATCAAGCTGATGACTCTGTCTTTTAATTCACTTGGTACTTCACTCCACGTGTTTAGTATGTAGTGTCTAAACACCTGAGAGCAAAGACCACGCATGCGTGAGATCAAATTCTTGCCTTTGTCATCCAAGATGATGTCATCGCTCATGTAAATCGAGTACGACAAGCCCTCTCGCCTGTGATGCGTGAACCTGCGTGTCTTGACAAGGGTCTCTAGCGGCGTCTCAATGGGGGTAGAGACGTCAGGAAGCAAGGAGTATCGACAGGGGTGACTCCCGGAGGAGTAGCTAGTGGTGTGTAGCCAGGAACGGCCGATAGCCGCGCAAAACCTAGCGTAGATGGCAATGCCGAGGCTGGTGTGGAGGCGAACAAAGAAGGGAAGGTAAGGAGCCTCGTCAAGCACGAGGCGGTGTCGAGACATCAACGACGACATCCCCACAACAATCGCCGCCATCACCACTAGAGCGTCGGTGCCTAGACGAGTGTGAAGATCGTCTCGTCGACACCAAAGCTTTGAAACATGCTGAATGCTCTGAAACAGAGGGAGATGCTGAAGGAGTGGAACGACGTGATGGTGCTCTAGAGCGATGATGCTCCTCGTACCACCTCCTCTGCTGAGGTGACAAAGAAGAAAGAAACTCATCATCATCCATACCTGGATTAAACACACGAACATTTAATCTTAATATTAGACGGAGAAGAGAACATGAGCAAGTTATAATCTATACTATAGATAATAGGGAGAGGGATTCTTGTGGGGAGAGAGAGAGAGAGAGAGAGAGAGAGAGAGAGAGAGAGAGGACTCATAAAGGGGGAGGTATTCCTTTGTAGAGAGATTCCTGTGAAGTTCTTGTGAATTTGTCTCCCGTGTGCATTCTACGTAACTTGTAAAAGGATGAAACTCGTAGTGCGATGGAGACTGAGGCTACAATCACGAAAGAGGTGATCCGTCCCTGCTCATAGATGGAGCATCTATGAGCAGAGATGGATCACCTCCTTCGCGATTGCAGCCTCAGTCTTCATCGCACTCAGAGCGCAGTCCTGCATCGGCATATCAGACTTTCACGACACACCAATGAGTGTCCCTGCTTGTGAGAACATACCTGGAGTGGAAGCAATGACGATTAAACACAATTTTTATTTCTCAAGTATAGAATCATAAATGGACAAAACTCCACATGAATACAATATATATTATAAAACAGAGAAAAAATGTTCAAATACAATATTTATGGCTATAAGAGTTCTCTCTCATCCTCGCATAGCTCAGCATAACTCCCTATGTCTATATAGAGCTCTCCATTTAGGCAGATGTCCTCCGTTTGATTTTGTAGATCCTCTGCATACACCCCATAGAGAGTAGCAGCTTGATGTTCGTCTAGCACCACCTCAGCGGCTTCTGACTGAGCATCTTCTCCGATCTCCTCCATTGATGCTGCTGAGATTGGCACATGGTAGCCCTCGTACGTCCGTGCACTAGGAGGGGCTACCTCTATGACGTACCACCAGTTTGATGCAGACTTTGTAGGATGAAATATCACCTTCCAGAGCCACATAACTTACATGAGAGCTTCCAAACACATAACTTCTAAAATTGGATGTTACTATATTTACATACTTACTTGTTCACAATGCTCGGGTAGTACGAAAGTGTCTCTTAGGTCGGTCCATTTTTTCGTTGAATCCACCTCAAGAAAACCAGACTCTCCTCTTATACGCACAGTAGTGTTGCGGCCCTCCATGTTTATCTTGAACCATTGCACGTCGAACAAGTCGACAAAAAATCCTCTATAATCGATCCTCAAATTCTCTTGTAGCGTGCCGAAGTAAGTGAGTTCCGTTCACCACAGCATGAGAGGACTGTCGTCGAATAGACTGTTCAAATTTTTCCATGATTCCACAATCTTGAGTAAAACGCTTTTTGTCGATTCGTTCCACCCTAAAATGTCAACCTTTACACCATGTTACTGTGTATGAATTATACTACAATCAACCAAAATTATGAGTGGCCGTTCAAACATCTAGAAAGTCTCTAGTCGTACATTGCAAACTTACCTTGGTCGTGCAACCGCAAGAGTACTCCCACTCCTCCTCAGTCATGTTTTCACCGCACAGTTGTACGCTTTTCAATTGGTTGTGAAACCATATTAATCTCATGAATGTTACTCGCTCTCCAGACCCGCCGGATAATGCATCGGGATCGTCTTCCCCGTTCCACAAATCGAATGGTCTCTTTTACTTTGTGTTCTTGGGCTCCTGTCAAAATCCATAGCGCTTTAGGGAGTTTTATCGATCCATCGGATGTTGTATGCAACCAATAATGCTTCATACGATCCACATTTCTAAGGTCAACCCTGGCTCCCAAAGTATCTTTCTTGCCAGTCAGATGATCCCACAACAGATTACCCACATTCTTGAATATGTGCATTGGATCGAGAAAGTGGTTGATCATGAGTGTGGGCCAATATGGTAACTTGTACCATAGAGAGAGTCTCTTCATCCCTGGGAGCAAACCATCATCACACATCTCCTTCTGCTCTAACCATGCTTGTGCAGACATCCTCAGTGGCTCTCTTCCCAAAAAGCCATCACGTAACATGATTCTCTGGAAGATACGCTTGATGTCCTTCGTAGATTTGCATTAAGTCTAGGTCCACATGTGACACATGCTTTGTATCCGCTTGTTTGAAGCCCTGTATGTATACAGATGACAATAGATAAGCTTGAGAAAAACCAAGATTTACAGTGTTTGAGTTTGAGTGTAAATCACCTGAGCATTCTGTTAGTCCAGGATAGTCATGCATGGTCCACATTAGAATGCCTCTGATCAAAGCATTCTGTCGACCTGTGTGTCGGCTTATATCCACCACTTCTATGCCAATCCACAATTGTTGTAGCTCTTACCATAGTGGACAAAGATACACATCGATATTCTTCATTTTATACTGCCCCGGCACAATCAGGCTTAGCCTCAGGTGCCCCTTCTTAGTAGTAGTCAACCACGGGGGAATGTTGTAGTTAACAATGACAATGGGCCATACACTATAAGATGTTGATCTCTGACCAAATGGATTTAGGCCATCCATAGCCAGGCCCATGAGCAAATTTTGAGCTTCCCTGGCAAAATCTGGCCATGTATCGTCTATATGTTTCCAAGTTGCGCAATCTGCAAGAATTTGTAGCACACCATCCAAAGATCTATTCTCCTCATTCCATGATTCTAGGGCGGCCATGGACTTACATTCGAAGAAATGCTTGATGCGAGGAAGCAGAGAAAAATGTCGCAAAACCTTTTGTGGGATTTTTGTTCCGTGGAGATCTACTCGATATCTCTCGGAATCATGTTTCAGACACTTACCCATGTCCATGTATTCCCCTCTGAAAAGAATGCAGTGGTTAGGATAAGCGTGGATCGAATTGTAATCTATCCCCAAGTTTTGCATGATCTTTTTTGCTTACTCTCTGGAATTTTGCATCACATTATCATCTGGTAGTATGTGCTCTTTGAGCAATCTACATAGCAAAAAAATGCTGTACACTTGTGTAAGTAATCTATCAGATCATTATACATCTAGAGTTTTTTTATTGAAGTAAACACATTGTAATAGATCACCTGCATATTGAGAAGAACTAGGAGCACCTTCAATCTAGACACACGTGCTCCTTGATACAATGGCGTGTCAGCTTCACTTTTCATATTAGCATAGATAAGCCTTTCTGAATTCATGATCATCTCAATCATTTCATCGATCTCGGGCTCAAATATTGCCTCGTTGGGAATGTGGTCTGCATGATCATCCTCCGAGCTCTCAGAGGCTACATCTTGTGGCCTTATATATGCTACTTGACCAAAGCGCCTGCGAACATGTTTATTGGGTTGTAAGATTGCTGCCTATTGGCCAGTGTCAGAGTCTGACGAGCTATAACTGGCAAAAAATTGATCTATAATAGATGGATCAAACTCGCCAAATTCACGAGCGTGCTGCAAAGAAATGCGTCTTGTCCGTCGCATAGCATGCTTGCATTGATTACAAGGACATAAGATCCTTATTGAGAGATCAGTGTTTCGGTTGGACGGTCCCACATCCTCGTCAACTCTCATAATGAATGTAAAAACCTTATAGCTTGGACATAGATTTAATCTTCTATTGGAATCCTCCATCTTTTATCTCTCTCTCTCTCTTTGTTCACACTGTAAACTACCTCACATTCTCTAGTCATGTCCGATCTCCACACACCTGGGTCTAGAGGTGCACGAAGATCAGAACCACCGTGTTATAATCTCGTCCTTATTGGTCAAAGCCTATATTTGTGGGTACGAGAAATCTACACACCCACGTCTACATGATAGTGCATCTAGGGGACAAAACCCCTTTGCCTCTTCTCTACCTATAGCAATTCATAGCATCTTAACATCTCTTCACAACAGATCCTTGTTCGAGCGATTACTTAGCACGTTGTTGTGCTGTGACACGTACATAGTGGGAACGCATGCTACAAGATCTATCTTGTAACTTTTTAGATACATAATTATCTTTCCTATAATGTACATATGCATATTTTAGTATAATAATAAGCCTTCTATCTCATCCTATTATTTTTCTCAAGGGTAACCTATCCTTACTTTACCATCAGAAAATACTATGGGAAAAGCTCAATAGCTCTGCCTCTTTAACTTGGGGCAAAAAACATTGATTCTTTATTTCTACTATCTCATTATTATCTCACACCCTAGCTAGATCCTATATCTAGGGTAAACTCCAATATATATATATATTCTATGTATTTTTTATACTTTTCTTATATTTCTTTTTAAATAGCTACTAGGAGGGAATCAAATCCTAGTGGGACACTAGGTGGCATGATTTCAAAGATACACTTATTTTAATGCATTATTGCAAGCATGATTACAAAACTTTGTCAAGGAGAAATGTCATGCTTTCATATGGCATGAGGTGTCCTTTGGAATCAAATGAAAGTCTAGGCTAAGGGGACCACAGGAAGACTTTTGCTGCCAGAAATGGACCCTATTTTGATGAATTTTTTACACAAGGTTCCAATCCGAATTGGAAAATGATTTTAAAATGAAAATCGTAGCTAATGAGCTGAAGTTTCTGCCTATATTTTTACTTTTTTATTTGGAGCCACGGTTGAGGAGATATGATCAAAATATTGGACCCCAGTCTGCCCACATCATGCAGGGACAGCTCATTTCCAACTTTTCCAATTCATGTTCACACTGGCTCCTCTCTTCTTGTGTAAACCCTTGGGGATTCCCTTCACTTATAAAAGGGGACCTCTTCTTCCTTGAAAAGGAACTCAATAATTCAAGCCATTGATGAGAGGAATTCTTGAGGGAGTGAGTAGTAATGCCTAATTGTACTTAGCCCCATTAACATAAGCCCAAGCCTACACTTTCTCCTAGAGGAAGACTAGCCATTCTTGTACGCTATCCTTGGAAGATCAACTCTAATCAAAGAAGGTGTTGTACTTGGCGTATCAATCAACGTTGAATTCTCCCCTCTTCTTCTCTCTCCTATCAATAATGGTGCCGAAGGGTTTCAAGTAAGATGTGTTCTACATTGATGTTTTCTTGATTTCTTGTTGTTTTCATTTTCATCTCTAATCCAACATATATATATGTATCTAATCTCATCTCCTTAACCAAACCTATCTCTCTCATTCTTAGTAATTCATCCTCTCTAGGTTCTCTTTGCTACAGGTACATCTCTCCCCGCAGTATCCTTATTGCCTACGGGCAAGAATAGGGCTTGGGAGGGAAACTTCTCATCTCTTCACTTCTCTCATATCTACATTTCTTATATACTATCCTAGATGAATAACCCACATGACGATCATTTCTATCGCTTTCACTCTGTACGATCTATTAGAATTAACGTATGGATTAGCCAAAAAATACACTTTCAACAACGTATAGTGTTTCTCTTTGGCCCAGAAAGGCTTAATGAAATACTTCTATCACCGGATCCCATCATACTACCTCTCATAGACTATAAATTTTCTTTTGACGTAAGCGTAGTTATCTTGCTATGAACCAAGAGGATTTGTACACACAATTAATCCCAATCACTAGACAAAATATATACATTATGGTAAGCACAAAACTACGATTTCAAAGAACAATTCGTAGCCTATTTGGTCAGCCAAGATTGAATGCCATTAACTCATCTATTAACCCTTTCATATTACCCATGATACGATATGACCATAGCCTTGATGTTTTCATTTTCGTATTGTTTTGACATTCTCTTTTGTGTTCTTTCTTTGTGTGTGTGAGTGCAAGAGAGAAAGAGTGAGTCTTCTTTGATTGCACTTCTTTCCAAACCCTAGTCTTCATGGCATCTATGGTTTAACTCCTTCATATAGTTTTTGTTGAGTTCTCTCACAAACTCTCACAGCCATAAGCCCGGTGCTTTCCTGGCAAGACCGCAAATTTCTCGACAACGTTACATGTTGGCCTCCAATCTGAGTATCATACCGTTGAAATCTTTCCAACTCAAGGTTGTATTCGTAGAGAGGAAGAGAGGGATTACCGTTTGCCTAACTCTAATTTTTTCCTGTAATTCCGAAGGTAGAATTTAATATAGATAATAAATCCAAAATCTAATCTTAAATCTAACCTAATTGAATATATGGTGGTTCTGAGCTAATTGAACATGGGTTAGTGGGTGAGTTAATACGTGTTAGTGGGTGAGTTAATACGTGTTAGATTCTGATGGGAATATACATATTGTTGTGTACCTAGTGTTTTCTCTTTGGGCAAAGCCTTCATTGACATGCGCTAAAATCTAACATAAATTTAGATCTAATTTAATCTTAAACTCAACATAAACCTAAATCTAATCTAATCTTAAATTTAATCTAAACCTAAATGTAATCTAACTTAAATGTAAATCTAACCTAATCTTAAATCTAATCTTAAACTCGATCAACATAAACCTAAATCTAATCCAATCTTAAATTATAAACTTAAATGTAATCTAACTTAAATCTAACCTAACTAATCTTAAATCTTGCCCTGATTTTAAATCTAATGTATGTAACATTTAATGGCCTAATAACTTATGTGTAGCGGAAATTAGCATGAACATAGTGGGCATTTCACTAGAATAGATTCCTAATGAGATTTACAAGAGTGCTTGGGTGGAGAGAGCAACAGAAAGCATAACACCTAGTTAGATAGCATCAACAATACTTTCAAAAGAGAGAGCAATTAAGCTATTGACAACAGTTGAGGACCGGATTTTCATGGAGCCGGTCCCCCCTCCAAAAGGCTTTGTATTATGGTTTCTCCCATCAAGAGAGACATTGTACAATACAATTCTTTGTGTTCCTTCAAGACTAGCTAGTGCAATGAAGATGGAAACTTCATGCACTAAGCAAAACACTTAACAAACACAAGTTGAATTATCCCCGTTCTCAGACCCAAGACCTCACACACCTTCGAAGATGGTGAGAGCTAGCAGGGTATGAGAGTAGATTGAGAGGAAGAAGGAGTATCTTACGAGAAAGATGTACATCTCCTCACATAATCACTCATATGTAGCTTAGCTTAGCTTAGTAATTAGCTTGGTAGAGGAGATGAGCATGCATTGAAGCTTGGCTCTTGGTTGGATTTGCATCCACATGCCAAGAGAGTGTTGTTGTAGGCTTCTATCTCACAAGCTTGGAGTAGGTGATGAGTTCTCCATTAAAGCTTGGGAAGAGATAGTCTTCTCTTTCTTCACACCTGAGCTTGTGTGAGTGTGTGTGTGATAATGCCTTGCAAAAATCAGCCCCCTCTCTCTCTTGGGCGAGCCCCCTTGCTATTTGCTCTTCATGCAGCCTCATTGGCCCTCCCCAAGTCAAGCCAATTACAATTAAGCAGCATAAGTGATAGCCTTCTGACATGCATCCCCCTTTCCCCTTTTGTGAGAGCTTTAGGTAATTAAATAATTAAACTAAACTCTCATTGGACCCCTTTGCCTCCTGGCCAATAGGAATCAGGCAAGCCATGGGGCTCCTGAATGCTCATTGGACCCCTTGGGAGACTGCCCAATAGTCTTCTAGGAGACTTAATTCTTATTGGTTTCTTTTATTAAATGTTTTTAAATTAATTAAACTAGATTTACTCTAGCTTAATTCTCATTGGTCCACTTCAAGGGTCATCCAACAGAAATTGGGCACACCTTGTGGGCATCTGGCCTAGGGAGCTGACATGTGTCCCTCATTCCCTTTGTGTAAAGGGAGCTTGTGTGTGTGTGTGTGTGGCTTTCTCTCTCATCCCCTACCTTTAGGGCTCGCCCCCTCCCATGTAGGGATGTGCAAAGACTTTTAGGGCACACACAAAGCATCCAATTTTCCCTAGGGTTGATCTTTGGACACAACCTTTGAATTTTGGAACCTTAGCGTTTTGGAAGTCTTAATAGGCTGAACCTTAGGGTCTTTTTAGCCCATTGTTGCACATGGATCTTTTGCAGATGGCCCCCCCTTTGGATCCCTATTTTCCCTCCTTTGGATCCCTACTGTGGCCGCTCTGCTAGCTTAACCAATATTCTAGCTTTTTCTCCCCTGGCCTTCCCCACATTAAATGATCAGTTTAATATGAGAAAATCATTTAGGAGAATTAGATATTGATTATTATGACATTACCTCTCTCTTGAAATCATAGTCGTCCTCGACTATGGTGTAGAGAAGATAAAGCATATTCATGAGTCCTTTTCTTAGCGGGTAGAGGATCCCTATGTTACCCTACAACATCATTCCATAATGGATGACTAGTCCATTTGGCGCTTGAGAGCCTGAGGCTGCCGCAAGCATGTCTGCACATCAGTCCTATCAGTCTTCCATAGTAGAGTGACAAGCTCTACTTGGTGTTTGGGAGACGTCGTCTCCACAAACTTGATCTAAGCATGCATACTTCATTTTTGTGCACAAATAAAGAAAAAGAGAGTCTTATAAGACAAAAATTTTGTTCATTTTTAACATTTTGTACATTTGCTTACTCTTGGGAAGCATTGTAAGCATTGACAAGGTTTAGGTTATCTTTTAATTGTATGCCTTGCATCCATCTAGCATCTTCAAAAGGATAATTCTTAAACTTAATAAGATATCGTCGGATAGTCTTACCGCCTCTTAGTACCTTGTCTTCATGTCGGAGAATGGACTTGGGCTGCAGCACCTCTTCTTGGTCCTCGATCTCCTGTGGGTCTTCAATAGTTGGTTCTTGAGGTGGCTCTCCTTTGTAAGGCTTTAATAGGCTCACATGAAAAGCATTGTGTATGAGCCAATGATTGGGAAACTTAAGTTGATAGGCCATGTCATTGATTGGCCTAAGAATCTGGAAGGGACCATAGTACCTTTTTGCTAGTTTAGCATAGTACTTTTGGTGGCCCGTAGGATTCTTGCCCGTCATGTGCCTTAATCGAGCCTTGGGAAACTTTAACAAGACCCAATCGTTTTCTTTAAAGGCTTGGGCTCTTCTGTGCTTGTCAGCAACAGCCTTTTGCCTTTGCTGTGAGATAGAGATAGCATCCTTAATCTTTTGAAAAGATTCTTGTAGGTCTCGGCTATACTCATCTGCAGCGAAGATCTTCCCATGTACCTTAAGTAGCAAGGGACTTTTTGATCTTCCCTCAATTACCTTGAAAGGTGCTTTTCCCGTGGAAGTATGTACAGTGTTATTGTAAGCATACTCCACTAAGGGTAAGTACTTCTCCCATTGGGATCTTTGATCTACTTCCGTTACATAGGCTTTTAGTAGATCGAGAATGATTAGGTTAGCTATTTCACTTTGGCCATCAGTTTGTGGATGATAGGCCGAAGAGAAGTTTAGCCTTGTTCCTAAATTGTCAAAGAGACCCTTCCAAAAATTACTGGTCATTCTAGGATCTCTATCCGACACTATGGACATGGGCAAGCCATGGTACTTGAAAATTTGTGAAATAAAGAGGGTTGCCATTTGATGGGCTTTGATAGTCTTTTTGACAGGTATAAAATGAGCTTGTTTACTAAACCTGTCTACTATCGTCCATATTCCCGTATTCCCATGGATAGACTTAGGCAATCCAAAGATAAAATCCATGGATATGCTCTCCCAACCAAAGATAAAATCCATGGATATACTTGAGGTGAGAACCCAACCCAAGATTAAAGTGCTTATGAGCCAAGCTTGTGGTGGAAACTGGGCCTATGCATGAGGGGCTGAGGTGTCAAAAAGTCAAAGATTCAATCCCTACAAGGAGGGAGCGAGCCCTACATGAGGGGGGATGAGAGAGAATACCCACACACTCACACAAGGCATGCATGGTACAAAGAAAGCAAAAGGGACACTTGTCAAGCTCCTCCTCATGTTGCCCTCATGGTGTGCCTGAAGCCTATTGGTTGGCCACCCAAGGGGTCCAATAATAATTTAGGAGATTTAATTAATTGATTTAGCATTTATTTAGCCCTCTCTCTCAAAGGGAAATGGAGACACTTGTCTCAAGGCTACCCTTGCTGCTTGTAATGCCTCCTGCTGGTGATTGGCTAGGCCTGGATGGGTCCAATGAGCTTCAAGCATGAGCTACAAGGGGGGGGCGACCCAAGCAAGCTAGGGGGTTGCTTAGGGGGTATACTCACCCACACACACACTCACAAACACTCTCATTGTGTGCTATGCAAAGTGCAAGAGCTCCCTCTCCTTCTCCAAGCAAGTAGAGGTTGAGAGCCTACACCAACACTCTTGGATATGGAGTGCAAATCCAACCAAGAGCCATGCTTCAATGCTTAAGCTTTCCAACTCCTTCTTCTTCATTACTATGCTATTATATATGCTAGCAACAAGAGTTATGATAAGTGAGGAACTAATTCTTTCTCCTACGAAATGTTTCTTCTTCCTCTTCCCTACCCTCATTCCCTGCTAACTCTCTCCACCTTCGAAGGTGTTTGAGGTCTTGGGACTGAGGCTTGGGATAGTTAAAGCTTTCTTCAATTTTATGTTATGTTTGTGATGCATGAAGCTTTCCATCTTCATTGCATCACCTAGGTCACAGGGAACACAAAGATTGTATTGTAACAAGTCTCTCTTAATGGGAGAAATCATAATACAAATGCCTATTGGAGGGGGGACCGGCTCCACATAAATCTGGTCCTCAACTGTTGTCATGTTCTTGCAAAAGTATTGTTCATGCCAAGTTAAATAATTGCTATGACTATGTTGCTATCTTCAATTATGTTCACCCACTATGCTCACAAAGTCATTTCTCAAAAGTACTCTCATTAATTTCCGCTACTCTCAAATTAAATAGGCCAATTTCATTACACCTACGGGAGACAACATCGATGAGATATAGACATGTCTAAGCAGAGGGGCATCGGTAGCATCAGAACAATGTTGCTGCTCGCCATTCCAAAGCCTCGGCAGGGTCATGTTCAGGTGGCATTGGACATTGTGCACTTCCTCCGCTTGCTGAATGGTAGAAGTCATGCATGTGCATCACTCGTTTTAACTTTGAGAGACAAAGAAAGAAAGATAGAGGTGTTTTTGTTCGTGCCTGTAGAAGTCAGAGAGAGGAATGGGATTTTCAACGGGGGTTGAATTCCTTGAAAGCATCGTTTTTCACGTTACTTCATACTTTTTTTTGTATCCAAACATCAAGTATTAGCTCCATAAGGATTGTATCTGTTTGGTCCCATGGCCCTTTGGACGACGAGGAATATAACATGTCATTTCATTTGGCACTCTCCCTTCCCACTCCCAATACGGCTAACTACAAAAGCGGACATCGGCGAAGCTCTTCAACAACTTGTGGGATAATTTCTCTGACAACGCCCACTGCCTAGCATCCTCGAGCATCGATGACAATGTTGATGATGATTTTAGGCTTTTAGGTTTAGTTTCACACTTTACTTCATTCTATTTTGTACGCAGACACTGTATTCGGTCCATAAGAATTGTATGAGTCTGGTCCGTAGTTTTTTGGTAGACTGTTAATATAAAATTTTATTTTATTTCTATTTCCCTTCCCCCCCCCCCCCCCCCCCCCCGGTCTGGTGAATGGCGCCCCACTACCTACACAATTTTTAGAGCAAAAGCTTCAACTTTTGACTTTATACAACCAAGATAATTTCCATTTCTCCCTTATTTTCAATGGTTAGGGAAATGCAATTTTGTAGCCCTATATATATAATTTATGTTCGTCTTGTCTTTGACTGTTTACCATTGTTTTAATAGGTCATTACACGGTAGTCTTATGTCAACCATAAAAAACAAGTTGTACTTTTCGACTCCAGACAGTCTTGATGTTTTGTAGCATCACAACTAAACTTTTAAACATTAATCTCCTTTGGAATACCCTGTATTGGTAAGAAGTTACATAAATTAATGTAGCTAGTTATCACATAGTTGCATAAAGTTTTGCACACTATAGCATTACATTTATCTAGTTCTATGACACACCATGCCACTCATTCTCCTAGAAGAATTGACCAACCTCAAACCACCTCCAAAGATGGAATTCTCTTGTCACGGTACATTGCTCCTAGCATCAGGCCTTAATAAACTAGCAATGTTGGCCATATGTGAACTCTGACCGATACACTTGTAGCTACTTACACCCAAACCCAACCTGCTTTTGACTTATACGCGTATTACATTTAGTGTGGCATCATTTTATCAGAGGATCAATATTTACAAGTTATCCCAATCTTAAAAACCACCCTGCCAATTAAAATAACACCCCTCTTATCCGCTCATCTGTACTTCCAGTTGTCTACTTTCATTTTGTCCACGACTTTTAAATTGATAATGCATTCGACGTGTGGTCAATCTATTCTTAAATTGCAAAAGAAATTATTTTTAGTGCTTTTTTTTTCTTTCAAGAAACACTTAGGCAGATAAAGTTAACCACCGTGCTCTCATATCAACGGACCCCCACATGGGACACGCTCAACGAGTTTGCAACAAGGATATTTTTCTTATCTGGATTCTTTTATGACATCTACAAATTAACCATCTCTAATATGGTGACTTCTGCTTACACTAAATGCAATTTCTCTCAACATGAATTGTCATTAAGTTGTACAACTACCATAAGAGCTAAGGTGCTTTGGGATAGTGAAAAAAAAAACTATTTGTAAGTACTTTGTCACGTAAGAATATTGTAATTTTGTGTCAAATAGGTGGTAAATATTTTTTCATCTTTTATGCTTTGTCTAGTCCATTGGTCACAAGCACACAGATTTGCCGGTTTAGGCAGTTTCTCAATGCTCATCTGGTGCATATTCGTCGATTTAGGCAGCACAACAACCAACTATAGATTCACGATCTTTAAACAGTACAAATGTAGATTCCCTGATTTAGGCAGCATTAGTACAGATTCACTGATTTAGGCAGCATGCCTTATTGGTGTAGACTCGCCGGTTGAGGCAACACCGATCACAAAATCATGCTGCAGTGGCTGGCCACTACTGTAACTGGTATGATTTTGTTACCCAGGGATTTTGGATTTAGATATTTGGATTTTGGATTTGAAATGGATATATGCTGGTAGATATTTGGAGTTGGATTTTTGTGGATTGTCACGACACTATTTATGAAATTGGATTTGAGATTGATGAGAATTGATTATGATGATGATGAGTGTGACCAATGATATCCTGGATTATCAGGGTATGACATATACTCCTTATTCTAGTGGTATGCGACACTAGAATAGGTAGTATGTGGATGATTACAGGCATAAGCTATGTTGTTTAGTTTCATCATTTTTTCTTTTCCTATGCAATATATATACATATATATTTTGACAGAGAATATTAATCACTGTTTTTGACAAGTATGCTCATTCTTATCTTTGCACCTGAGGACAGTTGCTTTCCAACGGAGAGGTATGGAATGGAATTGATATTTAGATATTTTATGCAGCTCACAGGTGGAAAAGGCCAAGGGTTATGTGAAAGGATAATATATTTTATCATTTAAGTGCTTTTTATGATCCATGGCCAATCATTGCCCAGCCGGTCAATATGTATTCATTTGAGCATTCACTAATCTATACATAAATACGTGCAAGAGGAAAATGCTCACTCTTGCACGGGGGGAGATTGCACCTAGTGTCGTCTTATTCGTCTCTCCTCTCCTCTCTACTCTCTCGCTGTGCCAGGCGTAACACTGTGCTCTAGGAGGTGCGCTTGCACATTCTTCCTCGCTGTATCTTTCTCTCTATCTCTCTATGTTTGTATTAAGATCGATCATGTGCGTGTGCGAGAATTTAGGTCTGTCGATTTATCGTTTTATGGTATTATGGTATGCATTGTGCTATTATGAGTATTTTGCAGGGCCATCACGCATCCGTCTGTAGCATCAATCATCAATCCAACCAACCAGCTGCCTGAGTGGGGCCACCGAGCCGTAGAAGGACACAACCAACGAGCTAGTAAGGCGATCCATGCATCTTGATAAGAAGAGAGACCTGTGATGATCGCTGCCACCAAGGGGAGGGCCCCTACCAGATGTGGGAGGGAGGACCTCTACCACTGCCATTCAAGAATGAAGGCCTGCAGCTTGCACACAAACTGCAAGGGGAGGGTAGCTAGGTGTCGCTCTCCCGGGGCAAACCCCTATCCCCCAAGGCCATAGCTGCCGAGCAAAATTAATTCTCCAAGGCACGGCACCCACACACCTTCTGCCGCAAGTTGCTCTTACGAGCTCCCCAGCTATGAGCCCTTCGCAAGCTAAGCACATCCGATGCCATGGAGGTCGCAGGGAGCAATGCAAACCCTCCTGCAGAAACTAAGCATCGTGTTTTGTATATATTGCAGCTGACTATGAGAGAAGTTGACATTTACTCTCCCTCTTCATACAAAGGGTACACACAAGACACTCAAAATTCAGTGGAGCAGGAAGCAATGATAGCATAGCTGACCTTGTAGGGATATTTTGACCACTACGTCCAAATTTTAATGAAAGTAGGACATGGCATGAAGCTAGCTTTTGTGGCTTGATTCAAAGTGATGGTAGAGACTCGGGGTGCGATTTCCTTGTAGCCTTGCGGAAGAGCATTGAGTAATGGGCCACACATGACACTTTGTTTTACCATTTTTTAAAAAGCTATGTTTTATCAGGGCACCCTAGGTAAGCGCAACCTGGATTTATCCAAAACTTAAGGTATATACAAGTGTAATAAGGGTATAAACATTATTACTCTTTTAACTAATATAGCGTCGCAAGTAGAGCATGGCTTTCATGGCAGGTAGTAGAAACCATTGGGTGACTAGGTAGTGTTTGTCTTGTGAATTCTGTGACTTACCTTTTTTTATTGACCATCCAAAGTGTTCAACCAAAATTTCTCTCGTTTGGCTCTAAGAGGGTTCTATTTAAAACCTTAATTATCAAGAAATATCTTAGATAATATTCAGTTAATAGGATGGCTATCTAATTATTAGCACCACTCTTGTATATTTCCACAAAAGCGGCTTCGACGACTAATGTAGCTAAAGCCAGAGTGTGGTAAATCACTACCTAATTATTTTTTTTGGCGTATGATACTACTTTTCGAGTGTACATTTAAAAGTCCTTGAGAGTCACTTTTAAATATAAAAAAAGTAAACAATTCATTATTTTAGAAATAGCCAATAATTTGTGATTGTATTCTTGAGGAGTATTGCATGTCAACAATCTCTACTAGTATGGTACGTCGCCTTCGACAGCCTCTCTCCCTCTTTCTCTCTTCCTCTATATGGTGTGCATAGGAGCTTCTTTAATTTTTGGACTTTAGTCTTCATCTCACAGTTTTTGAGTAGCCATTGCACATAGCGACAGAGGGCACTCCCTTTGTCGCTATAGAATACATATAGATGAAAGACTTTTGACATGAACTTAAGGTCCAATGAGATGATATATAATGGGAATTTCTAATTGGGAACTACAAACTTGAGACATGCGAGCACTGTTCACACTTATTGCTTATTGTTAGAGGCAACCTTATTTCCTTATCGTTTTCCACGTTCTTTGCACTTTCCTCCTTTGGAACCATGGTCCTTGAACGCTTTTGAAACCTCTTAAATTATACTAATTTGCTAGTTAAACACAAAGAACATCAGTTAGGAGGAGTTGGGACAAGCACACAAAGACACGAAGAGAATAAAAGAAACCAAACAAATTTATATTAGAAAGCCATAGTCAATAGTCAATTGCTAAAGTGTGCAATTCAAAATCAAAAGGATTTTTTTAATAAAAGAAAGCCGTCGCGCTCATGCAAGCTAGTTTCTATGGGATTGCACCCACTCACCCACACCGCATGGCCGGTGCCTTAACCTTTAAGATAACTCTCTTTGGTCAAGTCAAAATAACCATAGTGGTTGTGCTTAGAGACCCTCACCTTAGCCACTAGCACAACTCTGTTTGGACAAGTCAAAAGTAAAAAAAAAAAAACAAAAAACAAAACTCACAATGGTGAGTAAATTATATTGACAACCACAAAAAATTAGAGAATCTTGTCATGCTCTTGCAGAGCCATATCCTCTCCAAGTCAAAAGACTTTCTACTCTACATTTGTACCAATTTAAGTGCACCAAATAAAGAAGAAATAAATTTTGGGAGGCATTTTTCTATACAATGAAACTCTGACTTTCAAAGATATCTTTGGACTTGTCTTTTCAAAGGGCTCTTTTCAAGATTAATATTCAATAGTCAATTACTAAAGTGTGCAAAACTATAATTTTTTGTTTCTTTCTTTTTTCAAATAATTTAATATTATTGTCTTCAAAAACTAAGAGATGAAAGGCAAGTGCATCGCAAATGTGGAACTGGCGAATCAAGAGCAGCAAAACAAAGAAATAACCATGAGGATGAGTCTTTGGATCCATGTACTCAATCAAACTTGCTCTACTAGTTCTATTCAAGTAATTTAGAACTTGGCTATTAGCTTCCAGAGGCCATTGCCTTTCACTATGTTGTATCTGGTCACAATAGTGGCTTAGTATTTAAGCCACTACAGGGGCTCAATGCCAAACTTTGGTAAATTTGACCATAGCTTTTGCATATTATACAAAATCTGAGTGAAAGTTCTCGAGTATGCTTTTAAGTTATAAATCAATATTTGAGAGTTATTGTAACTGGAAAACGCAAAACAAAAGTCTCTTCTCAAAATATATATACACGGTAAGAAAGAGCTTGAGAAAATGCTAAGAGCTCAACACTTCCAAGTGTCACACATTGGCTTATTTTTAGCAAAAGCTTTCAGACCACACAAATCATCACCTTGCGAAAAGAAAAAGGATTCTAGGAAATGAAAAGTCAAAAGAATTTTTAGAAAATAAGCCATCTTGCACATGCAAGCTAGTTTTTATGGGAGTTCACCCACTCACCCACACATCATGTCCACGGGGGTTGAACCATTAAAGGCCCTCACCTTAACCACTAGAACCACTAGAACCACTAGGACAACTCCCTTTGGACAAGTCAAAATACTTTGTTTCTTTTGCAAATCTCACAATGGTGAGTAAACTAAATTGACAATCTCAAAAAATTACACAATCCTACCATTGCTAGTGCCAAGCCATAGCATCTCCAAGTCAAAAGACTTTCTACTCTATATAGGGTAAATGCACCAAACACATAAGAAGTAATTTTTGGGGGAGATTTTTATATTCAATGAAACTCTTAATTTTAAAGATATGTTTGGATTTGTCTTTTCAAGATTAATATTGATATTCCCCCTTAGCATGCAATGGGGGAAACAATGGCCAAAGTCAAACATATGGACTGCTCAATGGCCCTGCTCTAGCGATGAAGATCTTCATATGGAAGGTTTTATGGGGGCTTTGCCGACAGGAGCAAGATTCATGTCAGAGGGAATGGCTTTGATAGATGTTTGGGATGCAAAATGCCATGCGAAGACCTCCCTCACGTGTTCAAGGAGTGTCCTACTCGAAAAATATGCAAAAGGGTTCAAAGGATTTGGGGAATAGGGTTCTTTAAGAGCGATCTATTCCTTGGAGGGAGGGCAGGGAAAATCCAAGTTCTATTGATCTACACTCAAATTGTTAGATATTGTTGCTTTAAGAAAATATGAAAGGCTAGAGATTGTCTAGTGTTTGAGAATGCTCCCGTAATTGCTATCATCAGAAAGAGCGTGTGAGAGTGCAAGTAATTGATTGGGCTGCCTCTGTATGATACTTGATATCATATTAGTGTAATACATTGTTCGTCATGGACCATGGTTTGTTGAGCTTTATCTGTAAATTTCTAGTTATAATTCATTACACTCACATTTTGTGAGTTTTGAAAAAAAAAAATTAATGCTGATATTTTTTTGAAATTTTTGCAAGTTGGTATTTCAAAATTTTAAAAACTAACTCTAAAGAGGCACTTCCATGTGTGGAGTAGACATGTTTCCCCCTGTTCCCCAGGTATCCAATTGTTGCGATGAGTGTGTGAGTATGCCTTGACACATGAGAAACACTCAAAAATTCAGACATTGAGTTTGTCTTTGCAAAGATAGGGGGCTCCTTGCTGATGGAAACACTGAACCATCGTGTGCTGTTAAAAAGTATGCATTGCAGCTAGGAAAGCATCGGGGCTCTCATTATGAGAGCTCGAAGTAAAGTCAAGCGAATTGCAAACGATCTGAACCAAAAGACACACTTAAAATGAGCAAAACTCTAGCCATGAAAGCTTCACTATAGAAGGAGCCAAGATCAACTCAAAACCCTTGTTTGTGTGATGATTTGGTGTAGAATCACTCCAAATTGCAGGGGTACAATGTTTGTTCTCCCTATCAAAAATAATGATTTGGTGTAGCCTCACTCCCAATTGCACACGTACACAGCCTGTTTGCCCTATCAGAAACTCTTTATTTCTCCTTCCATTCTTTGTCCAAGTGATTTCATGAAGGCTTTAGCACCTCCATAAACAAGACCATACAACTTTTTGAGAAGAGAGAACTCTGATCGGATCCCCACACACTTGAATACAAGGTAGAAACAGTGCAAGACTGCACTAGCACAACATAAAAGGAACCTGCGTACCCCTTCTTTGAGAGGCTTAAAGAGCTGATCTCCCATTTTTGAAAGCTTCTCTCACACCATCTAGTCATGGACACCATTGTTGATATGGGATTTTGACCCATGTTTTTGTCAATTTTGGGTTATTGTTTACCATTTTATGGTGTTTTTTTGCCATTTTTAGCCCAAAAATGCCCCTTTTTACCAATAAAATTCTCAAACGAGCTAGAAAAAATCCCTAATTTTTTTGTGGCTACATTAAAAACCTCCTATTTTTGGTAGAGATCACCCACATAAGTGTTCTAGGCAAAACAAGTGTGCCCATCTCCATTAAATTTTTTTTAGCATGCTTATGTGTTATAAAACTTGCAACAATGCCATGTCTAGGGCCTTGCCTTCCTGGCAAGGTATGTACACGAATGAAACCATGGAAACCGTTCTTGCACATATGACATTATGTACATTATAGCATTACGTACAGTAAAGAAAAATGCATGAAAATTCAAGTGAAAATCTATATTTAATAATAGAGGTGTGCCTTAGCACGGCATCCACCCTCTCTAAACCTGCACATCCTTCTGCATGTGCCACACATATCTTTTTGTAGGTTTAGTCTTCATTTAAGTCAATCTACATGTCTATTTCATCATCTCTTTCAACAAAATATTACACATCATCTTCTCTTTCTTCATCCTAATCCATAACATTTTCAGCCGAGCCTTCACTTTGACTCTTTAGTGAATCAAAGGGTCCTTTGTCACCTCTTCTCTTGAGCACCTTGATCCCTTTTCCTGCAATGGGAATCTTCATTTCTGTCCCATCCAACTCATGCAAGGTGTAAGTTGCATTTCCATGTATATGCTTAACAACATAAGTACCAAACCATCTTTTCGAAACTTTTTTTATTGTTGAATGTTGACAAGGATTTTTGTCATACACCAACACTCAATCACGTGCATCAATAGCTTCAGGTCTGAGCCTATGGCTCTTATCAAATTTTTCCTTATTCTTCAATCTTGCCTCTTTTAATTGTGCTATTGCAACCTCAATATCTTGATGCCTTCTTTGTAATTGCTATATGTGAAAAGGATGAAGTTCTTCCCTATTAATACCATCTTCTGAGGTGATACATTCCATGAGGGAATTACATCCTCATTTTGCATTATAGGTTTCTGACCATAAACCAACTCAAAGGGCATGTATCCTCAATAAATCAACTATATGGTTGTATGATCAGCCCATAAAGCATAAGACAATAGCCTAGGCCAATCTCCCAATTTACCTTTGCAAGCCTTAGACAAAGCTTTGATGATAAGAGGATGCCCACACTCTAATTTTTTGCTTCCTTCAGGATTGTATACAGTAGTGATAGCAAGTTTAATGCCCAACCTAGTAAAAAGTTCCCTGGATTTGTCGACATCCAACTCACCCCTCTTTGTTGCCAAATTTGCAACACATCTATAATCTCTAGTCACATTTTCCAAGAAGAACTTACATATTCCTTCCATGCAGTTTTCTCTTAAAGCATGACCTTCAACCTGTCTAGCTAAGTCTTCCCATGCAAGCACTATGTATCTCATTTGCCAATATCCCAATGACATTGTAACCTAAGTTGCATTGTAAGTTATACGGTGTATGTATAGTACACTTTAAACAGATGTATTATACAACACCTATTTTTATTCGGCCATATTACACTGTGCCACATCAACAAAACCACCGTATTGTATAATTTATTAGCATTTTGATCGAATAATATTTTGATCTATATATTAGTTTGATTGAAATATTATTCGATCCAAATAATATTATAATCGAAATAAGTTTCTTTATATACCGTGAAAACGGCTTGTGTTGCTCATTCCATTGAACTCTCTTCTCCTCTTCTCATCTATAGGTGAGCCTCAACAACAAGAAAAATATAAAGAAATCAGTTTTTAATGCTACTGATTTTTTTAATAAAAATTTAGAGCTTTAAACAAAATGTTTTTTTTGTGTTTTGGAGTTGATTTTCTTTATCTACTCTGTGTGAAGTATATCTTACACTAAGAGATAAATTAAGTAAGATAGTTAATGATTACTTGCATTGTGTAGAGGAAACTCACACTTGGAAATGATTCGATGAAAGTAAAGTTAGCTGTTATTTACTTCGTATTGAACTATGTTCACACTTAGAAGTAACAAGCTAGATAGTTACAGTGAGGAGTTACTTGTTGTGTGTTGAACTATGCTCACACCTGGAAGTAACTTAGGTTAAATTTATCTAATGATTGTCTGTCATGTGTAGAGTAGTACTTACACTACAGACAATCTAGGTAGATTCAATATAGTAATCTCTCTCTTTGTGTAGAGGTATTCTCACACCTAGAAGAGATTTATAGAAGTATTGAATTTTGATTGCTTTCTATGTGTAGAGTTACACTCACACTTGGAGGTAATTTAGATAGGTTCTTTTAAAATAACTTGCTATGTGTAGAGTTTACTCACACTTGGAAGTTATTGAGATAGATTAAGTGATTTATTTATCATGATTCAGGTGTAAAGTGAGAGCTCACACTTGAAAAAAAATCTATTTTTGGTATTTATTAATTAAAGAGGTTAAAAACATTGATAAATGAAGTAATATAAATGGTATGAGAGTTTGATTTTAGATGTGTATTTAGTAATTAGTTCTGTTTGAGTTTGTAGATCTTAAGAAGATGGTGAAAGGGTATGAGTGGAACTACGTAGACGAATTGGACAGTTTTAAGACTACATCAAAGTTGAAGGGTAAGACCTGCGGCCATAAATTTAGCGAAAATGCACACAGGATAAAAGAACATGTGTTCAAAATTATTGGAAACATTAAAGCTTGCAAAAATTCCCCAAGAGGTATTGAAGAAAAATTTCCTGAGTGGGCGCTCAAGGCAAAGAGAGCACTTCTTGAAGGCGACAAAAAGGGAGCTCCCAACATGATGGCTCCATCTATGGCTAGGAATATCAAGATGGCACTCAAGAATGATCAAAACTCTCCCTCTACCCTTGCTTCAGGTCAAGGAGGACGTTGTTGGACAAAAGGAAAACTGGGATACCTCTATAGCTTGATAGCCCAAGAGCGTTCAAACTTCATCCTCAGAACCGGAAACTATACCAAAACAAATCTTCATAACGCCCAACCAAAAGGCCTATGCTCCCTTGGGAATTTACAAGCACACACCCACCCAACGGACCATAGAGAATAGGAGGAAAACCCTGTCAAAGCACGGATTTACAGCACACGCTGACCAATGCATATGAAGACAAGAGCTTCCCCTTTCCCAACTGAACACCACAAACCCACAACTTGAACCTCAACTTCACAATTCATAGAAACAAGCCCTCCCAATCTGCCCGCATGCAGTTTACCACCAGGCTACCATAGTCGTAACCCTGCAGAGAACTAATCATAACCTGAAGAGCACAACTCCAAATTGGGGCACTTTAAATCTTGGGAAAAATATTGGAAAATGACTCGTGAGAAATCTGAATATGACCAAAATTTATTCCATACGCCGCCATGAGAAAAATTGATGTGAATAGAAAGCTGTCCCAGCACGACTACACATAGAGAAGGCTAGTCGGGGCAAAAAACTGCATCAAAAAGCACCAAGGAGACACAACGAGCTAAAACCTGCAAATTTATGATGTTTTTCTGAACTTTTTTAAGTTTGCACATGAGTTTTGATTATATACAAGTCTCACTTCAAAAAACTCACTCACGGGCACTTATAATAGCCTGATAGCTTTCACTAGACTAGCGATTTGCAGTGCATGTACATGTTCTTGCTAAAGCAAACTAAAAAACCCACGAAAAGAAATCCCACACACCCTTTTTACATTGGGCTTCATGTCTGTATGTACAAATTTATAAAAACAGGGTGTCAGAAATGCACCCAACATAGTTTGCCACAACCCAGCCTGCTAGATCATTCATGATCAGCAGCACAAAAAAGATAACGTAAACCACTTGAGGGAGTCTTCACTTCATCTTCATCCTTAGCCACATGATCAGAAAATTCTTCAAAAGAAGGCTCATCCTCAATCACAGTCATCAACCTTGCAATATACTTCTTCAACTTGTAGCCATTCACACGTGCTTTATGTGGGGTACCATCCAAGTCAGCAAGCTGATATGTGCCATTTGAAAACCTGTTTAAGACCAAGAAAGGACCTTGTCACTTGATTTGAAATTTCTTTTGAAAAGTGATATCAAGCTTACTGTTGTAACGAAGCACCATGTCACCCTTCTTGATGTCCTTGTCCTTTACCTTCTCATTTGCCTTTGCTTGATTCTTCTTCAAGACCTGCTCATAATGCTCAAAAGCCAACAACATATCCATCTGTACACATTGAAAATATAAAAGTCTTTCCTTGAATGAATCATCTTCAAAGCTGGTATCTCCACCTCAATAAGAAGTAAAGCCTCTTTGCCAAAAACTAGATGGAAGGGAGAGAAACTAGTACCTGATTTGATGGCAGTCCTATAAGCCCATAGAGCACAAGGTAACTCTAAATCCCAAGTCTTAACATTGTTTCTTGTCATCTTTGTAAGCATTCTTATAAACTCTCCATTAAACCTTTCATTCATGCCATTGCATTGGGGATAATATGGAGTAGTCAACCTGCGATGCACATGAAGATTCTCACATAGATAATCCACTAGCTCTCCCCTGAAACCTGGACCCTTGTCAAAAAGTAACTCCAGTGGCATGCCAAATTTGCAGAAAATATCTTCATATATAAATAAGGAAACATCTTTACTCGTGATGTGCTTAAAATCTTTGGCTTCGGCTCACCTGGATAGATAGTCAATAGCAGTAAGTATGTAACGTTTGCCTCTAGCTGTCATAGGTAGATGACCTATTGCATCAATACCCCACTTCTCAAAAACATCATAAGACACAATGGTGCCTCTAATTTCTGATTTGAGAACCCTATTTGCCATGCTTTGACACTCTTTACAAGACTTACACCAATGATTTCTGTGGAAAGTGATGTGGGGTGCTTTGCCGATGGGCGTAAAGATACAAGAAAGAGGAATCGGGTCTGATCGGTGCTCGGGGTGCAGAATATCTAGTGAAGACCTAGCCCACCTTTTCATGGGATGCCAGGCAATCAGTGGCATGGCTGGGAAAATATGCAAGTGGATTTAAAGGACATGGCAATTAAGTCCTTCAAGACTGATTTGTTCTTTGGTAGTAACATATTGGGAAGTCCTGCTCTGCTTGTCTGCATACAAATATTTAGGTACTACTTCTCTCACCATATTTGCCAAGTAAGGAACTGCCGGGTGTTTGAGGGGGATCTGGCTGTGGCAAGATTTTGTGAAATCATACAAGAAAGCAGAGTGACGATCCACATGATCGGAGGTATGGATCCCTCTTCATGGCTGTGTTTAGAGGCTTAAAATCAACACATGTCCTCCACTTTCCATCCTTCTTGGGTGTGACAACAACAAGACTCACCCATTCTACAATACTCACAGTACATATGAAACGTGCTTCAAGAAGCTTGTCTACCTCTTCCTTTAAAGCATTAAGTTGTACCTGTCCCATTCTTCTTAGCTTTTGGCGTACGGGCTGAGCTCCTTCCTTGATTGGAATGTGAATTTCCTCTCCCTTAAAGCCTCTAATTTCCTCATAATAAGTGATGAATAAATGGGGAAATTGTTGTATCATAAGTAGGTACTCACCCTTCTCATGACTGTGTTACCATATACATGTGGTAGTGACGTGTGTGAACACACTAGGACCGTCGGGGCATTTTTTCCCTCTTTAGGAGGTTTTTCCCCCCTGTGCATTGTATATACGCCCACCACTCTAGGTCTATCTATCTTTCCATTGCACACTAAGTAACACACTCTCTATTGTGTGCCTTGAGCTTCCTTTGTCTTCTCCAAGCTGTGTGCGTTTCTCTGCAACCCTAATTTCAACAATTGGTATCAGAGCAGGTCACCTCCTCCCGTGCTTAGTCGCCAGTTGCTGCAGCACATGCCTTCTCACTTTCTCCGATTTTAGTGAGCTTTGGCAAGTGCTCACAGGTCGACAAATATTTTGGGATAGCTCATAGAGCTAGGTCTGCTCAAAATTTTGATTTGGGCTCATTTTGGCCTCCGTTTCCACTACAGGCAATACTGCACAAACTATTTCGTCATTTTGTGCAGAATTTCTGTCAGTGCCGATTTCTGCATAACAGGTGCCTTATAGTCTTCTACGGTTTGTGCTGTATAGCACATGTTGTTCCTGCTCCGTTTCTCCTATTTTCGGGCAGTTTTCACATCAGGTGCAACATTTACCATGGCTGACAACAACACAAATATGTTCAAGATGTTTGCTGCCGAGGACAGGTTGGATGGGGACAACTGCCCTATGTGGGCTTATATGATGCAACATGTTCTTGTGTCATATAAGCCCACATAGGGTAGTTGTCCCCATCCAACTTGTCCTCAGCAGCAAACATCTTGAACACATCTGTGTTTTCGGGCAGTTTTCACATCAGGTGCAACATTTACCATGGCTGACAACAACAACACAGATGTGTTCAAGATGTTTGTTGTTGAGGACAGGTTGGATGGGGACAACTACCCTATGTGGGCTTATATGATGCAACATGTTCTTGTGTCAAAGGGTGTCTGGAACATTGTGCAGGGCATTGATGTACGTCCTGGTTCTGAGGATGTAGGCGATGTTGAGGATCTTGCAGGTCTTGCTGCAAGGATTGCAGCTGTTAGAGTTGTTTTGCCTACGGTAGAACAAGCTCGTTGGGATGTTAAGGATACGCAGGCTCATGCATTGATTGCGTTGTCTGTGAAGCGGACCATTGTTCCTCACATCCGTTCAACAAAATCTTCAAAACAGGCTTGGGATATTCTAGCAGGTCGTTATGCAAGCCGCAATGAGGCTAAAATTGCTTTGCTGCATAAAGAGCTGGAGTCAAAGATTATGCATGAGGAAGATGATATGGACACTTTCCTTGCTAGTGTCAAGGATATCAATGAGCAACTTATTTCTACAGGTGAAGTCATTTCAGACAGTTCCCTTGTGCAGACTGTTCTTGATGCCTTACCAGATTCTTACCAGAATTTTGCTAGTACTCGGAGACTGATGAACCAAGGAAATCTAGAAGTTGTCAAGTTTGATGCATTATGCACATTGCTGTTGCAAGAGTCACTTTCTAGAAAAAACAGGACTAGACAGCGTGCAGTTGAACAATCTTTTATTGCTTTTCAAAGAAAGGGTGGTAATAGCAATGCAGCCACTTCTTATGGTTCTGCTGCGAGTGGCAAAAATTATGTTCCTAATGATTTTGCTGGCAGCAATTTGTCTGGAAATTGTGGTGATAAGGGCAAAAAGAAGATGCGTTGCCATTATTGTAAAGCCAATGATCACTTGATCAAGTCGTGTCCTAAGTTGAAGGCCAAAGAGGCTAAGAAGAAAGAGAGTGGTTCCACTCTAAATGTTGGTTCCACTATAACTGCAGCCATTGTTGAGTCTTCCTACAGGCATGACAATAGTTCCCGAATCATCCTCCATCTTCTCCAAATGGATTATGCTTACCACTTTTGTTTTTCCGTTCTCTTCAGTTGTCAAACCGCTTGGCCCTACTTCCCCTTTAATCTCAATACCATAATCTTGAGCTCGAGAAGGAATTTGTGGAGGAAGAGGAAACATGTCACCACCCATTCTCTTTGGCTTGTCACATTGAGGGCTTTTATGACCCCATTCACCACAATTGTAACATTGAAACATATCCCCTCTTCTAGACATGCCTTTTCCTTTACCACATGTAAGACCCTCATTGCTTCCATAACTACGTCCATATCCATAGCTTTCACCTCTTCCACCTCCCATCATATGCACACTAAGATTCTTCATAAGACCTACAACCTCTTGCATCTCCTTGCGAAAAGAATTCACATCATGAGAAGCTTGTTGATCATAACCTGGCTCCCTAATGAGGACCCTTGGTTGCTCTACCGCTTTCACTTCAATCTTTGGCTCGACATTGATTCCGAGACTCTCTGTTTTCCACTCTTTATTCTTTGAAGTTTTAACTGCCTCCTCAAAGGTCCTTGGCTACTTGAGCTCTACCTTCAAGCATAGGTTACTCTTCAAACTTGCAAGAAACCTGTCCTTCTTCAACATGGCTGGAGGAATTTCAGCCCCCAAAGATGTACACCACTTTTCCCATAATGCATTGAATGCCTTCACAAAGTCTTCTATGGTCAGGCCTTCACCCTGTACCAAGCCTTGAATAGACTGCCATACCTTTTGTGGGTCTTCCACCTGTTGAAAGTGTGTACGAAAATCATGCCTTACCATTTCATAAGTCATAACTTGAGGAGGTTGGGATGATTGTAGCTCCTTTTTTTAGCCTTCCAACCATTCCCTAGCATCTCCCTTCAAATAGAAATAGAAGATTCGCAGCACCAACACTAGGTCTTGCTTGTCAGCAAGAAGGCAAGCAAACTCCATTCTCTCAATGAAACCTTTGGAACTTTCATTTGATTTCCCACTAAACTTTGAAAAATTAAACGCCATGTCTTCTAAAACCTGTAAACTGAAGGTAACTTGAAGCTATTCCTCGGTGGCGGGCACCAAAACACTGTTGGGCAAAAGGAAAACATGGGATACCTCTATAGCTTGATAGCCCAAGAGCGTTCAAACTTTATCCTCAGAACCAAAATTTATACCAAAAAAAATATTCATAACCCCCAACCAAAAGGCCTATGCTCCCTTGGGAATTTACAAGCACACGCCCACCCAATGGACCATAGAGCATAGGAGCAAAACCCTGTCAAAGCACGGATTTACAACACACGCCGACCAATGCATATGAGACAAGAGCTTTCCCTTTCCCAAATGAACACCAAAAACCCACAGCTTCAATCTCAGCTTCACAATTCATAGAAGCAAGCCCTCCCAATCTACCCACATGCTGTTTTCCACCAGGCTGCCATAGTCGTAACCCTGTAGAGAACTAGTCACAACCTGAAGAGCACAACTCTCCAATTGGGGCACTTTAAAGCTTGGAAAAAATATTGGAAAATGACTGGCAAGAAATCGAAAGATGAACAAAATTGATTCCATCTGCCGCCATGAGAAAAATTGACGCGAACAGAAAGTTGTCCTAGCACGACTACACATAGAGAAGGCGAGTTGGGACAAAAAACTGCATCAAAAAGCACCAAGGAGGCACAACGAGCTAAAACCTACAAATTTCTGATGTTTGGCTGAACTTTTTTAAGTTTGTACATGAGTTTTGATTATATACAAGTCTCACTTCAAAAAACTCACTCATGGGCACTTACAGTAGCCCGACAGCTGTCGCTAGACTAGCGACTTGCAGTGCATGTACATGTGCTTACTAAAGCAAGCTAAAAATCCCACAAAAAAATCCTACACACCCTTTTGACATCGGGCGTCATGTTTGTATGTACAAATTTACAAAAAAGGGGTGTCAGAAATGCGCCCAACAACGTCATTCATCCTTTGCTAAGGATTGTAGCTCTAATCCTACCGGAAGCTCTGCTAACATAAGCCGAAGTGAATCATAGGATGGAGGAGAACTTGCATCAAATGGTCCTACTTTGCCTCGACATTTGGTGAACAATGGCTACTTGAACTCCATCTTAAGTGGACAAGCCATTTGTTGCATGTGGAATTCCTTTTAATGTCATTTAAAATCCTTCTTCAAAGATGCTTTAATGAGCACGAGGAAGAAGGGTTTGTGGTACCTGATTATAATAATATGTGTACATAATACTTAGATAAAGTGAAAACGACATAAAAAAATATTTTAAAGCGCACAACTCTTGATTATGTGCCACAGTATGGATTTCACAATTGCTCTACATGGTTGGACAAATTGTCAGAAGAAACCATTGATTAATGTGATATTGATTTGTCCAAGAGGTTCCATCTTTCTTGAGGTGATTGATACATCATTGAAAGAGAGAACTAGTGGATATATTGCTGGTCTGTATGAGCGTTCGATCAGAAGGGCAGGAGGACCTAAAAATGTGACAGCCATTGTCACAGATAATGCATCTAACTACAAAGCAGCTGGAAAAGCAATTGAAGAAAAGTATCTAGAGATAACATGGGTTCCATGTGCTGCTCACACTTTGAATCTTCTCTTAAAGGACTTTGGGAAAGTTCCTTCTATTAAACAAACTCTTCTAGATGCAAACCACTTGGTGAAGTTTATAAGAGAGCATTCATTTTCTTATGCTTTGTTCAGAACAAAGTCCCCCACCAAAAATTTACAAATTTTTGGTGTGACCCGTTTTGCAACAGCATATTATGTTCTATCAACATTACAGCAGGTTAAAGCGGCCCTTGTTGAAATAGTGGCAGATAGAAGATGGGACATTTGGGTTGATAAATATTCCAAGTGTAAACCTACTGCAGCCAAATGCTATCAGCTTGTAAACTCTCCTGTTTTTTGGAGAAATGTAGACAAAATTGTTACTATCACACAAACCTTCACTCATCTCATACGATTAGTGGACAAAGAAGTCTCTATCTTTGGACGAGTTTACTGGTACATGCATGAAGCCACTCGCAAGTTAAAAGACTATACATCTTATGAAGGAAAAGAGAAATCCATGATGATGTCGTTTGTTAGAAGATGATGGGAGCAGCTGCATACTCCTTTGCATGGAGCAGGTTTTTTTTTAGATCCTAAGTTCCAGATGCACCGGCAATCTTCAAACAATGAAGTGATCAATGATTTCAAGAAAGTGTGTGCTCCACTACTAGGCAATGTGGATGGACATGTGGCATACACACACTATCAGAGAAGGAATGTTTTGATATCCTTGGCATATAGATGCTATCAAGACGATGAGCATACCAATTTGGTGGAAAGACTACGGTGGAGAAAAAGTGGAAGTTCAACATGTGGCTGTGAGAGTATTGTCTATTTACGCTTCAAGTGGTCGCTGTGAAAGAAATTGGTCTTCATTTGATTTTGTGCATACTAAAAAATGAAATCGTTTCAGTCCTATACGAGCTGCGGATTTGGTTTATGTATTTTGTAACATGCGACTTATGCACAAGCCATTGAGGTTAGCCACACGTGCCACAGAAGAAAGCTTCGGGCGCTTTCAAACACACGAACCAATTGCAAATGAGCTTAACTCCGATGATGAATTGGAATGGTTCCCGAAAGATATTGATTCAGAATGTTTAGATGTTGAAGAAATTGATTACATGGTGCCTGTGATTGAGGGGACGGATGAGCTATAAATTTTGTATTGTATTCTCTATCAATTTTGCAATGCGGAAGCTATGTAGAGTTTAGCTTCAAAATTTCTCTCTCTCTCTCTCTCTCTCTCTCTCTCTCTCTCTCACTCACTCACTCACTCACTCTCT
The DNA here is from genome assembly GCF_014529385.1 of Adiantum capillus-veneris. Lineage (NCBI taxonomy): Eukaryota > Viridiplantae > Streptophyta > Polypodiopsida > Polypodiales > Pteridaceae > Adiantum > Adiantum capillus-veneris. The sequence goes on along the minus strand of NC_140932.1, from coordinate 66,160,623 downwards.
TCCTCTTTCTTTGTCTCCCTTTCCCTCTATCTTCTCCATATCATTGTCAAGAAGAGAGGGAGAGATAACAAAACTTATAGAATTGTAACAAAAGCTGACATGTTCATTTGTTGCAATAAATAAAGATTTACATACCAACAAGAGGTTTCCATTACAAATCTTGCGATTTAAGATACAAAAAGAGCTTAGTATTGTGAGGGAGATTTAATTTAAGTCATGGGTTGCATCTCCTAAAAGGTCAGATACACGAAATTATAATTGGCCAAATGAATCGCTTGCACCCACATTGCCCATGTCTTCTTCGTTAACAGGTCCATACTTTGCCTTGTACCATGCCAACTTTCTTTTTAGAACTGCGCGTACAGCATGGATGGGGTCTCTCCTTGACTTGCCAAATCCACACCTTGGGTGGAAAGCTGCTGAATGACCGCGGTTTCTTCGGGCAAGTATGTATATCCTCTCTTGCGAGGAGGGTCTTCTTGATTAGCTTCCTGTGCATGAATCTTCTCGGCTGGGCATTCCTGTAGTGGGATGATCGTTCCAATAAACTTTGAGCCGCAATACATAGTAGCAATAGCATTGTTGTACAAAGTAAATTTCCACTTGATTATTGTTTGGTGGCGATCTGTACACTTGGATAAATCTTGCAAGGATAGTGTCTTGCAAATCTGAAACCTTCAAGGGAGCGGAAGGTTTAACATTTCCACTGACTCGAAATAATGTATTGCATACAAAGTGATTTGGGCATAGTTGTCTGCATTGCCTGTAATTAACTGGCTCCCCTTGAAGTTCTGATTTGTCTTGTTGGGTTGCAGCCAAAGCGTTGAGATCTCCTTGAGCCACCCAAATCTCTTTTTCTTTGTAAATTTGTTGAGCCAATGCATGATTAAGCAAAGGATCATTTGGCTGCTCTGCATTCTAGTCGGGAGCAATATCTTCCATAACTAAAATGCAAAATAATAAACTTTAGTGAAATAGGTCTTAACAATTGGATAAGGGAGATGTTTTAGAGAATTGAGTGATCCAACTTGAAATGCTTTAAAACCTCAACTTGAAGAACTTTAAAGACGTAATTGAACACCAGTAATGAAACACTTTAATTATCACCACACTAAAAATATCATCACACATTGCACACCATTAATGTCAAAAAAGTTGATTAATGGTTTAATCATCAACATGCCTCAAGCTAGATTCGATTAGAATATGATAGCCAACATTATGGCCTCCATTCAAACAAAGGCTTAAATCCCATATCTTAGGTCTACATAAGGGTTTGGGGGATTTTCCACTAGGAGGATGTTTATTTAGATTTCGCAAAAATTCACACTTGATAACCTCAACGGGCTCTGGAATACACGCAATCAAGCGTCTAAGAATATATGAGAGACTATATACATCAAATGCCTTGGTGAATGGAGGAGGATTGGTGATGATATTTTGAGGGGCAGTCCATGGATAATCTCGTTCAAATTGAGCTCTACATTGAGGGGTGAGATTTGGCAGCTTGGAAAATGTCGCAGACGTGCTTGATAGTGTGCTTTGCCCCCAGTCCACAATGCTAGAATACACTCCTCGCTTGCCAAAATGTAGTATAATATTTCTAGTATATATGTAGATCATTGTGAATGAATTGGTGACTATGCACGAATTTAATCGTCTACAGAAGAGCGTTTACAGATTGGAAAATTTTGTTTGTGAACTTTTGTACATCTCTAGACGTGTGTTGGAACTCTCTGATTCCAGGCTTACTTCCATCATGATGACATGCCTGAATCCACTACTCAAGATGACCTCCATTCCAAAGCTTGAAGATCAGCATAGGTCTTTTACTATACCGAACAAGAGCACGAGGCAATATCATGCCACAATGCTGAACAGTTGTAGCAGTTGCCTCCTCTAGCACGGTCTGTAATGCTGGCTTGCTTCTTGTTTGGTCTTTGTAGACTTTTCCGCATAGACAGGATCTTTGAAGAGAGGATGAGCTACTGATGCTCGTTTCACATTTGCAAAACGTCTCTCACCTAATTCGGGTGCTTGCAAGTGAAAGATGGAATGCTCCTCAAGTAAGTGTAGGACAGGAGGACAGATCGTATCGTCCAGGTGTACAGCTAAGGGTTGAGCACCTCATGTAGGAGGTACATTCTCTTCTGTCCTAGGACGTTTTGAAGAGCCTTAAATCTTATCTTTGCTCTTTAATTTCGAAGGTAGCTGTGCTACAAGCTGTATTCGCTCTTTGGTTCCAAGTTTGGTTTGATTTTTGGATGAACCATACTTTCAAAACTTCTAGTGACCTGACCCAATAATTACTTTACTGTGCTATGCATCACTCCATTAGTGCGCATAGCTGGGTCAAACGAAACTAGGAATGCACTGCACAGCTCAGCCAACACTGTTCTACAAGTTCAATCACAAAATCATCAAAATTTGCCTGCAGTGGATCAAATTCTCGTCACAAATGATCGTGTGAAGCTCCATAGAGAGACAAAATTAGAGCATCACTAATGATTTTGCGATGCTGTCGCGTTAACTTTGTCTCTACCACGACTGAAGCCTGAAAATACATGAAGCAAACATAAGTAAGGTAAATCTAGAATATATAAAAATTTGACATATATGATTGTAAATAATTTTAAACAAAAACATTTCATGGACAATAATAACCTCCAGTAATGAGAGATCGAAACATTTCATGCACCATAATAACAACAGTAATGAAAGACTTTAAAGCATATATCCTTTTTTCCTGCAGTGTGATGTAGTGCTTAGCAATAGTCAGAGACAAAAAAACATATAATAACAATCGCCTTGCAGTGCAATGTGAAAGTCCACAAGGACGAAGAATTAATACTACCAAACCTCTCTCTACAGTGCGACATGGTGGTCAGGACTCAGCAACAACTAGAGACAAGGAATCTATTGAATCCAATCAACCTAAAGTGCGACGCAATTGTCAAAGCATTCGGGATTATAGGATGTAGAATATATATCTCTTCCCTACAGTGTGACATAGTGGTTACCAGCAACCAAAGATGAAGAATCCATTAAATCCAATCTCCTTGCAGTGCAACACGATGGTCAGCAACAACCAAGAACGATGGATTTAAAAAGTCTAACCCTCTCCCTACAGTGTGACACGGTGGTCATCAACAACCAAAGACGAGGAATCTATTAAATTCAATCTCCTTGGAGTGCGACATGATGGTCAGAAGCAACCAAGGACGATGGATTTAAAAATCCTAAACCCCCTCCCTATAGTGAGGCATGGTTGTTAGCGACAACCAGAGACAATGAATCTATTAAATCAAATCTCCTTGTAGTGAGATGCGATGGTCAGCAGCGACCAAAGACGATGGACTTGATAACCCTAAACCCCTCCCTGCAGTGCGACATGGTGGTCAGCAACAACCAGAGGCGAGGACTCTATTAAATCCAATATCCTTGTAGTGAAATGTGATGGTCAACAACAACCAAAGATGATGGATTTAACAACCCTAAATCCCTCCCTGCAGTGCGACACGGTGGTTAGCAACAACCAGAGACAAACGAATCTATTTTTTAAATTTGATCTTCCAATAGTGCGACGCAATGGTTAGCAACAACTAGGAAGAAAAGATGTAAGTTAGCTAACTCCTCCCTGCAGTGCGACTCGGTGGTCAGCAACAATCAGGGACAAAACGTCTAATTGAACAACCTAAGTTATTCCCTACTGTGCAACACGGAGTTCAGCAACAGTCAAGGACAAAGCGTCTAAAGTCTAACCCCCCTTGCAGTGTGTCACGATGATCAACACAGTGAAGGATGGGTGTCTAAACCTGCAGACTAATGATGAGGTGTGAGCAAAGCTCCACAACAACAACGCTAGTAAAAAACAAAACATAAACTAACATTGAGGTGCGAGCAAAGCTCCACAACAACAATGTTAGCAAAAAAATTACAAAAATAAATAAATAAAAAACAGTACAAAAAAAATTTACATGATGTGTCTATCTTGGCGCGAGCTGCTCTGCTCGCTCTATACTGCTCTCTCTCTACTACCCTCCCTCTCTCTAGCAATTGTCTATACCTCTCTCTAACAATCGCTACCGCGGCAGTTTGTTCAAATTGCCGTGGCACCTTTTTTTATAAGTCCAACAATATTTCGATCGAACTGTTATTCAATCAAAATATATTTCGATCAAAGTATATTTTATTCAGATAAATTCGTATAATACGGATATACAGCGTATAACTACGTAATATACGTACAATTTTTAATATATGGGCGTATAAATGCAACTTAGATTGTAACTAGATCTATTACCCACTTAAACTGCATGGCTAATGGGTAAGTAGGTTGCAATCCATCATGATGCCGTACATTTGAATATGTTTGAAGACTTCATAAAGCAAGATACATATCTTTATACATATCGTTCCACAAGTACCTCTCATCTATTTTAGTAAAGGTGGCACATACACCTCTGTGTCCAGCATAAAGGCTCTCATGAAACTTTTTGATAAGCTCTTTTTGAGTGACCTTGTGATTCACAATTCTCAACGGCACCCCATTCTTTTTTTCGGATGCTTCCACGAGTACTTATCTTTCAAAAAGTATCCCATAGGCTTTTCTACGTATTGTTTTGAACTCCTAATCATTCCACCCTTCTTTCCTTGTGTAAGTGCTCAGATATCGTCCAATGATCAAACAATCACCTTGATAGACGTCCTTCGTAAATGGCTCAAGTGCATTTGATAGGCAAACATGATCACTCTTGGCATGAAAGCTACTATAAAACCTCCTTCCTACATCATCACCCTCGACAACCATTTCTTATTCATTTTCATATGTTGCTCTAGGAATCATATATGAAATTGGATAATCTTCACCCCCAATATGCTTAAAATTTTGATTCAAGGAATTTATGTAGGAAATCCATCTCAACATAGATATGTAGATAATTGAGTATCTTGTGATCATTCCAAGAAGGGTTAAGTAATCAATCTCACCATAATTCTCTTTTTACTAGTGGATAATCGCATTGACGAGCCCTTTGGATCTTGGCTCCACTAAATCTCTTCACATGTTGCTTGCCATCATCATCATCTTGTCCAACTTACCATCCAATTCATATGGAGAAAGTATCCACAATCACAATCACATGTCTTGAAAGACCCTTGTGACTCCCTAGCCTCAATCCTCCGCCCAACCTCCCTTCATAGGCCTTGTCCCTAGGATCCCGTCTCTATTAGCAAACGGCCCTTGGCCTCGTCATTGATCTCCAGGGTTGCCCTTGGACTGACATTACTCCCCCCTTGGAAAAGAGTTTTTGTCCTTGAAAACAAAAGTGATGATACACTAATGTTTTCCACAGTGGAATCCTTCATGGATCTAGCCATTTGCGTGATTGGAACACGGTTTTTGGGGATTCCCATCGTTGAAGTAGCTCCAATGACCAACAAAATTATCAATCCGAAGGGATGAGCTACCCGGCTAGGACATGGAAACACGCACACTATTTAGTGAGCTAATCATGGAAACACGAATGGTGACTCTATGAGGTGAGATTCTTGGCCTATTGAGGAGCTAAGCCACAATGATGGGCAATATCCACATCCACTTCCCTTCACCTCCAATCAACCCAATCACAAACACTAACGATTGCAAGACGCACACAACACTAATCCTATCATGCATGCATCACACTAATCACAAGCACACACACATAGATCTACTGAGCACCACACTCCAATAAAACCTACATGCATACACAAGCAAAAGAGAGCGATCGCATAAGATTAGAGAGGTATTAACCACTAATTAGTTAAGATCTAGTTAATCTAAGCATCATAGGAAATCATAGAAGCATGAGAGAGCATAGTGAAAGAGAATGAATCATTGATTAGTGTTAATCAAGGCTCATGAGCAAGGAGAAGCTCAAGGAATCCATAGCCACACACCTCCAGAGCTCTCACCAAAGAAAATGTGTAACTCCAATCTTCACTACTTCTTCCTCTTGATCTTTGATGTGCATTTGTACGTCTTTGGTCTTTAGCAGCTTTTGTTAACTGACGTGGACTCGGTTAACTTTCCCCCTTTCCGATTTTAGTGCCCATCCTCGGGCACTATTGAAAAGTGTCCATGGAGGCTGTGGAAGGTTTTTGATTGGTTGTTGATGGGCTGATTGTCTTATTTTTCATTGAATTTGTTGATGAAATTCAATATGTTGTAGCATCTTCATTGGTCCGAATATGTGAGCAATGATGTTGCATTTGTCTGTTGCAATAGAATAATGATGAGGCTGATGTTTATTTATGAAAAGTATGTACAAGAGAAGTAGAATGATGAGGTTCTCAATTAGGGTTTAATACCTAGATGACCAAAGGAAAAAAACCTAGTAAGAAAAAAGTGACTTTGGGATTAGCGTATTATTGGAGTACTTATTAGCATGGAAATATTAATAAAATACTCAAGGGATTATTTGTTGATAGATATGGAATTAAAAAGGCAGCAAATATGAGAGGGTAGCATGATGGAGCATTTGTTTTCCTGTTGTAGTCCACTCAAGGTGCATGGGTGGAAGTAAAAAAGAGTGTCTAATGAATATTTCCATTAATGAGACATCCTATTTATGCATACACAGAAATGCATGGAAAACAATATGTTGTACAAGAAAGATTTTGAGGGGTTATTCAGAAAGATGGTGTAGCTATAGAAGCATATGACATGTCTTTGCAAGCTGGCACCCCTTTAAGAATGGTTTTTGTTGATGAGGATACATGCTCTCATCTTGCTGTGCACTGTGCGTGAGTGTTGGACTCTACGACACTCCACCAATTGTAAGCTCATAGACTTTGACTTTTATGCTCATCTCATCCAGCATGAGCGACATGACTTTAGATATGCTCAACTCTTCCAGCTTGAGCGTAAGCCTAATAACTACGACTCTTAGCACAAAGTTTAATATGACTTGAATATTTGGGTCCAATGCTTTGCTCATCTTATGGCTCAGCAGCCCGACTTTGACTATGCCAAAGAGTGTTTTTGGCACCCTAGCGACTTGACTTTTTACATTCTTGTGCTTACCACTACAAACATTTTTTCATGTAAAAGTAAGCTTGAATCCTCAAAAAGAGGATTAGTGAAGGACCAATTGGCATTGAAGATTTCTTTTGCCATACCTGTTTTATCTTCTTTGAATCTACATTCACGTTGGTTGGGTTGTCCTTCTTTGACTGTAAAGACTCCATTATTTGTTTGATTCTCCAATTGGGTTTGTTGATAGGACTCTTTGATGTTATTGTAGGCCTCTGTTCACTGTTGGCATTTGGCTTTTGACTAGGAGCATTGGAGGACCTAGGAATCCAAATCTCTTGATGACCTTTGTATCTCCATTGTTGACTTTGCTTCGCTCTAGGTCTTTATTGAGTTCTTGAGATCTTCATGCAGGTCTAGTGTAGTTGCAGTTGGCTTATGGTTGACTAGTAGCCAAATCTTTGTATAACCTATGTAGAATCCTTGTCCAAGAGGAAGATTCTTTGAGATCCATCTTAGTTCTGTATCCTCTTGTGAGTTGTGGTAGACTTTAGTATCTTTCAATGTTGTTCTGTTGCTCTAACCTGCGGTTTTGGTACCCATATCTATAGGTTACCTCGATAGTACTCCTGTTCTTTTAAGCTCCCTTGTGATGCTATCCATCCCATGTCTTTGTCTTTCTGTGCTGGATTCCTGTCCTTAATCCAAACCGGATCATTGACTTTGACTAAACTACTTGAAACAAACACTAGCGTGACTTTCTTTTGATTTCTTGAGTACTTTGGATAATATACCTTTTCTTTTTTGGGTGTCTCCTTGGAGGTCTCGATCGGGTCAGCAATTGGATTTAAGTTTTGAAAGCCTTTCTTGCTTGAAGAAGCTAATCCATGAGGGTTCTTTGATGTAGAGGCATATGCTGTCACAACTTCTTTGCTAGTCGGTGGAAGTTCCACTTTAGCTCTACCTTTGTCTGCAAGATTTGTCTTTGATTCTTGTGATTTCTGCAACTCTGAATCTAACATTAACAGTACCTGTAAATGTTGGTGGCTACCTCTTGGAGAAGAGAGTATTAGCATTGTATCTTCTTTGTAGGCCTTGTGTTGATCTAACCACTGATGTCCAAGGATGATATCTTCAAGCATTTCCTTTGAAGGCTTCACGTGAAACTTTGCCTGCTCTTCATGATTTTGGATGCTAAGTGTAGCAACCATTTCTTTTTGACCTGTATGCAAACCTAACATTGTTTTGCTATCATGTTTGCATGGAGTAATCTCTAGAATTCTCTGAATGTTGTTTGCAACCATATTGAAATTTGCTTCTTTATCTAGTAGAGCATTGCATCTGACACTTGCTCCTTTTGTACTGCTGATAACTATAGCTATTCTCATTGCTCATTCTATTGAAGATCTCTGTCCTGCGTTTTCCATGGTCTCATCTTGATTTGACTGTGTCTCTATGGAGGGTAACTTGAGACTGTGTTTTCCAATCTGCTTTCATTCAGCAGCTGATTCAACTGGCAATGTGTGATTGATCTTTGGAATTCCTATTGCTTCCTGACTTTTTGCAATTTTGATATTCGTAACTTCGGGTTTTGATGGCATTCTTTGCTCAATAGCTTTCGTGGTTTCTCTTTGCTCTGTTTGATGTGCACTGGATATTGCATGATTTTCTTTAAGCTCTTCTGAAGTTGTGTTGAATGGAGATGAATCATCTTCAATAAGATCTTCCATTTGAGGAATTTGAGTTGTCATCCGTAGGTGACCAGTCTTGGTCTTCATTCTTGGTTGTCTCTGAAGACTGCAACTTGTTTGCATTCTGTATCTCTGACATCTTCTGAGCCATTGGCATTTCCATTATGATGTCGTCTGGCATATCCTTTGTTGTGATCACGTGAAATTGGGCTATAATGTTCTGTATAATTACTTCAATGGTGGTGGAGATGATTCCCCAGTATTTTTCTCGTTTGTCTCCAGATATGCTCACAAACTCAGGAGCATCTTCCAGCTGTGGTTGGCCACATGTTTGCCAAGTGCGAAAAGACATGAGGTTCTTGTCTAGATGAAAATCTAGCTTTACTTCACTTGACAGCTTTTCTTCGTGTTCACCAATAATGTTGCACTTGATCATCTCACGATTTGTGTCTGAATTGATTGCTTTTGCTGTGGCAGTGTCCTTTGGTTGAAATTTATTTACATTTTCTTTACTTTGATCACCTGCTTCAATTGATGTTGACTCCATTGGTTGTAATATTGCACTTTTTGCTTTCAATTGATGAGCATTATCCACTTGTAACTGAGTAACTCTTGATCTTAATAGATCCATTGTACTTTCTAGCACAATCTGTCTCGTCGGAGGAGATTTTGGTGGTGACCTTTGTGTAGCTTTCTGGACTTTTTCTCTCATTGACTTTATCATTTCTGTCACCTGTTCTGGCAGCTTGAGGCTTTGCATCATCTTCAGATAGTCTTTGACTTCAGTCTTACCATCCATAGGGATTTGTAAAAGGTTTTCATCTTGATAATATTCATTACCATGTTAATCTTGATCACATGTAACTATTTGAACACTATTGGATTTGTTGGTTTTTGACTTTGACTTGTGGAGATCGCTGAAACTTTTGTCCCTGATGATCTTCATAGAGGCATTTGTCTGCTGATTCTGATGGAACCTAGGTCAATTGGAAACTTCCAACAACCATATGATCTTTCAATGGTTTTTGCCTTGAAGGGGTCTGTTGGTTAAAGCCTCTAGGGCTTCTAGTTGGTGTAGCATTTCCTGGTACATAAGTTGAGCTTGATGGATTTACAACTCCCCCCTTCCTAGGGTGATCACTATAGCCTACTTAATTATAAGAGTTCAAATTTTTTTGGCTTTGTTTTATTCTCACCTTTTGGGACTAAGAAGGCACACTTTGGGTAGCATTGTTGATGTTTGGCATCTGTAAACCTTATGCATAATTTCCTATGTATCTCTGTGAAACATGACAAATTATTCCCCAAGTCAAGCTGTAGATAGCATTATCTTTTCCCTAATATTGTCTATCCCATGGGTCTCCTATGATATGAGCTTTTGTGATTTCAGGACCCAATGCATCATAGATGCTAGACTCTCATCTATATCTACGACTGTTTTGGTCAAAGTATATGTTTGTTTGGTCACAACATCGAAGTTTGATTTCCGATGGAGGAGAGTTTGGCTTTGAACAAATTTCTGGGTTCACTCTGGTAATATCCTTCAGCTCTAGAGAGGATGGGCTATAATAAATTCTTTCCTCTAAAATGAACCATCCTTTTTGATCTATCATTGGATGCACTTCTATGAGCTGGTATGCGGGCCGTTCAAACATAGGTTGATCTTTTTTGTACATTTTACCTTTTTGGTCTACATAGTGTGCATATGAATTATGTATACCATACAATGTTAACAACATTCTATTCGATGTGTCCCTTAGACTCGTGAATGATTGCACACTTGTGGTAGTGGATGAAAAATCATTTTCAAACCTAACAGTCTTCTCAACTTTCGATGATATATGGACACCTTGACCAAATTCATGCAGGAATTTGTTGTTCAAAGAATCAATTTTAATCTTTTTAGGTGCCTGTGCATCTTTATGGTGATTTTGAACTGGCAGTGTTTTTACTGGTGCTTCTAATGGTAATGCAGAATCTTCTGATTTCATTAAAAGTGATGAGTTAAATGCACTTACATCGAGATTCACATTTCCAATTTTCTCTGTACCTTGCTTGGTAGTTGATGTGTCCCTGTTGTGCTTGTCATGATTTCTTGGACAATCTTCATAAAAATGTCAACCTTTTCGTCCACAATTTGAGCAATATTCCATGACTGGAGGTATTTCAATTTGCTCTGTCATGTCAAGCTTTAGCAGAGAAGTTTCATCTTCTATCCTGGCCAAGTTGTCGGCATCTTCTTTTAGAACACTCAGCATCAAGCTGTAGATTGCTCCATCTTGACCTTTGTACCGTCTTTGGCTTGGTTCTCTAAATAGACTTGCTTCTATTGGTCGATCTGTTGAATCTTGGAATTTTGGCTCTCGACTATAGATCTGACCACTATAGTCCATGTACAATGATCCTGATTGCATATGCACTAAATGGATGCTTTGCGGACTTGTGCAGATTTCTAGATAAACACTTGGGTTGACTTTCTGAACTTCTATCTACACTTCATCATCTTTAAGCTTGCAATACCTGGCTCCACTGAAGTCTGTGAACATCTGGGAGTTTTCTAAATCTGGCTTTACTCTGATCACTGGGATCTTGGCTCCTATGCTGCTTTTACTGCTCATCAAGTATCTATGGCCTTCTGAATGTGTGTACAAAAATTTATCCCCATTGTAGCGATATAGCTGTAAAATCTACTCTATTGCAGTTGTGCATATGTTGCCACTGCTACCAGCTTGCTCTACTGTACTTGAATTCTTGGCTTGATTTGATTCCATGTTGATTGGTTCTGTAAAAGCTCTCTCCTAGCAGATTTTGGTATAGATTAGCAGACTTTCTGTTGCTCGTACTAGCCTAATCTGCAATGACATGTGAGTTGTACCCATGTTCGTCCAACTCGAAGCTAATTTGTAATGCAATTGCTTGCACTTGCCAATTTTTGAATTTTATCTGCCTCTCAAACGGCTTTGAGTTGGTCGATTTCTTGCTTTTTTGGTTGTTTTTTTGCTTCACTTTGCGCGGTGTGCTTGGTTTGCGGTGTTTGCTCGATGTGCGATACACTTTTCGGCTTTGCTTTTGTCTTTTCTACATCTTTTTGCGACTTTCTTTTTCGTTTTCCTGATTTTTAATGAAATTTTGAATTTTCTAGAATTTTAAATATTTTTATGGTTTTTTTTGGAAATTTTTTGATTTTTTACAAGTTTTACAATTTATTGTGATTTTTCCAGTCACTTATTTAATTTTTAATTAATTTTGTGAGCATTTATAAAATTTTCATGTTTTTTATTTTTTAAATTTCTCTTTTGACTTTTTTAATTGGATTTTTGTGAGCCTTCTATTTTTATATTTTTGTGTGATTTTTCAAAACCCTTTTTATAATTTTAATGATTTTTTAATTATTTTTTTATGTTTTTTAATGTTTTTTTGTGATTTTGGTTTTTTATTAGAGTTTTATGAACTTTTTAATTGGTTTTATTTCATTTTATAATTTTTATTTTTTATTTTTAAAAGTGTATGTTAATTCTTACCTTGCTTACCTGTGCAGGGCCGCTGAGACGAGCTCTGAATGAGAGGATGCGCTGACAGCTGACGCTGACCTTGTGCGCCCTACAAGGAGGGCACTGGGCAGACTGCCTTGACGACGCATAGCACGGAGAGAGAGGGAGACTCTGGTGCGCAGTCAGCGGGCGGGATAGCGTGCGACAGGGCACTCATTGGTAGGTTTGTCTTGCGGGGGCCAAGAAAGGGAGCGAGTGAGAGAGTGCGCTGCACAGCCACGAGGCAAAGAGAGAAACGATAGGCACGGAGTAGGGGTTGGCAGCACGAATGCGGGACAACATGATAGTGGGTCAACAAGATAGTGTGAGTGTGTGTGTGTGTGTGTGTGTGTGTGTTGTGTGAATGAAAGACAAGGAAGAGAGAGAGGGAGTTCGCGCGCGTGTAGGCGGGGGCCTGTTAGTGAGCAATAGAGAGGAGAGACACTACGAGAGTAGAGAGAGTGAGAAATAGTGAAAAATTTGTTAGTTATTGTGCTGTCGTGCCACTCCGCTCCCATGACAAGAAAATGAGCAAAGGGATGCCAATCAGGTGTATTTGAATTCTACATGATTATTCAACAGTTATAAGGGCTTGTTAACAAGCCAATGTTTAAGCTAAAAGTGCGCCAGATGCAGCTCTAAGGGCCAAAAGATGTCTTGGTAATGCTAAACAGTGAGTATGCTTGAAGTGGTCACAGCTGGGATTTTATTAATCAAAGATGAAGTACTTGAAGGGCTCTACATGCGTGTCTTTACGACTCGTCAATCGGAGCTACGGATAAGAAGTTATGACAGTCTTAAGTTGACTCAGTAGTAGATCCGCACCAGATTGAGCACATGCTGATAAAAGGTCAAAGATGATAGGAATGCATGGGTCGGAAGTGCTCACTTCCAGGAGCATGTCGATCTTTCCAGTTTGTCAATCGGGGTTTTGTTGGCAAGATATGGCCAGTTTAAGAATCGTCGGGGGCCGGTTCCGAACCGCCCTGATCGCCTTGATCAGTCAAGTTCATCTGGTAAATTTTGAGCTTCAGACAGATTCTTGGAAATGGAGCCGTCAAAGCAGAATTGGCGGCAACTGAAGGACCGTCTCCACTAGCAATGTATTTTCAAGTGGGCCAGTATATAGGCTTAATGCAGTGCGGTGCAGATATGTATGCCAAATATGCCGCCCTCAATGAATTAGCAAGAAAAATACTTGCTGTTCGTGGCCTCTGGGTGTCTGCAAGACATGGATACACGTGAGAGAGTTGACAATGAGATCGCTACGGAGCTGTTCGAGACATACTTCGTGCTTGGCAGTGTTTTTTTTTTGGCAATATGTATGCCGAATACAATGTGATCATGGAAGCACAACAAATTCTTGATGGTCATCTAGCCCAGTCAAGTAGATGTTGTACTTGGCAGGGCTTCGATCGATATGTTTACCAAATGTGATGACTTTACAAATTCTCCAAGGGGCCTCAATCTAAAGGCTGCCCAAGAGGTAGGCTGGCCGCCCGCCGTTTTCAAAAAAAGATACACATTGTGTGTGAAGAGAAAAAACCCATGGCGGGTAGAGTAGCAAACGGCACCGCATGAAGAAGAAAGAGGCTCGTGCAGGCGGCCCTGATGCGCGGGAGGCAGCGATCGAGAAACGAAAAGTGTACAGAGCGCCAGCGTACGTCATTTTGGTGTTGGTCCGATCAATTTTGGAGCTGCTTGAACTTCGGCCTGCCACGTCACCAAGGAGCCATTTCTATTAGCAATATCGCTAATGGGATGGCTGAAAGGACTTTTTTTCATGCAACCTATATTAAGAGGGGACGGATCTCTTTTGAGGGAGCTCTCTTTTCATTCTCTTCTCCCCGGAGGAGAATAGCAAGCTGAAAACAAAGCATCTCGCTCTTTAAGGCAAGCTTTCCTAAGCTTTCATAAGCTCTCAAGCAAAGCCTAATCTCAAACCATTAGCAAAGCCTAATCTCAGACCATTAGCCGAGCCTAATCTTAAACCATTAGCCAAGCCTAATCTCAAATTCATTAGCCAAGCCTAATTTAATATTCTTAAGCCAATCCAAAGCTCTCAATTCCACCTAGCCATCTATAACCTTGATGACCATAATCTCCAATCTCATTAAACCAAGCCTAAGCCTTGATGATCACGAGCTTTAAGCCAAGCTTCTCAAACGTTCTAAACCAAATCCTTAAGCCCTTAACCCAGATAAGCCTAATCTCTAAATCAAGTCATCATAAGCCATCAAAACCTTAACCTGGATAAGCTTAATCTCGAATTTCATTAGCCATCATTATCATGAGCTCTCTAATCTGAAACCTAAGCTATCTAAGACGCCTAAGCCCATTCAAATCCGGGATTTAAGCCATAAATCTTAAGCCAAATCTCACGGCCATTGGAAGTCGAAGTTCCTATGCCATAGCGGGAAGAAGCAAAAGGCAGTACAAGGCAGGTCATTCTTGATTTTCTTGATTAGCACCTAGATTAAGACAGGTTAAACTTTGTGAGGAGCATAAACGCTTCCACTAACATTTAACTAAGCAAGGATATTGTTGAGTATTTGGTTTAAGGTAAACTGTCTGTTTTGAGCTCTGTTTCCGTTAATTGTGTCTGCTGCACCTATTTTCCCTGCACCTTTCACAACCAGGGGCCCGATGCCTTCCCGGCTCACCTTTCGAATACAAATCCCCCGACAACGCTTTTAGTGAGAGAGGGTTAGTGAGAGAGTGAGGGGAAGAGAGAGAGAAAGTGAGAGGGGTGGGTTCACGCGGAGTGGGAAGAAGAAGAAGAGAATTTTAAAGTCGGCGGAAGCTATATCTACAGACCGTAAAGATCTATCCACAACAAAATTTTTATGCGCTGCAAGGCAAAGCGGGAAAAGACCGGCCCCAAAACTCGAAACCCGTCTTTCTATTATTATCTTTTATTTCCCAACGTCTAAAACTGCCAAAAAGAGGCCGAAAGTTAGCCGAAACGCTAAAAATCACTTGAAAATCCAAAAAAATCCCGAAAAATTCAGAAACCTGAGGAAATCATCATCATTCACAACCAAACATATTTGACACGCAAACAGATGCCAAAAATAGCAGATTTTATTGAAAACTCACATTCAAATCAGTTTGTAAAGATCACAAAATATCAAAATTTTTTAGAATTATGCGAATATTAATGCAAAAATGAGTAAAAATTTGCAAAAAAATTATAGAAATTATCCAAAAAATACCCAAAAATTTTCTAAAAATTTTCTACACATTGGGGATTAGTGCAGCCAAATAAAATCAGAAAAATCTCATCAATTCAATTGCCAAACAATTTCATCAATAAAATCAAGACTAGGCAATTAAACCGGCGAAATTAGGTCAAAATTTGACGCAATTGAAGTGTGTAAATCCCTATTTTTAGCAAAAAAAATGCATCATTTAACCATTACACACATCAATCATGCAATAAAAAATTGAATCAATCATACAATTTAAACACTTTTTAGGCACACATTAATAAAATTAGTAGTTTTTTACCAATCTTTAGGTGAGCACACAAAAGGGTAAATTTTGTCGAAATTGCAATGTGATTTCACAAATCATTAGTTGGGCATGAGCACAAACACAGATCAATCATCACAATTGAAAAATCATTAAGCACACGTTGATTTCTAGGTGCACAAACATGGGCAAAATAGTGCACACACACACTCAATTAGAATGCACACACTCAATTAGAATGCACACACACTTGATTTTAGTGCACACACACTTGAAATTGACCATCCAAGCATGCTATTCAGTCAATTAGGCACCCAATTAGCAACGCACATTCACCAATTAGCAATTAAAACTTGGCAAATTCATACGCTGCCAAATCTTAATAATTTTGGCATTATGACGGCATGAAAACGAACAATCGAAAAATTTTCAATCCAAATAGCATCGACATTGCATTGCATCAACATAACATCAATATTACATTGCATCATGGTGGGATCTCTACACAATTCTACACATCCTTGGATTATAGGGAGGTTGAGAATACCACCTTGATTACCTTTCCATTGAAGATCAATTGAACGGTTGAATGCTCCAATCCTTCATAGAAAATTAGTAAGCTAGAAAAAATAAGTGAAATTAGCAAGGGATTAGTGTGAAATTAGAGTGTGTAAACACACAATTGGCAAGATACAGTGACAAATTAGGGAATAATGAACACATTGCTTCATGCACACACATGCAAAACCCACAAAAACATAAACACACAAGTGAAATTAGTAATGAACTTAGTGAGGAAACGCATCCGATTATGCCACAATTACACTAGAGTAGGCCATCGTCCCCGGAAAAAGGGCCAAATGTTGGGGGTTCCCATCTTTGCAATAGCTCCAATGACCAACAAAATTATCAATCCGAAGGGATAAGCTACCTGGTTAGGGCATGGAAACACTCACACGATTTAGTGAGCTAATCATGGCAACACGAATGGTGACTCTATGAGGTGAGCTTCTCGGCCTATGGAGGAGCTAAGCCACAATGATGGTCAATCTCCACATCCAATTCCCTTCACCTCCAATCAACCCAATCACACACACTAATGATTGCAAGATGCACACAACACTAATCAACCCAATCAACCCAATCAGACACACTAACGATTGCAAGATGCACACAACACTAATCCTATCATGCAACACACTAATCGCAAGCACACACACATAGATCTATCGAGCACCACACTCCAATCAAACCTACATGCACACACAAGAAAAAGAGGGAAATCACATAAGATTAGAGAGGAATTAACCACTAATTAGTTAAGATCTAGTTAATCTAAGCAACATAGGCAATCATAGAAGCATGAGAGAGGCATTGTGAAAGAGAATGAATCATTCATTAGTGTTAATCAAGGCTTATGAGCAAGGAGAAGCTCAAAGACTCCATAGCCACACACTTCTAGTGCTCTCACCAAAGAGTGCTCTCAACAAATGGCTTGAGAACCCTAATTTCTTTTACACATTGCCTTATATACCTAGGGTAAAAATATGTAATGTCCGGGCGTCCAAGGCCTTTAGGGCTCCACCACTTACTAAATCTTCCACCTAGGCACACTAACTGACCTATTCTTTACAGCTTGGAGCTCCCATTGAGCCGTAATACATTAAAATATTACAATGGCTTGAAATAATTCGAGAAATTACAATACATGACCCTTTCGGGAAAATGTGGAAATGTGTTACTCCAATCTTCACTGCTTCTTCCTGTTGATCTTTGATGTGCATTCGTATGTCTTTGGTCTTTAACAGCTTCTGTTAACTGACGTTAACTCAGTTAACAATGGTTTAGTAGAAGGTTCAATGAAACCAAGAGTACCATCTTGATTTTCCACATTTTTGTCCATTTGCAATCATTTGATGGTAATGTTGTAATCTACCTATCTCCTTGGAGAACTGACAATACTGAGGTGTGTTTCCCTACGGTTTACAAAAAGTCTTCAAAGATGACTGGTAAATGGGGATCACAATATTGTGAATAACCATCTTGGTTAACACCAAAGATCTCAAAGCACCCAAAGAGAGCCATGACCTCTATTGGTGATTGGTAGACCCAAAAGTAATTTCATAGAGATACTGCACATAGAGTGAAAAATGCTTCATAAGCAACTAATGTGATGAATATGCATGATGTTCCAAATCAGCCTTTGCTAAACACTAGGACCCATAACACCTAGTATGCATGCATTTAGCAAAAAGAAAATCAAAACCTGTATATCCATGATCATCCTTGCCAATACTTAATGCGAATGTGATGCTTCGAGCACACATTAAAAAGGAATGTAAATAGTTCAGAAAAGAAACTAAATAATTTATGCTACAATCATTTGCAAGCTGTGCTGAAATGTTCAAACCATAATAGAAGGTGAAATATTAATCACTTCTAGATACAAACAATGAAACTGTTTCAAAAACAACACATAGCCTTGCTATATACCTAAACAACCATCCTTTAATGTTGTTGAGTAACACTTGTAACCTTAACAAGTCGTTCTAAGTACCATACAATTTCTGGCCACTAAAATTGTTCTTGATACGACGTGCAAAAAAATGGTCTAGAAAATGGATTCGGCCAGCAGCGAGGGACATTGTCGTGACACATAATTGAAGTAGCGGCACCAGTGAAATTCCCAAAGACTCATATTCTCCACATGTGGAGTATGTCTCATGTAAGGATTTCTGAAAAAAGAACATCCTGCAAGTACAATATGTACTTGGGTGTGGAGGTAACTGTAAACACGTATGCGATGTTGGTGTAGCCAAAGTTGGTCTGAGTTGGAAAGGGGTCTATGCCAAGAAAAGGCTTCAAGAAGGTGCATTGCAGAAGGCTAGGGCAAGTAGTAAGGTCCTGGGAAGCTAAAGGGTAGCGGGAATGTATGTCTAAAGCAGTTTTTTAGGCCAAAACAGCTAAAGGATGGTCCAGATGGGATGAGGTATCGAGGTGCCCAAAGTGCCAATCAATGCTTTGGAATATATATCTCAATGTGCTCTAGAAGAAGATCCAAATGGCTTATCAAACAGAGCCACGGTGCTTGAGATACTAAAGTACAAAGTTAGAAGGTTTAACAAATCCCCGACGGACTGGGAAACTAGGATAGATGTCCAAGGTAGATGCTAGTAGATAGATGCATAAGAGCTCAAATTATGGAGCATGCCTATCTTCTCGGATTGCGGATCAGAGCTCTGGTTAGCAGGTTATGGTCAATTGAAATTTTTCTAGGGGGCCAGTTAAGGGCCAAGTCAACCACATTGGAGGATGCACCATATGGCAACTTTTTGGCCTTGGAAAGGTTCTCGATGATAGTGTGCATCACGTGAAGGTAGCACAGATCAATGGTTTGTCTATCGGATGCTCGGTTTGCAGGATACATGAGGATGAATTCGGGAGCTAATGTTAAGGAGGGGATTGGCAGATGTTTCTTACCTTTTTTACGACTTGGATAGCGGGCTCAAAGAAGTCAAAAGTCAGAGGGGATGACGTAGAACAGAGCCGGGGATATGGACTTGTGATCGAGCTTTGCAACTCTAAGATTGGATCTATGAGTAGAGAATGGGAGTTGGGCCAAGTTGTGCCCCACGATGAGTCTCTCTCTCCTAAAGTGGATTCTTTTGGAGGCTTTGGAAGGCCAATAAAGCTCAGCGCGCCACGTGGCCTTCAATGCTCCCACATGCGCATGACGAATGGAGTATAACGGGGTATATAACTCAAGGCATGGGTAAGCTAAAGTGTATCGTAGTGGTGGGAAAGCTCCTTGAAGATATTGCGATGGTGGGACCAAGGAGCGTTGCGATTGGTAGTGCCGAAAGCGCGTAGTGGTGTGCATGCAGTTTTGTGGTGGTTGGAGATGTCACGCGATAGTGGTCGTAGGTGCAGACAGTTATGGTTGGGCAGCTGTAACTGATGATGTGGCAACACCCGACAGGGGCCCGTTCCCACTGCCCTTGAAGGCCACTTTTTGAAGGCAAGGGGGGAGGCAATAGCGACATCGCTAATTCCCCCCTCCCCGGTGCATGGTAAGGGGAGAGTCCTCACAGACAGAGAGAGAGAGAGAGAGAGAGAGAGAGAGAGAGAGAGAGAGAGAGAGAGAGAGAGAGAGAGAGAGAGAGAGAGAGAGAGAGAGAGAGAGAGAGAGAGAGAGAGAGAGAGAGAGAGAGCCCGAGGAGGCCGCCATGTGTACAAAGAGTGGGCGGGGCCGTTTCAAGGCCGACCAAGCAAAGGCAAAGGCAAGAGGCATTTCGAGGACAAGAGGGCAAGACTAAGGGGGTGCCAAGTGCAAGGGAATGCAAGCCTTTCCAAGGACGGGCATGGCAGGACCAAGGAGAGGGTGAGGAAAAAAAGAGGGACTCGAGAAGAGAACTGGTGGGAGCCGACAAAGATAGTCTCAAAAGAGCAGTGCAAGATAGGCCTTCTAAAGGGTGAAAATAAAGGAGAAAAAGGAAAAATAAAAAATTCCTAGGGGCACTAGCGATGTCGCTAATGCAATCCCCCCCCCCGCCCCCCCCCCCAAGTGCCAAGAAAGAGAAAGAGGGAAGATGAAAGCAAAGCGGATACCCCTTCCAAAAGATGCCAAATCAAG
The DNA here is from genome assembly GCF_014529385.1 of Adiantum capillus-veneris. Lineage (NCBI taxonomy): Eukaryota > Viridiplantae > Streptophyta > Polypodiopsida > Polypodiales > Pteridaceae > Adiantum > Adiantum capillus-veneris. The sequence goes on along the minus strand of NC_140932.1, from coordinate 66,140,280 downwards.
GTGCCAGATGGACCAATTGAAGTGTAGTTTCCTAAGTTCAAGACCCCCCCAATATAAAAGTCAAGTTCTAATCAAATTAGGGAATTGTTTTGTGCTATTTGAAGCCTGCAAAGTGGAGTTCTCTGACAGATCTATCCCTTTGTACTTTTTTTCTTGAAAATTGCCACGGTGATGGCAGTGCAAGACTTTGTACATGCATGGTGAAGTGTAATCAAGCCACTATTGCCCCATGTTGCTGCCGTTTCCCCTTCCCCCCTTCTCTTTCTCCTGCTCTCATGTTTCTCCTCGGTGCCGACAGTGTGGATGTGTATGCCAACCCAGACTGACAATGTTTTGTGTGTGAGAGTGAGATTGAGCGAGTCTGTGTGTGTGTGTGTGTGTGTGTGTGTGTGAGGTGGAGACAGACCGTGGCAATAGGTGTGTATTGTGTGGTGGATTTGTGTAGTGTGTGAGCAACGGAAATTGAGCAGGTGGTGGTCTGCCAGTGAGAAGTGTGTTTTGATGGTGTTTACTGAGAGGATAGGGGTGCTGTGAATACCCTGAGCTAGAGAGAGATCCTTGTGTTTGTGGTGGGTGTGTTCCCCCGTTCCCCCTTTCCATGTTGTGGTGCCCCCACTGACGAGCTCAGTGATTGCTCCCAGTTGATCGAAAACAAGTGGTTCTTCGCGTGGGAAGTCATGGCAGCTAGAAGCTATGGACCGATTTTTACAGGCAAGGAGGGCCCTGATGAGTGGATGTCGGATTTTGAGCTGTATATGCTATCATTGTGTATGCCGAACGAGGACATCAAAATTCATACATTTTCTTTGGTGATGCACAAAAAAGCTAAAGTTTGGTATGACGCTTTGGAAAGCGAGCTGAGACAAGCGTGGCCGGTTCTACGGGCAAGGTTTCTTCACGACTTTCGCAAGGAGGCATCCCTAGTCGAGATGGATGCGAAGCTGAAGGCGCTTAAACAAGATGTAAGTGAAGAGTTGAATCTATTTTTGGGTCATTTTGAAGAGTGCTGGGCAGAATTAGCAACAGCCATGCAATTGGCTAATGGAGACTAGTTTAAGTTGGAAAAATTCATGGCGTGTTTGCACCCTAAGGTGAGTGAGAAAGTCGACTTTGAAAGTCTGGAAAAATACAACGGTGCTATAGCAATTGCACGATCAAAGAGAGGAAAGATAAAGAAAAAGATAGAGCAGGGTGTGTCAGGCTATGAAACAATGGCCCCCCTTCAACCGCAGAGTCCGTGGGAGGCTATGCATGAAGAAAATCATGGAAACAAGGATGTAGCTATTGTACCGCAAAATTGGGTACGCACAGTGCAGGATTTATCCGAGAAAATGCAGGAGTTGCGGCTCAACATGATAGATAGAGGACATCCAATAGGAGCAAGGGGTAGGGCAAGGGCGCTGCCAGGTAGGTGCTACAATTGTGGAGAAGAGGGGAAATATGCACCTCATTGTCCTTGCCACAAAGAGAGAGAGGTTGAATTTACCCGCTGTTTGGTAGAGTCGAGGTCAAGGGCAGTTCAATGGTCCAAGAGAGCAAGCAGTGGAGAATCCTGTGCAGCCAGCTCCGCCAAATGGAGGTGAGGTCCCAAGAGTGAATATTTTTGGGTGGATAAGCAGGATATTGAGGTTTTGGCTAACAAGAGGGCAAGAGTTTAGAGAGAGACAGAAACAGAGCATGAAACCAGAGCTTGCAAGGGTAAAGAGAAAGTATACAAAGGTAGAGAGCAGCCGGAGCCTAGCAAAAGAAGGAGACACTGAAAAATTAAGTAAGCAGATTTCCAATTAGGGCGTGGCTATCCCAAGTACAATCTGGTAAGTGATGTTTAAAATAAAAAAGCAAACATTACTTTTGGTCAGTTAGCTTTTAAATCCAAAATTGAGGAGGCAGTGGTCCACAAGTGTTAGCACCGGGCTGCCGAGAGCTAAGGGGAATGTGCAAGCAGTGCAGATGAAAGAGATAGGAGTCAAGGCAGTAGCCAAGTCGAATGTGAACATGAGGATGGACAACCATACTAAAGCCAGGTGTCTAGGTGTGGCTCAGGATGTGAAGGTCAAGGTGATGGGAATAGAGTGCCTAATAGACTTTTTTGTGATGAAGGCAGAGATAATGCTTATCCGATCATTTTGGGTAGGCCATGGCTTTTGGCAATAGGTGCTAAGAAGGATTGGGAGAGAAAAATGTTCACCTTGCCTGGCAAAGAGAAGGGAAGACAAATTGTGTTAGATTTGAAGACCAAGGAGATCAGTTCTTGTCCTATGGCAGTTAAAGGTGAAGGTGACACCACAAGCTATGAGTACGTGACAAAGACAGACTATGATGAAGGCTACACTAGCATAGAGGAAGAGGAGAGCGAGGACGACATGCTAAAAATAGATGCAGACTTGTTCGGAGTCACCATAGACGACTCCCCTCCTAAAGAAAAAGGTATGCACCCTCAAGCTCATGGTTTAAGCATAGAGGAGGTTTCAAGCATGTTAAGTGAAGATTTGACCAAGGGTGAGAAGGAGAATTATGTTCATTTGTGTGCATCCTATCCAAACCTGTTTGCAACGGAATATAAGCATTTGTGAGGTGCAAGAGGGGTAGAGCACAAAATTGTCCTTAATGAGGACATAGGCCTAAGGCACACAAACTGAGAAAACTAGGGGAAATCCAAAAGGAGGCCCTTTGGCAGGAGATCAATAAATTTTTGGATGCACGCAGTCTATACCTTGTGAAAGAGTCAGAGTGGGTCTCACTAGTGGTTATAACCCCTAAGAAGAATGGAAAATGGAGGGTGTGTGTCGACTACAAGCCATTGAATGTAGCAACTAAAAGAAAGTTCAAATCACTATCCATTGCTGTTTCAAGACGAGATCCTAAACCATGTGGCTGGGCACGAGAGATACTGGATTATGGATGGTTTCTCAGGGTATTTTCAGATAGGGATTGCACTCGAAGACTAGTTGAAGACCACATTCATATATCCATGGGGTTATTTTGATTACCACAGGATGCCGCTTTATTGGTGAATGCATATGTCACCTTCCAAGATTGGATGAACAGAGTATTTGGAATGCATATGTCACCTTCCAAGATTGGATGAACAGAGTATTTGGTCCATATTTGGGCCGCTTTATCAGGGTCTTCATGGATGATATAGGCTGCTACAGTTCAAGATTCGAGCACCTATTGAATTTGCAGTTATGCTTTTGAAGGCTTGATGATGAAGGAGGTCAGCTAAACCCCAAGAAGTGCAAGGTAGCACAGCCTCGAGCGTAGCTGTTGGGTCATGTGGTGTGGCAGAATGGTATAAAGGCTGATCTCGAGAAGGTGAAGGCGTTGGTGTTGATAGAGCCGCCATGAGATGCTCAAGGATTGGCTTCATTTTTTCATAAGTTAAAGTATCTTTCACACTTATTTTGAATGTTGTCACAATATGTGCATCCTCTTCAAAAGAGAGCTCAGTAGGTGCACGGTTATGAGAGGGATGAGGAAGCTCAAGAGGCTTTTGATAGGGTCAAGGAAATTTTGTGTCAGTTGCCAGTGGTGTGTCCTCCCAATTGAGAGGATGACTTCTATGTGTCTATGACGGTGGGCACGGTTGCTATTGGAGCGGTTCTACTACAAAAGGTAGGGAGAAGCTACAAGCCGATATACTTTGAGAGCAGGGTGATTAGCCCAGGAGAGACTACCTACACCAAAGCAGAGCAGTGGGTGATGGTTTTACTCTTTGCTTGCAGGAAGTTTAAGGTGCATTGAATTGTGTGAAAGTTTTTTGTGTTGATAGTTAACAATCTATTGCTAGAGGTAGTGCTACATTTGAATCCAGGAAGGAGGGTTATGAAGTGGGTGTTGGACCTGCAAGAATTCAAGTGCGAGTTCAAGGTGGATCATACGAGTCAATCTCACTTGGCAGACATTCTTCTCAGCAAGGTCGTCGATTTGCCGGCCTATCCAAGGGTGGTGCGAGATGAAGTTAAAGAGGAGCCCAATTTAGAGAATACTTTTACAATGTGGTTCAACGGAGCGTATCAAAGGGTAGTACAGAAGGCAAGAGGAGGTGTGGACCCACACGACAAAACTATATTCTCAAAGGAATATGATATGGAGGATGTCGACACCAATAACGAGGCGGAGTATCTCACTCTACATTTGGGTTTGAAGCAATGTATAGAGTTTGGCATTTCTGTGTTGGTGGTGAAGGGAGATGTGTTGCTAGTCATTAAGCAACTGCTAGGCCAATGGCAGGTAAAGGAGGATTCTTTGAAGCATTGGTTCTTTTCCATCAAGAAAATGCTAAAGTATTTTGAAGAGGTTCAGTTCAAGGATGTGAGAAGAGAGCAGAACCAAGAACCCGATCAGTTAGCGAGTAGCAAAGTGCAGGTGCATGTTGCAGGTCTATATGTGGCCCCAGCCACTTATGCAGACAGGGAGACTCTAAAAGAGATTGAAGGGTTTTTGAGTACAGGACACTGTTCAGAGGGTTTGTCAAAATTGCAAAGAAGAAGAGTGGTGAAAAAAGCCCGCAAATTTACATTCTTAGGTAACGATCTCATGAACTATGGACGTGATGGAGTGCTAAGAAGGGTGTTGTACAAAGAAGAGATAGGTATGGTGCTGGAGCAATGCCACAAAGAAAGTGGACATCAAGGCAAAGACCAGGTTCTGTTTTGAGTGCTTAGAGCAGGCTTTGGGTGGCCTTCCGTAGTGAGGGACGTACATTACTGGTGCAAGACGTGCCACGATTGTCAGACTATAGGTGGAAGACGACTGGTAGCGGAATCTCAAGTTTCCATCATCGCACAAAGTGCTTTCAAGAAGTGGGGTTTGGATGCCATACGTCCTCTCCAAAGTCTACAAGCAGTAAGAAATATGTGGTGGTAGCCATTGACTACCTTACAAGGTGGGTCGAGGCCAAGGCTATGAAGGAAGTAAATGCTAATGTGATGGCTCAATTTGTGTTTGACAACATCTGTTGCCATTTTGGTGTTCCATGGGTGTTAGTTTTTGATAGGGGTCAAGGGTTTAGAAGCAAGCTCATGAGTGCATTAATGGAAAAGCTAAAGATTCAGCATCGGTTTTCCTCACCCTATCACCCCCAATTGAATGGTCTAGTCGAGAGTGCTAATGGGAAAATCGTCAAAATGTTAACAAAGTACGTGTATAAGCAAGAGACTTAGTGGGAAGCAAATCTAGACAAGTGTCTGTGGGCGTATAGGACGTCCTATAAAGTAGCTACAAATTTCACTCCATTCGAGCTAGTCTATGGTAAGGAGGCTGTATTTCGGTGCATGCACAATTAGGTTCTTTGAAAGGTATGTGGCGTGTCAATGCCACTCAAGAAGGAGTTCTACATGATCAAATAGCCAGTTTGGAGGCTTTGCAGATGGATATAGAGGCAGCAGCAGACTACTATTATGTAAAGCACAGAGAGAAGCGGGTTGCCAAGTTCAATGAGAAGTTGCCAGACAAAAAGATAGAAGAAGGAGATTTGGTCATGAAGTACAAAAGCTACCTGGATTTCACATTCCAAAAGAAGTTCAAGAAGAAGTGGTCAAGTCCCTATAAAGTGCGAAAGACCTTTCCAAATGGGACCTATCAACTGGTAAGAGAAAATGGCAAGCTCTTAGGAACAGGGTGAATGGTGTGTGGCTCAAGTTGTATTTTGAGAGGGATCTACTTCTCGAGGTGCATCAGATTGTAGTCAAGGGGGGTTGGCAACCCACCTAAAGCATTCGTGTCCGAGAGAAAAAACAAGGCTTTACATAGCTTGTACATAGAGTTATGGTTTTACGAGTGCTTTCAATTCTCAGTTTGGTGTGCCAATTTTAAAGTTCTGTACATATGCTTTTGGTCAAATATATATGTTCGACAAGGGGGAGGGCAATGATGGTGCAACCAAAGTTGGTCCCAACTGGAAAGTGGTCTATGCCAAGCAAAGGCTTCAGGCAGGTGTAGTGCAGAAGGCTAGGGTAGCTACCAAGGTCCTAGACAGCCAAAGGGCAGCAAGAATGTATGTCTAAAGCGGTTTTTTAGGCCAAAAGATCTAAAGGATGGTCCATATGGGACGAGGGATCAAGGTGTTCGAAGCGCCACGTCAGTGGTCTCGTATGTAGTGTTCAATGTGCTCTAGAAGCCAATCCAAACAGCTCGTCAAACGGATCCCTGAGGCTCAAAATACTAAAGTACAAAGCTGGAAGATTTAGCAGATCCCCGACGGATAGGGTAGCTGAGAAAAGATGGCCCAGGCAGATGCTAGCAAATATATGTATAGAGCTTGAATTATGGAGCATGCTTGTCTTCTCGGATTGCGGATTAGAGCTCTGGTTAGCAAGTTATGGTGGTCAATTAATTTTTTTTTCGGTGGGCCAGTTATGGGCCAAGTCGACCGCATCGGAGGATGTGCCATCTACCATCTTTTTGGCCTTGCTAAGGTTCTTAGTGATAGTGTGCATCATGTGAACGTATCACAAAATGACGGTTTGTCCCATCGGATTCTCAGTCTCATCAGCAGCAGGATACAATAGGATGAAGTCGGGAGCTAATGTTAAGGAGGGGATTGGTAGATGTTTTTTTTGACCTTTTTTGCGGCCTAGTCTAGCGGGCTCGAAGAAGTCAAAAGTCAGAGGGGATGGTGTAGAACGAAGCTAGGGTTATGAACTTGTGACCGGGCTTTGTAGCTCTAAGATTGGACCTATGAGCAAAGAATGGGAGTTGGGCCAATTTGGCACCCCATGCTGAGGCTCTCTCTCTCCTAAAATGGATTATTTTGGAGTCTTTGGAAGGCCAATAAAGCTGAGCGCAGCACGTGGCCTTCAGTGATCCCACATGTGCATGATGGATGGAGCATAATGAGGTATATAACCCAAGACTGGGTAAGCTAAAGTGCATCATAGTGGTGGGAATGCTCCTTGGAGCTATGACGATGGCGGGCCCCAAGGTACGCTGCAGTTGGCACTGCCGAAAGCGCGCAGTGGTGCGTAGGCTGTTTTGTGGTGGTCGGAGGCGGCACGCGGTAGTGGTCGTACGTGGCAGATGGTTCTGGTTGGGTGGCTATAAATTGATGACGTGGCAGTGCCCAACAGGGGCCCGTTCCCGTGGCCCTTGAAGGCCACTTTTTGAAGGCAAGGGCGGAGGCAATAGCAACATCGCTAATGCCCCCTCCCCGGTGCATGGTAAGGGAACAATCCCGCAAGAGAGAGAGAGAGAGAGAGAGAGAGAGAGAGAGAGAGAGAGAGAGAGAGAGAGAGAGAGAGAGAGCCCGAGGAGTCCACCATGTGTACAAAGAGTGAGCGGGGCCATTTCAAGGCCAACCAAGCAAAGGCAAAGGCAAGAGGCAGTTCGGGGACAAGAGGGCAAGACTAAGGGGGTGCCAAGTGCAAGGGTAAGCAAGCCTTTCCAAGGGTGGTGGTACAGTAACAAATTTATGTCGGTCTAGTAGAATGGTTCTTGCATTGGTATGGAGTCATGCAGATACAGGGCGAGGCGGTGAAGTCAATACCAGATGTCGGTAACGGCAAGCATGATCATGATGTGTATGCCCAACGTGGCAATTAGCAGGTCAAAGATTGGTTTTTAATCTCTAATGATCGGTATGCTCGAAGATGCATAAAACATGCTATCAATTGCTCTATGATTCAATCATTTCGCTATGGGGTTTTTTGGAGATCCATTTCATGTTGAAGCTAGGACGAGGCCATCTACCGTGGTTACATTGAGGGTTAAAGCATCCAATGCTTTTGGTGGCAATATCTCCGAGTATCAAAGAGATGGTTTGGTTCTCAAAGGCCAATTGTTATCTTCTGGCGGTCGTAAAAGTTGGGTCGTCTTCAAACAAAGGTAATTTCTTCAAAGGTTTTGGAGGTGATCGGCATCCAGCGGGAGTGACCACTAAGTCGCAAGGTAAAAAAGCTTGAGTTCTAAAATAATGCCATGCTTGAAAAAAAAAAACAGAACGAGCTGCTGTGTTTAGGGTGGCACCAGACGGCGGGCTACAGCAGGGAAAGTTGATGAAGGGGCAGCCATGCAGTTCGAGGCCACCAAGTGGCGCATGGATTGAAGCAACCAACGAGTTGAAGCCCGTGCTGTGTACAGCTGGAAGTATTGAAGGGGAAAAGTCGTCCACGGCATGTGAGAAGAGGAGGGAAAGTTGCACCAGATGGCCGGGGGGGTTGCCAAGTGCGTGGGCAGAGGCAGGAGAAAACGGCCATGCAAGGGAGTGACAAAGGAGGGCATTACATTATTGAGAGGAACTTGAGAAGCCAAGGGAGCCTGAGGAGCCGCCAGGGTCATTAACGACCTGGTCGAAAGGGCAGAGGACGAAGGTGTTGTGGGGGGTATTGCTGCAAGCAAGGAGGCGGAGGCCATCAACGAGGTTGGCTTGGGAAGAGAGGCGGCTTGGAGTGGAGCCATCTCCTTTGCGGCTAATAAGGGAGCGCAAATGGGAGCCCAACAGTTTCGGGGCTGCACTGCATGTGGCAAGGGGTCCGACCCTGAGCATGATGAAGAAAGGCAACGCGCAGAAGAGAAGGAGTCCCATATGAAGACAGAAAAAATATATACAGGCCAGCGTTTGAAGTCCCGACAGGCTGCAGAGAAAAAAAATAAAGGCTTTATTAGGAGGTTGTTCATGGGCAGGTAATCGTCAAAGCTGCGAACAGAGGCCATCAACAAGGAGCTGGGCGCTGTCAGGGGGAGGCTAAGCGAGTATAGGCTACTCAAGAACTAAGAGGACCTCCGTCTGCAAACTCCTGAGAGGAGGAAGACTGTCCAAAGTTTTTCTTGTGTGAATACGATACCATTGTACCTCGCTCTCAGACTTTTGAGATGAGTTGAAGAGGGTCATAACCTGAAGGTCCTTCTATTCCTCGTCATCTTCTCTATTCTCGGCTCGATGACATCTTGTGCCTTGGCTTGGTTGTGTGCGTGTGTCGCCCTCAAGTTACGTGTGTGTGTGTGTGTGCGCGCCAAGAAAGAGCGAGATAGATTATGTGAGGGGACGGGAGAGGTATGGCAGGCATGAGCTAAAATATGTTTAAGACATAAGTATCTGTGTGATTGAGTGTCATTGTTTAGGTAGGTGTGAGGGAAAAATTGATTGATTGTGAGTGTGTCATTGGGGGTGTCCGAGAGCGAGTCCATACATTTGGAATTTATAAATTGGGCTCTATTAAGTGTCAGTTTGTGTGGTTTGGGGTGCTGGGTATGTGCTGAGTTATAAAGAGGCAGGTCTACAACGTGTTGTGCGTGTTTCCTTCTTCCCCTGTCCCATCAGTGATGCCCCCACTGAGGAATCATTGATCGCTTTGAAGAAGACAGTGCAAAGATCAACCGAAGGATAGCATGGCTTCTCAAAGCTATGGCCCTATTTTCACAGGTGAGGAGGATCTAGTCGATTGGATTGGAGACTTTGAATTATACATGCTATCATTGCGGATGCCTAATGAAGACAACAAGATGGACACTATGCCATTGGTGTTACGAGGCAAGGCAAAAGCATGGTTCGATACATTGTAGGGTGAGCCACGACCGGCCTGCCCGGCTCTCCGGGCCAGTTCCTTACAACATTTTCGAAAGGAAGTATCACTTATCGATATGGACACGAAGCTAGAAGCTCTCAGGCAAGATGTAAGTGAAGAATTTAGTGTTTTTCTTAATTGGTTTGAATAATGTTGGGCAGAATTAGCCACATCAATGCAATTCGCCAACGACGACTATTTCAAGATGGACAAATTTATATCATGCCTACATCCCAAGGTACGAGAAAAGGTGGATTTCGAAAGCACCGAGAACTACAACGGTCCTGTAGCAATTGATCGAGCAAAAAGTAGGAAGATCAAGAAGAAGATTGAACAAGGTATAATGGGATACTAGCAACCACTGAGCTCTCAAGGCAAGGTTCGTGTAGAGGATCAAGTGAATCGTGGAGTGGAAGTTATTCCTCAACAGTGGGTACGTACTGTTCAAGATTTATCGGAACAAATGCAAGAGCTTTGTTTGAGTGTGATGGACAGAGGGCAACAAAGAGCGGGCAGAGGAAGAGCTAGGCAGTTGCCTGGTCGTTGTTATAATTGCGACAAAGAAGGTCACTACGCACCGGATTGCCCGCATCCACCAAGGGAAAGAGGAGGTATGTATCCATTGTTCGGAAGAGGAAGAGGACAAGGGCAACTTAGCAGACAAAGAGAGAAGCAGTCTGACAATCCTATATCTCCTGCCCCTCAAGGTAATGAAGAAGCTCACGATTGGAGTAGATGAACAGGTAGTAGATGTTTTGGACAACAAGAGAGCACGTGAAGGAAGAGAGACGGAGACAAAGCGGGAGACTAGAGCTCGCAAAGGAAAAGGAAAAATCGGTGAAGTTAGAGAGCAGGCAGACACGAGAAAAAGAAGGAGGCATAAAATCAAGCAATCCGACTACCAACTTGGAAGGGATCATCCCGAATATGACTTGGTGAGTGATGTCAAGAACCAAAAGTCTAATATTACTTTCGGTCAATTGCTTGCCTTAAATCCTAAACTGGGACGTCAGTGGTCTACTAGTGCTAGCACCAGGCTTCCATGGGACGAAACAAAAGTGCATACTATGGGGAATCTAGCATTGAGGGTTGGGAGTCCAGCGGACGTGCTTCCACTTGTTGATGATCTTATTGAAAAGAAGATGAAGGTACAAGCATACATCGATGGAGGGGCCCAAGTGTGTCATGGTAGAATCCGCCATGAAGGATGCCAGAGTTAAAGCACTGGTAAGATCTAATGTGTGAATGAGGATGGCCAACCATACCAAGGCTAGGTGTTTAGGCATAGCACAAGATGTGAAGATAAAAGTTATGGGTGTTGAATGTCTTATTGGTTTTTTTGTTATGAAAGCTAGCGACAATGCTTACCCTATCATATTGGGTAGACCATGGCTTCTTGCAATGGGGGCCAAGCAGGATTGGGGAAAAGGGGTATTTACTTTATTTGATAAATAGAATGATAGACAAGTGATGCTTGATCTACGGACGAGGGAGAGTTGCTGTCATCCTATGGCGAAGGATGAGGGAGATGATTCTACAACAAGCTACGAATACGAAACGGAGTCAACCAATGATGAAGGCTACACATATATAGAAGAGGGAAAGAGTGATGACAATCTCCTTCAAATTGATGCTGATCTCTTTGGGGTTACTATCGATAACTCTATTCCAAAAAAAGGTATGCAAGCTCAAGTTTCTCCTCTTGATGCTCAAGAGGTAAGAGGTATGCTAGGAGAGGACTTAACAAAGCAAGAGAAATAAAGTTATGTGCAACTTTGTGCATCCTATCCTAATTTGTTTTCCATTGAGTATAAAGATTTGCGAGGTGCCAAGGAAGTCGAACACATGATCATACTCAAGGAGGGGCATAAACCAAAGGCACAAAAGCTAAGGAGATTAGGGGAAATCTAGCTATTGGATGCAGGTATTATCTATCCCGTGCAAGAATCTGAGTGGGTCTCCTCTGTTGTCATAACACCTAAGAAGAATGGCAAATGGCGAGTGTGTGTTGATTATAAGCCTTTAAATGCTTCTACCAAGTGGAACTATTATCCTTTATCCTTTCAGGATCAGATTTTAAATCAAGTTGTAGGTCATGAAAGGTACTCTATTATGGATGGCTTCTCTGGATACTTCCAGATAGGGATTGCACTTGAAGACCAGCTGAAAACCACCTTCATCTCACCGTGGGGATGTTTTGCCTACCGCAGAATGCCCTTCAACTTGATGAATGCTTACGCAACTTTTCAAGATTGGATAAATAAAGTGTTTGGTCCCTACCTTGGTAAGTTCATCAGAGTTTTCATGGATGACATAGGGTGTTACAGTTCCAGGGACGATCATTTGTCCAAGTTAAAGCTATGCTTTCAACGATTGGATGAAGCAGGTGGTCAATTGAATCCTAAAAAGTGTAAGTTAGCTCAACCTAGAGCTCACTTGCTAGGGCATGTGGTCTCACAGAATGGTATCGAAGCGGATCCAAACAAGGTAAAGGCTCTTGTGTTGATGCAGCCTCCCAAAAGTGCTACAGGTCTGGCATCATTTGTGCATAAATTGAAGTACATCTCTCAATTCTTTTGGATGCTTTCACAGTATGTATACCCTCTTCAAAAAATGATTCAACAGGTTCATGGATTTCAATGGAATGAGGAAACACATGTAGCTTTTGACAGGGTTAAAGAAATCTTATGTCAATTGTCTACTATTTTTCCTCCCAACCGTGAGGATGATTTTTATGTTGCTATGACAGTGGGTATAGTTGCAATTGGTGCAGTCCTACTACAAAAGGTAGGGCGGTGTTACATACCCATCTACTTTGAGAGTCGGCTTAGAGTTCAGGATAGATGTCTTACACAGAGGCTGAGCAATGGGTGATGACACTAGTGTTTGCTTGCAGGAAGTTCAAAGTGCATTTAATTGTTCGCAGGTTTTATGTGCTTACCTCTAACAATTTATTACCTGAAGTGGTGGTGCTTCACCTATGACCAGGGAGGCACATTATGAAGTGTCTCCTAGAGTTACAGGAGTTCAATTTTGAGTTTAAAATTGATCACACTTGCAGGTCACGTCTCGCAGACGTGTTGGTAAATAAGGGTGTAGATTTTCCAGTGTATCCCAGGGTAGTTCGAGAAGAGGCAAACGATGAACCGGATCTAAAAGAAGCTTTTGTCATGTGGTTCGATGGTGCTTACAGGAGGGTTGTCAAAATAGCCGGAGGTGGGGTCATTATACAAGATCCACAAGGTAACACTATTTTTTCAAAAGCGTATGATTTGGAGGACGTGCATACAAACAATGAGGTAGAGTACTTGGCTCTCCACTTGGGCCTTAAATAGTGTATCAAGTTTCGGATATCTAGGCTCACAGTGAAGGGAGATGCCCTTTTGGTTATTAAACAACTATTGGGGCAATGGCAGGTGAAGAGTCAAACATTGATTTCTTTCTATTAAAAAGTTGTTGAAGTTTTTTGATGTGGTGCAATTCAAGCATGTGAGGAGAGAGAAAAATCAAGAAGCTAGCCAGTAGCCGAGTACAGATACATGTAGCAGGTTTATATGTGACGCCAGCTAGCTATGCAGGTAGGGAGACACTGAAAGATGTGGATGATTTCTTGAGCACAGGCTAAGGTCCTGCAGGCATGTCCAAGCTACAGAGGAAAAGGATTACCCAAAAGGCTAGCACGTTCACTTTGATAGGTGAAGACCTTATGGTATAAGGCCATGATGAGTATTGAGGAGGGTTCTCTACAAGGAGGAGATCGGCATGGTTTTGACACAATGGCATGAAGAAAGCAGGCATCAAGGTAAAGATCAAGTACTCTTTCACATTCTCAAAGCAGGTTTTTGGTGGCCATCTCTTGTAAGAGATGTTCATTACTGGTGTAAGACATGTCACGAATGTCAAGTTATGGGTGAGTAGCGTTTAATAGTGGAGTCACAAGGGTCTATCTTGGCCCAAAATGCATTGAAAAAGTGGGGATTGGACGTTATTGGACCGCTTCGGAAGTCTACAAGTGAAAAAAAATTCATTTCGGTAGCCATCGACTACCTCACTAGATGGGCAAAAGCCAAAGCGGTCAAGGAGGTAAATGCTCTTTCAGTTGATCAGTTTGTATTTGATTCTGTCTGCTGTCGGTTTGGAGTGCCATGGGTTTTGATATCAGATAGAGGACAGGGATTCCGTAGCAAGCTAGTACGTGCTTTAGTAGAGAAGATGGGAATTCAACACAGATTCTCATCTCCCTATCACCCACAGTGTAACGGTTCGGTTGAAAGTGCAAATGGTTAGATCATTAAAATGCTCACCAAGTATGTAACATTTAATGGCCTAATAACTTGTGTGTAGCGGAAATGAGCATGAACATAGTGGGCATTTCATTAGAATAGATTCCTAATGAGAATTACAAGAGTGCTTGGGTGGAGAGAGCAACAAAAAGCATAACACCTAGTTAGATAGCATCGACAATACTTTCAAAAAAGAGAGAAATTAAGCTAATGATAACAGTTGAGGACCGGATTTGCATGGAGCCGGTCCCCCCTCCAAAAGGCTTTGTATTATGATTTCTCCCATCAAGAGAGACATTGTACAATACAGTTCTTTGTGTTCCTTCAAGACTAGCTAGTGCAACGAAGATGAAAGCTTCATGCACTAAGCAAACACTTAGCAAACACAACTTGAATTATCCCCGTTCTCAGACCCAAGACCTCACACACCTTCGAAGATGGTGAGAGCTAGCAGGGTATGAGAGTAGATTGAGAGGAAGAAGGAGTATCTTACGAGAAAGATGTACATCTCCTCACCTAATCACTCATATTAGCATATCTTAGCTTAGTAATTAGCTTGGTAGAGGAGATGAGCATGCATTGAAGCTTGGCTCTTTGGTTGGATTTGCATCCACATGCCAAGAGTGTGTTGATGTAGGCTTCTATCTCACAAGCTTGGAGTAGGCGATGAGCTCTCCATTAAAGCTTGGGAAGAGATAGTCTTCTCTTTCTTCACGCATGAGATTGTGTGAGTGTGTGTGTGATAATCCTTGCAAAAATCAGCCCCCTCTCTCTTGGGCGAGCCCCCTTGCTAATTGCTCTTGCTCCAGCCTCATTGGCCCTCTTCAAGTCAAGCCAATCACAATTAAGCAGCATAAGTGATAGACTTTTGACATGTGTCCCCCTTTCCCCTTTTGTGAGAGATTTAGGTAATTTAATAATTAAACTAAACTCTTATTGGACCCCTTTGCCTCCTGGCCAATAGGAATCAGGCAAGCCATTGGGCTCCTGAATGCTCATTGGACCCCTTGGGAGACTGCCCAATAGTCTTCTAGGAGACTTAATTCTCATTGGTTTCTTTTATTAAATATTTTTAAATTAATTAAACTAGATTTAATCTAGCTTAATTCTCATTGGTCCACTTCAAGGGTCATCCAATAGAAACTGGGCACACCTTGTGGGTATCTGGCCTAGGGAGCTGACATGTGTCCCTCATTCCCTTTGTGTAAAGGGAGCCTGTGTGTGTGTGGATTTCTCTCTCATCTCTTAGAAGAAGGGCTCGCCCCCTCCCATGTAGGGATATGTATTGACTTTGGAGAGCACACAAAGCATCCAATTTTTCCCTAAGCTTTAACCCTTTGGACACAACCTTTGAATTTTGGAACCTTAGCATTTTGGAAGTCCTAATGGGCTTAACCTTAGGGTCTTTTTAGCCCATTTTTGCACATGGCTCTTCTCTAGATGGCCCCCCCTTTGGATCCCTATTTTTCCCTCCTTTGGATCCGTACTATGGTCGGTCTGCTAGCTTAACCAATATTCTAGCCTTTTCTCCCCTGGCACTTCCCCACATTAAATGATCAGTTTAATATGAGAAAATCATTTAGGAGAGTTAGATATTGATTATTATGACATTTATTTATAAATAGGTGGAAGATTGGGAGGGGAATCTTGATAAATGCTTATGGGCCTACCAAACTTATTATAAAGTGGCCACCAATTTCACTCCCTACAAATTGGTGTTTGGCAAAGAAACAGTCTTACCTATACACATCCAACTAGGGGCATTAAAAGGTTTATAGCGAGCTAATGTGAATCAAAGAGATGTTTTGCAGGACACGATCACACAATTGGAGACTTTGAAGATGGATCGAGAGGTTGCAGCAGATTTCTATGTGCAACAAAGAGAGAAACGTGTGGCGAAGTTCAATCAAAGATTGCCAAAAAAGGAGCTACAAGAAGGGGATTTGGTTATGAAGTACGAGAGCTACCTTGATTTCACGTTCCAAAAAAAGTTCACGAGGAAGTGGATTGGGCCCTACAAAATTGCCAAAGCTTTCCCTAATAGTACTTATCAGTTAGAGCGGTCCAATGGTAAGCTTCTTCGAAACAGGGTAAATGGATCGAGTTCGTCTCAAGCTCTATTTCGAGCTCTATTTCGACAGAGCTCTCATGCCAGATGTTCATCAGGTTCTTGTTGAAGGGGTTGGGCATCCCACTTAAGGGTGCAGTCCAAGATAGCAAAAAGACATGAGAAACTTTATACATATGACTTTATTTCATCTTTGCATAGTGTTAGCAGGTTTACAGTTTTGAATAATAAGAGCTTTCATTGGTTGAACATAAATGTTCAACCAGTGGGTTGGGCAATGATGGTGCAACAAAGTTATGGCGGTCTAGTAGAATGGTTCTTGCATTGGTATGGAGTCATGCAGATACAGGGCGAGGCGGTGAAGTCAATACCAGATGTCGGTAGCAGCAAGCTTGATCATGATGTGTATGCCAAACATGGCAATTAGCAGGTCAAAGATTGGTTTTTAATCTCTAATGATCGGTATGCTCGTAGATGCATAAATCATGCTATCCGGTTGCTCTATGATTCAATCATTTGGTTACGGGGTTTTTTGGAGATCCATTTCATGTTGAAGCTAGGACAAGGCCATCTACCGTGGTTACATTGAGGGTTGAAGCATCCAATGCTTGTAGCGGCAATATCTCCAAGTATCAAAGAGATGGTTTGGTTGTTGAAGGCCAATTGTTATCCTCTGGCGGTCGTAAAAGTTGGGTCGTCTTCAAACAAAGGTACATTCTTCAAAGCTTTTTGAGGTGATTGGCGTCCGGTGGGAGTGACCACTAAGTCGCAAGGTAAAAAAGCTTGAGTTCTAAAATAACTCCACGCTTTAAAAAAAAACTAGAACGAGCTGCTGCGTTTAGGGTGGCGCCACCATATGGCGGGCTACAGCAGGGAAAGTTGATGAAGGGGCAGCCATGCAGTTCGAGGCCACCAAGTGGCGCATGGATTGAAGCAACCAACGAGTTGAAGTCCGTGCTGTGTACAGCTGGAAGTCTTGAAGGGGAAAAGTCGTCCACGGCATGTGAGAAGAGGAGGGAAAGTTGCACCAGATGGGGGGGTTGCCAAGTGCGTGGGAAGAGGCAGGAGAAAACCGCCATGCAAGGGAGTGACAAAGGAGGGCATTAGATTATTGAGAGGAGCCTGAGAAGCCAAGGGAGCCTGAGGAGCCGCCAGGGTCATCAACGACCTGGAAAGGGCAGAGGACGAAGGTGTTGTGGGGGGTATGGCTGCAAGCAAGGAGGCGGAGGCCATCAACGAGGTTAGCTTGGGGAGAAAGGCGGCCTGAGTGGAGCCATCTCCTTTGCAGCTAATAAGGGAGCGCAACTGGGAGCCCAACAGTTTCGGGGCTGCACTGCATGTGTCAAGGGGTCCAACCCTGAGCATGATGAAGAAAGGCAACGTGCAGAAGTGAATAAGTCCCATAAACAGATCAAGGCGGAAAAAAAAAATTACACGCCAGCGTTTGAAGTCCCGACAGGCTGCAAAGAAAACAAAGAAAGGCTTTATTAGGAGGTTGTTCATGGGCAGGTAATCGTCAAAGCTGCGAACAGAGGCCATCAACAAGGAGGGCGCTGTAGGGGGGAGGCTAAACCAGTATAGGCTACTCAAGAACTAAGAGGACCTCCGTCTGCAAACTCCTGAGAGGAGGAAGACTATCCAAAGTTTTTTTTGTGTAAATATGATACCACTGTACCTTGCTCTCAGACTTTTGAGATATATGAGTTGAAGAGTCTCATAACCTGAAGGTCCTTCTATTCCTCGTCATCTTCTCTATTCTCGGCTCGACGACATCTTGTGCCTTGGCTTGGTTGTGTGCGTGTGTCGCCCTCAAGTTACGTATGTGTGTGTGCCAAGAAAGAGCGAGATAGATTATGTGAGGGGACGGGAGAGGTATGGCAGGTATGAGCTAAAATATTTTTAAGTCATAAGTCTCTATGTGATTGAGTGTCATTGTTTATGTGTATGAGGGAAAAAAGTGATTGATTGTGAGTGTGTGTCATCGGGGGTGTCCAACAGCGAGTCTATACAATTTAATTTGTAAATTGGGCTGTATTCAGTGTCAGCTTGTGTGGTTTGGGGTGCTGGGTATCTGCTGAGTTATAAAGAGGCAAGTCTACAACGTGTTGTGTGGGTTTCATTCTTCCCCCATCCCACCGGGCATGGCAAGACCAGGGAGAGGGTGAGGAAAAAAAGAGAGAGAGAAGAGGACTGCTGGTGGGAGCTGAACAAATATAGTCTCAAAAGAGCAGTGCAAGATAAGCCTTCTCAAGGGTGAAAATAAAGGAGAAAAAAGAAAAAGAAAAATTCCCTAGGGACATTAGCGATGTCGCTAATTCACCCCCCCCCCCCCCCCCCCCCCCAAGTGCAAAGAAAGAGAGAGGGCAGGTGAAAGCAAAGTGGCTGCCCCTTCCAAAGGATGCCAAATCAAGGTGCAAGATGGACCAACTGAAGTGTAGTTTGAAAAGTTGAAGACCCCCCACTATAAAAGTGAAATTTTAATCAAATTAGGGGCTTTTTTTGTGCCGTTTGAAGCCTGCAAAGTTGAGGTCTCTGACATACCTATCCCTTTGTACTTTTTTCTTGAAAATGGCCATTGTGATGGCAGTGCAAGCCTTTCTACATGCCTACTGAAGTGTAATCAAGCCACTATTGCCCCGTTTTGTTGTTGTTTCCCCTTCCCCCCTTCTCTTTCTCCTACTCTCGTGTTTCCGCTCGGTGCCGGCAGTGTGGATGTGTCAGCCCCTCCGAATCGACGATGTTTTGTGTGAGTGATATTGAGTAGCTGTGTGCATGTGTGAGGGTGGAGTTAGACCGTGGAAGTAGGTGTGTGTTGTGTGGTGGATTTGTGGAGTGTGAGGAGTGGAAATTGAGCAGGCGGTGGTCTGCTAGTGAGAAGTGTGTTTTGAAGGTGTTTTCTGAGAGGATAGGGGTGCTGTGAATACCCTGAGCTATAGAGAGGCCCTTGTGTTTGTGCCAGACGTATTCCCCTATTCCCCCTTTCCAACGTGCGTGAGAGAGACCCTCATTATCCATGCCCCACACTGGCTAAATCAAACTCCTTGAGTTCCTAGACCATGTTGTCTCCCATGCGACAACATGTGCCAAACAGAACCCTACCATGTAGGTCTATAACTGTTTCAACTAGAATCAAACCTAGCATGATATCCTGGTAAACAATGAAAGGAGAAAGTGACAACACTTGCTCAATATGCTAGTCTCTTACATGACCTTGCCACGTGGCTAAAGAGAAAGCTGGATAAAAGCCTTCTAGCTGAAACATCCCTTAAGTATCAACTGGAAAAGTTGAATTTGTCCACTACCCCATGGTAGAGTGGCGAACTTATTTCCTTGAAAGTACAATTATGATAGATCAAGCTGTGATCCTCAATGCCAGCTATGGAGTGATTTAGTAATTACCCACTGGGTGTTACTCCAAAACTGTGCTTCCATAGATACTCGTAATGCTATAGAGAGAGTAGGAGATCCACGCAGATTGTGGGACTCCTATATCTTATGGACAGCCATGCCCTTTGAAATGTTTGCTGCATCTATACTCTGTGGTATATATCAGCTGATGTGAGTTTAAGAGGACCAGACACTCAACTCGAGCGTTGCACCCAAAACAGTATTAATGGCAAGACTTTGGCTTGTCCATTATCATTGATGGGTACTCCCCTCGGTAATTTTGTTCAAGATGGAGAACAATCACCCAAGGAATGAAAACAGTTGGGTCTTACCCCGCTGAAAAAATCGATGGCTCTTAGCTGTTGTGGGTCATAGCCCTTATGCCACTTAGTGATCAATGTACGAACCTTTGGTGGCGTCTTTGCTACTTTCTAGTAGAGAGGTAGAGCATCTTGGCTCAGAATGACTCACAACCAAAACATATATCAAAATATTATTTAGTAGGTTGCATTATTCCCTTAAAGAATTTAGGAAATATAGAAATAAAGAGAGAGCATGCTGGGCTGAGGAAGTTTCCTTAAACTACAATTATGTGTACAATCTGCTCCCATGCTCTTGTGCATCTTATGCCTGGCATGCAACTTATCTTATAAGCATGCAACAATTTGCTTGTGTAACGCTCTCATCGAGAGAGGTAACAACATTAGGTGAAATTTGGACTCACAAAGGGGCCCTTTAAGGAGCTTGACTTTACCTCTCTCTACCAAAATGGGTGCATGGATAAATTTTTGCAAACAAACTCCAAAGTTGGCGGAGGTTCGACAGTTAGAATGTCCTATTCAAGCTCTATCTACTGATATATAGCACGCTGTGAGATTCCTCATATTTAACAAGATTGCTTTTTTGATTCACCTATCATGTGACAACTTTGTTGGAATCTAAGTGAATAAAAAAAAGAATCTTCTCATGGCGTGCTATATATCAAAAGATAGAGCTTGAAGAGGACATTCTAACCGTAAAACCTCTGCCAACTTTGGATTTTGTTTGCAAAAATTTATCCATGCGCCCATTTTGGTAGAGAGAGGTAAAGTGAAACTGGTTAAAGGGCCCATTTGTGAGTCCAAATTTCACCTAATGAAAACACAAGTCACATCTTGACCCACCTACCGTGTATGGGATCATGACTGTACAATTTTTTTAAAAAAGTATGGCAGTTTTCTGGTGAATTAAGTCTAGATGTAGGTTCCTTCTAGTGGTGTTGTGCATGAACAACAAACTAAGAAACATAGATGAAAATCATGTGAAACAATCCATAAGGTATCTTGTCCCTGACAGAGTTGCAAGTGTGAGTGAAAGTGTAATTCATGAGGCGGTAGAATTGAATCCACATAGCTAGCATGCCTTGCATGCAAAATTATAAGCCCTTGGTTACAATGATGACCTAAAAAGTAACCACCAAAACCATAAGTGCCTTGCACTGCAATCTAGATTGGTAGGATGTTGTGAGGTGCCAGTGCCCTTGATTCCCCATACTTGGGTGCCAATGGCCTTGATTTCAAGTCAATGGGTAGTATCTTTGCACAAGAGAGAAGCCTAACTTCGTGGAAAATTTCCAAAGCACTTTGCTTTGAGCAACAACAATAGTTCCCAAGTAAAGTGTAAACATGGAAAAACAAGAAAAAACTTAGAATTGTCTAACCTGGGCTTCCGTCTACAATCAGTTTTCATGAAATTTGTAAGGAAAAACTCACTCCAAACCGGCTATGTGAGAGAGTTGTTGTGAGTGAGCTGTCTTGTATGCACATACGCCCTCTTGTATCATATACACCTGTCTTGTATGTAACAAAATAACTTGCATGCATTTTACCAAATCCCTGCCAAGTTTGTATGCTCATAATATATGCCAAACGTGGGTAGTCTCAATGCAAGATGCATAAATTGAAACTTTTGCTTCACATAAAGTGAAGCCTTGCTGATAGCCAACAGATGAAACTGTCGACATACAAATATCATGACAAAAATAATCAACCTTGTCGAGATATTTCAACTAAAATTAGCAAGTACTGTGGGGCAAGCATCCTATGTTGGCTTCTAGAAACAGTAAGGAGGAGGCCATGCCGAGCAGCTTGCCCCCTTCATCAAGTCAAGCAATAGAATGTACCAATATCCTTGAGATTCAAAAACATTGCAAATTTTCTATGCTTTTGCATCAAAATTGAACCACTCAGAAGCCGTGCTGCATAGCAAGGCGGTTGGTACTCAAGCCATGCTTGATTCCAATCATTAAACCAATCAATTTTTTGGTGCTTATAGTAATTTTCACAAGCCATGCTTGTGCTTGGGTGCCTACAATGTATCCACATCTGTGTCATATCATAGTTATCAATCAGATGCTCAATAAACAAAATTCAACTGCGTACCTCATTAAGTTCACTTGCTGACAAATCTTGCCGACCCGAAAACCGAATGAGTTGCAAAGAAACAGTCCAACGATGGCGGCCGCCTGCGTTGAGTAGGTAGGGCTGTCTCTGCCTGCTGCGTTGCTCCCCCAGCCTTGTGCCAGTTGCATGTTTTTCTTAGCATGCCAGTGCAGAGCCAACGACCCCATCTGTGTGCAAGATGTTGGAGGTCAACTCCGTACGGCTTCATGTAGAGGAAGCGGTTCCCGCCGTTTCCATGCAAGCCCTGCTTCCAGTTGCAAACCTCCGTCTTGACATAGAAAATGAAGCTTAATCCTTGCATGCCTCTTCAGAATCCATGCCTCCTTGAGAAGATACAGAGAGAGAGAAAGAGAGAGAGCAAGAGAGTTAGAGATGCACAAGACATGCAAGGCCCCCTTTTGCCATAGCTATCACCCCTAAGCTCTGATACCAATGAAAGACCCCTGGGACTGGCGATCCTCCGCCCAACCTCCCTTTATAGGCCTTGCCCCTATGATCATGTCTCCATTAGCAGTTGGTCCTTGACCTCCAGGGTAGCCCTTGGCTTGGCATGTATTCCACTTCATAGTTCACTTTTCTCAAAGTTAGATACATAAGAAAAAACTTCTTCAATTTTCTCATATCATGTGTATGCATTTCTTCCCATATCCTAAGAGTCGATGCAAAGGTTCTATTGCATGTGCATAATGTGGAATCTAGATAACAGAAAACACACATGCACCCAAGAACCTTTGAACCCCAGTCACATTGATACATTTATCTTTCATTCTTAGAATTACATCAATCTTTTTTGGAAAAGGTCTTCTACCATATGACCCCACATATATGTCCTACAATAAGAACTTCGTTCACACCAAACACTGACTTTTTCCCAACAGACAATGTAAGGTTCACTTATTCCAACCTTGGCAAGATCTTATCACCATCGCTTATATGGTTTTTCGCGTACCTACAACATCCCTTTGAGTCTAGAGCCACATCTATGTCACTCACATCACATCTTTTGATTGGAACATCATCAAGAAAGGGCATTGTAATTTAATGCATGAATTCATGTAAGACTTTGTTCATAATATTCATCATATGCACAACTCAATTTGTTTCTCGTTGAGGTAAGGTGCACATCATTAATAAACCCAAAAATTTCCTCATGGTAGTCAAGTCCCTACTTTCCATAGCTAGTTGAAATTGATCATACTTTTAGTACAAATGCCCCATATAATGGATCGTTGTTCTTGCAATGCCTATGTGAATTCATCTACAGTTGGCCATATACCCACATTCTTGATTGTTACTGTATTGACAGGTTGAATATTCTGGATAAAGCATAAAAAACCACTTTCTTTGGAACTGTGAAAAACCTTCTTGAATATGGGGCACAAGACGGCCCCAAAATATTGATCTTAATCTTTTAATTAAGAAAATAGATGAGTTTTGGCAAATGAGTCTTGGAACTGGAACATGCCACAAGTTCCAAGGTACATGAGGGATAGTGAAGGTTACCATATTAGCAAAAACAAAAGGATCAACACACTCTATCTCACAAATCTCAAATGAAGAATCCTTTTCATGTTTTGTAAGCATGTCTTCAAAACATATTCTTTCAACCTCTATCAAACTACCCTCACAACCAAACTTTAACTCCTTCAAAGAATATTGCATAAACTTGTGCCCAATTCTTGCTCGGGTCATGAAGACTAGGTTACACAACAGCTTCTTCCATCTTATTCTTGTAGTCTTTTGTGGTAGATGTACTTCCATTGGTTTCACTTTCGTTGCCAAAGAATTATACTTGGTCTCGACTTATACTTCAACAACTTGAGCATTTTCAAAATCCTCAATGACTTTATACATTTCTATCAAGCATACTTTTACAACCTCATTTCCCATACACAAGTGGCAATCCACTGAAGACAAATGAAAAATCCTCAAACACTCTTGCAATGCCCTATACTCATCCTTACATTTGGACAAGCTCCATATAGCTCTCCTATACTCAAATCTGGACAATCTCCATATATCTCCCTTGTTGAATTATTGTTGCATGAATTAACCATCCATGATTTATATAAATTGTCCATTTTTCCTTTTTGATATAGACTCTTTTACATGAGGCTAATATTTGACCCATGATCTATTAGTGCAATGTATGGCTCTTCAAGTCTCTTGCATTTACTAGGTCTATAGTTGCTCTTGTCCAATGACTCTTAGAGTAATAACTCTTGTGAGTTGTCTCGAATTCATCTTCATCATCCAAGAAGAAAACCTATTTTACTCCTCCTCTAGACTTGTAGCATCCAACAAAGGTTTCATCACATTGCTTACCATAAACTTGTACTTCTTATGCAATTAAAGTCACTCCTTCACCCTGTACATGGATAGCTTCAAGAAGGGACTGTCGCTTTCTCTTGATAATGTCACTGATTTCTTCATGGAACTCTTGCTTTTCTATTCCAAGGATCTCCCCCAAGGTAAATTCAACCTTAATACTCAAAATCCTCTCTTCCAAATCTTTTTGAGATCTATCGCTGCCTCTATATTAGATTTAATCTTGTAAGATAGACATTTTTCTTTATCTTTTGTTGTTTCCCTCTTCTTTTCTTTAGAAGCTTCCTGCATAGGCACTTGAGGTATAGAGAGAAATTGTGGAGAAGTTGCTCTAGGAGGAACTGGGTTGTTTCTGCCTCGACTCCTCCTCGAGGCCCTTTTGAGGGTCCTTCATCCCCATTATCACACATGCCTCTTAAAAAAATGTCCTCATTGGTGGCTAGTTGACATTTGACAATGTATGCATTTATTGACAAAGAATCCATGGGATCATCACAACCTTATTCTAGTCAAACAAAATCTCTAGCTTCATGCAAAACCTCTTTAGCCCTTTTACCTTTCATAGAGAATTCTATTGTGCATGGTCATAATTCTCCAAATCAGTAGATACTTCTTCTCAAACCTTGACTCCCTTTTGGCTAAGAGGTTATACCTTCCGTCCATAGGCGGATACCTCAACCATTAGGATGACATGGCTAATAGCCATGTCCTCGACTAGTTTCTTCATCCCTCCTTTGCCAAAGCTTTTCTCCAAGGGCTTATTTGTTTTACTTAAGTGAATCCTTCTAGAAATCAAGCTCCTTCATCAAATCATCTTTAAGGATTTCACAATCCTTCCTTCCATGGTCGGTTTTGTCACACCATATGCATCTATGTACAAAGCCTTCACTATTTTGAGGTCTTTGTCCTATAGATTTACTTGATGGTTGCCTCTTTTGTTCTATCCTTGCAAGCTTTAACTTTAGCTCTTGCATTACTTTAACAATATCATCTAAGAAAGATTTATCACTCTTTAGAATCACAATAAGAGGCTTTATGGGACTCTCAAGAATCCTTGGGGCTTTAATAGGGTTTACTATCATCTTGGATATTGGTCATTGCTGCTTAGCTAGAGCTGAAACTTCATCTTTGGCCTTACTCCAATTGGTCTTTAAGCCCATTTCAACATCCTTGTCCTCAAGTAGTAACTCTAACTTCTCTTGAATCTCTTTCCCTGTAGCCTACAAAAAGAGCTCCATATTTTCTAAGTTTAGGGTAGTCTTTTTAGTCCTTGAAAGTTTGATACTAGCATCGTTCAAATTTCCTTAGAAGTTCGGTAGGTGAAAGTCCCTCTTTTGGCAAAACTACCCACTCCAAAAATGTCCTCTCTTTCACCCTTTTACATTCCTCCATAAAAAACTCATCCTTAAATTTTAATTCTTCCCAAGTTCCCCCTCATCATTTCAAATTCCCTTATATGCTCTCTAATATCAAGAACCACAACCAGCTCAAAACTTTGAACCATCTCTACTACAGGTACTAGTCTAATTGCACCTAATAAAGAAAAGGTAATTCTGGGGGTGATTTTGCTATTCAATGAAACTCTGACTTTTGGAGATAATTTTGGATTTGTCTTTTCAACGGTCTTTTCTGAAGATTAATATCAATTGATATTCCCCCATAACAAGAATCATGGGAAACAATGGTCAAAGTCAAGATGGATGGCAATAGCCGACAACATATGCACTCCTCAAATGGCTGCTAGTGATAAAGATCTTCATCCAGAAGGTTTTATGGTAGGCTCTATCCATAAGAGTAAAGATTCATGCGTGAGGGATTGGATCTCATAGATGTGAAGGCTACAAAATGGCATTTTTTGGGTGAAAATGAAGTCACTAATCTATGCTAAAAAGCTTGCCCATTAGCATTGAGTACATATGTGTACATAGTGCTTTGAGTCTCAAGAGTGCTCTTGTAAAAATTAATGTACAAAGGCTTGGTTTTGCTAAGTTATTTTCTGGAGTTTTGGGTTGGTTGAACTTTCAAAATATGATTTTCAATGAGCACTTTCAGTCTTGCTTGATAGCTTGTGGAACGGACTCATACATCATGAGTGTGGCGGTCCGCTACTTAGAAAGTGGTTGCGGATGCATGCGAGGAAAGGCAAGTGGATTGATTTGATGAATTTAATTAGAAATGATGCGGTTGAGTATTTTTGGAGATAGCCAAAGTGATAAGCTCCAAGCCGTACTTTACAGCGTCGGATTTGATACTCGGAGTCATCTGCCATGCCTCGACCAAGATTGCTCGGTGTGGGGAGCAAAACAAGAAATTTGTATGCTTAGGTGGAGAGGTTGGAGGATGGTGCCAAGTGGAAATGGAGTAATCCCACATGGGGGGGAGAAAATGGAAAATGGAGGGTATAAGGGGGAGAGTGAGTACCCCCTAAGGTTGAATCAAAGGGGGTAATGGAGCTGTCTTGGCTTGCCCATGGGGACTCATGGACTTTGGGGGAGGATGGGGTGCCCATTCTCAGTTCACACACCCTGCCCAGGTGCCTGCTCAAGGTTTTGGTCCCTTGGGTACTTCCCCTTACCCCTTTCCTTGGTCAAAAAGTGACCGACATTCCATTTTTTACCCAAATAAGGCCCAAAATGAGCCAATTAAAAGAGGCCTACAAGGAGAGTCATGTCGGCTAAGAGGAGAGAGAAAACCCCTTGGGATAAGAGACAAAATTTCCCCTTTTTAATAGATGCAATTTTTGCACCCCTTTTTTGCTTACAGAGACTAGGTTTTTTGGAGCTTTTGAGAGATACCCCATCTTCGAAAGCTTGTAACTCTCTCCTCCGTTGTCGGAATCAAGCTTATAAATACTCAACGAAGGTCTAAAAAACACAAGATTTGTCTTCATGGTCTTGAGTTTTAGTAACTTTAATCATGGTTTTGGTTAGAGGTGTTTCCCGCCCGACTTTACAGGTGTTCCACATAGGTGTTTTCTTCAGATTTATGGTTTTTCTTTTTTATGGTGTGTCCAAAGCTATAGAGGTTCTCATTTTCCTTCTTGTTTGCACGCTAAAATCATTTTGGTGCCCGCATGGAGGAGCAAGCGCTCTTATGCTCCCATTCCTATGAAATATCTTTATTATGTAGGCAGTGAATGTAAAAGGGATGTGGGTCCTTACGGACAACCGCCTATGTATGTGCAAATTGTGGACATCACTTGGGGTGGTCGTAAAGTTGGATTTTAGTCTTTGGAGGGTTGTGAGGTTTTGTGAAGCCAAGAACTGGGGGTTGGGTTACCTAGTGTGAGGTGGATTATCGTACTAGAGGGATCCATCAATATCCCTTGAGTTTTTTATGTCACATGTAAGTGTTTTTGTGGCAATCAAACATGGGAGACGAGTTTCCACAGCTTGATGGATTGCTTAATGAAAATGCACATATGTTTATTGAAAATTTGGAAGTCAATTGCTTACTGCAAAATATACTAGACCAAGCTATATTGTTGCGACTGTTTCAAGATAGTTTACAGGATGAGGCAAAAGTTTGGTTACACAATTATGAGGAGTTGATGCAGGCACAAAATCTAGGGGTAGTTTTGGACTACAATCGTGTGAAGCAAGATTTCTTGTCACAATACCCATTCATCAAAGTACCTGATGAAGTTTGGCACGAAATTTTGGGGTACACTTAGAGGGCTAATCAAAGTGTTGATGATTTTGTCATGCAGTTCACTCGTTTATGGGATAAATGGGCTCTAGCTTTGGGAAATGAGATCCCTCCATCCATGTTATCAAAGGAGTGTTTTGTGGAAAACATAAAAGAAAGCTTGAAGTTCAAAGTCGAGCTAAAAAGACCCGTCACCTTCAAGGAGGCAGTCGCTATCGCCAGAGAGAACGAATGGAAGGCTCAAAGACTTAATGAATATGGAAAAGCGGTCCCGATACAAAATAATGGTGGCCAAAAGGAGGAGAATTAGGTAGAACCTGGAGGCCAACCTGTTCAAAGGGCTGCGAATACAAACAATTACAATGAAATATGCAAGACATGATGACCATGATGCAAGAATTGCGACTTAATGTTCTTGGAGGAGGTGGTCATGGTCGTGGATGTGGACATGGTAGAGGAATGGCTTAGGCATGTGAAGATTAGCCTAATGCAAATGCTGGTCATGGACACGGTGGTTTTGAGCCGTAGAGGAGGTTTATCCCCACTTGTTATAATTGCAGTGAGCTTGGTCATATTAGCACTTATTGTTCAAAGCTAGCAAGGACGGGAGGTGATATGTTTCCACTTCCTCAATAGATTCCTAACAAGGCTAATGGTTATGTGCTGGATATATGGGGAGATCAAGGTACTGAACAGGAAAATCAAGCCTCAACCTCTGGTGGTCATGTGGGTATTGTGCTGGTAGAAAATAAATACGTAGATGTGTTTCCAATAGGCAAAAGAGAGAGGGAAGGCTATGCCACTCCAGGGCCTAGCAAAAAGAAAGGGAAGGAGAAGGAGGGTGGAGATGCGAAAGCCAAGAGGAAAAGAAAACCTTGTAGATGCTTTGAAGTGGCAGATTTGCCTTTGGGAGAAGGCTAAGCAACTTACAGTTTAAAGGAAGACCTGATTGGGAGGAATGTAGATTGTACTTTTGGATAGTTTATGAATGTGGTGCCCAAACTTAAAAGGCAATGGAAGTCATTAGTGAATCTAGAGAAAGAGCTGAAGCATGGAAAAGTCAGAGTGTTGTCTATGGGAGAGCTATCCGACATCTGTCCTGTGGTGAACACTTGGCACAAATGTGTGGGCATGGGAGAAGTCTACATTGATGGAGGTGCTTAAATTTGTGTGATCACACAGACATGTGTTGAGAGACTTGGTCTCATTACATGCGGAAGCTCTGGGTTTTTGATTCGATTAGCAAACCATGCCAAAGTGAAATGTTTGGGAGTGATCAAGAATTTGGAAGTCGAAGTCTTTAACGTGAAGGTTACGATAAACTTTCATGTTATGCCAGCTAGTCTAGAAGCCTTTTCTCTCATTCTGGGGTGACCTTGGTTGAGAGCTATTGGTGCTGTGCAAGATTGGGGCAAGGGCACAATCGGTGTGCATGGAAAAATCGGTGAAAAGAAAGTGTTTGATATGACTACCAAACAACCTATGGCACTTGAAGATGTGAGTGAGAATGATGAGTCTAAAACTACCAGTGATGATAGTTCCAAAGACTCAAAAAGTAGCACTACTTCAAGTTCCAGTGATGACGGTGAAGTGTCTTTCTTGTTGTTGGATGAGGAACAGAAAGAAATTAGTGAAGTGTTGTAAATATTAGGGAATATAATTGCTTTGAGCCATTTAGAGCAACTTGAAGAGCTGATGCAACCTAAACAAGAACTGTCAGTGAAGAAAGAGTTGATCCAAAATATGCTAGGTATTGATTTGACACAAGGAGTACTTAGCAATGTTGGATAGGTTTCCAAATCTTTTCATTACCTTATATCAAGAAATAAGGGGTTTTGTTGGGAATCCTATGAAGATCGAGCTAGTTGAAGGGGAAAAACCAATAAGACAAAAATTAAAGAGGATGGGAAAGGAGTAGAAGAATGCTTTAAAAGAAGAAGTGGACAAGCTTTTGGATGCAGGGTTCATTGTGCCAGTGGATAATGCTAAATGGCTGAGCCCTATAGTAGTCACCCCGAAGAAAGATGGGTGTTGGAGAGTTTGGGAAAATTAATAAGCCATCAAATGCGGTGACCAAGAAAGATCCTTACCCTTTGCCTTTTATTGATCAATTGCTAGATGTAGTGGTTGGTTTGGAAAGATACAGTTTCTGTGATGGTTATTCATGATATTTTTAGCTTATCCTTGCTCCTGAAGACCGGATAAAGACTACTTTTATCACACCATGGGGCTGTTTCTGCTTTTGTTGCCTTGCTTTTGGGTTGACAAATGGGCCGGGAGCCTTTGAAAGAAAAGTGGATTGGGTCCTTACCCCGTTCCTTGGGAAGTTTGACAAAGGATTCATAGATAATTTTTGTGTATACAGTTCAAGAAAAGAGCATGTTCAAAAGCTTGAAATGATTTTTGCAAGGTATGATGAATGCGGGGGTCAGCTCAATCCTAAAAAATGTCATTTGGCATAGCAATGGGTAAAGCTTCTTGGACATGTGATTTTAGAGAATGGGATTGAAGTAGATCTAGAGAAAGTGGAGGCTTTGTGGATGTTGTCATCTCCAAAGCATATGAGACAATTGGCCACTTTCATACAAAAAGTTAAATATCTGTCTCGCTTCATACCTTTGGCATCACAGCTATTATATCCATTGCAGCAAACAGTCAAGAATGATCCCTTGGAATGATCTCGTGACTGTGATGAGGTTTTTGACAGGGTTAAAGAGGTTTTGAATACGCTCCCCATTATGTAGGCTCCTGATTGAGAGGAGGAGTTTTATGTTAACCCATTAGTGGGATGATGCTATTGGAGCTATGTTATTGCAAAGGGGGAAGGAATCTCAGTATAAGAGTCCTATTCATTATGCTAGCAGAGTGAAAAATCCTTATGAAAGAGATTTTTTAAAATTGGATTGGTGATGACCAGTATGGTTTATGCTTGCAAACGAATCAGACACTACTTGCTACAAAAGTGTTTCACCTTTCTCATAATTTATCCATTGCCTCCCAAGCTGTTCAATAATTCAAATATATCAAAAAAAATAATGAAGTGGGTTATTGAGCTTTAGGAGTTCCAATTCACCTTTTTGGTGGAGGAAAGTACTCAGGCTACCCTAGCAGATCTTTTCACCTATAAGGATACTCCGGTTTTAGTCAAAGAAGAGGTGGTGCAGAAAAATAAAGTTGAGACTCTTGCCATCTCTAATGCTTCACTATTATACTTTGATGGTTATTATTGAAGAATTCATAAGGATTCTTTAGGAGGCATTGTTATTTATGATGCACAAGGGAAGCTTATGAGGAAGCAAGGGATGAAATTTGATGCCAAAAGTAACAATGAAGTAGAATACATGGCACTTGAAGGTGGTTTGCATATTTGCTTACAACTGGGAATTAGATGCTTGAAAATTAAAGGAGATGCTTTGTTGGGAGTATGGAAGAATAAGAACCCTAAACTGAAGAGTTTATGCTTCAAAGTGAAAGCGTTGCTCAAAAATCTTGAAGCATGGAGTCTGTAGCATATTGAGAGGTCTCAAAATGAAGAAGCTCATGATGCTGCCCAAGAGATGATCACTTGTGTGTTTGTGGTAAAGGCAGATGCTCCTTCATATCATGGGAGGGAAATTTTATCAAAGGAAGTGGATTTTCTATTGATAGGTGTTCTACCTAAAGGTTTACCATCTTCTAAAAAGTATGCATTCATAAGGAAAGCTAGGAAATACCAAATGCTTGATGATGTGCTTTACAGTGATTTGGTTTTGCGTCATGTGCTTTGGAAAGAGGAATTTTACAAAATCCTAGAAGAAAATCATGAGGGGGGAGGCCATTTTGCTATGACGATCCTGTTGCATAAGGTCTTGCAAAAAGGTTATATATGGCCAATTATTCAATGGGATGCTAATCATTGGTGCAAGTTGTGTTTGCCTTGCAAGAATATGGGAAAGAGAATTTCAAAGCCAAAATTGCAACATACAATTCTAGATTTTGATGTGTTTGAGAAATGGGGTCATGATTCCATTGGACTCTTACCTAAAGAAATGCTTACATCTTGACAACAGTGGATTATTTGTCACAACGTGCAGAAGCCAAGGTTGTCAAATAGATTACTAGTAAAGAGATGGGGAAATTTTTTTATGAGTACATGTGTTGCAAAATTGGTTTGCCACTATCGCTACTTTCTGATAGAGGACCAGGATTTAGACGGGAGCTGTTTGATTTCTTATGCAAAAAGCTCAATACTTAGCATAGGTACAGTTCTCCCTACTATCTAGAATGCAATGGTCTTAATGAAAGGTTCAATGGAGAGTTGGTAACGATCTTGACAAGGATGACTCAAACACACGAGGAGACTTGGGATTCAAAGTTGCCTTGTCTGTTATGGGCGTACATAAGTGCTATCCAAATGAGCACAGGATTTTTCCCTTACCATTTGGTTTATGGCAAGGAAGCTTTATTGCCAATTGAAGTGTAAATTCTTTCTCTCAAGTTGTTTTCATTGGAAGATGAGAAGCAAAGAAATGCATGGCAAAAAAGGCTATATGGATTTACAATGCTTGCAATTGGATAGAGTTTTAGCTTTGAGCTACTATGAGGAAGTGTCAAAGAAGGATCAGCTAAAAGCTAATGAATCTGTGGAGGATAAGAAAATTGAAAAGGTTGATTTGGTGTTGTGATACAATAGTAAGTTGGACAATAACTTGCAGAAGAAGTTCCAAATCAAATGGGAGGGTCCTTTTATTGTTGTGAATAAATTTGATAATAGCACATATCAGTTGCCAGATTTAGACGGTGCACAACATAAAATATCCTGTTAATGGTTATAGATTGAAGAAGTATCTGGCGCTTTTGATGTGAATTGTGACAGATGAAATGTTATCAATGGAAGGAGACAACGTTGAGACATCTAAGGATGTAAATGAGGTTTCTGGGGATGAAATGCAGCAATTGTTCACCCTAGGGACCTCTTCTTGTCATGAATGACTAAGCAGGAAAGGGGGGGTTGGCAAGCTATGTTAGGCATTTTTTGGGTGAAAATAAATTCATTGATTTATGCTAAAAAACTTGCCCACTAGCCACGAGTACATATGTGGACATAGTGCTTTGAGTCTCAAGAGTGTTATTGTAAAAATTCATGTACAAAGGCTTGGTTCTGCTAAGTTTTTTTCTGGAGTTTTGGATTGGTTTAACTTTCAAAAGATGGTTTTCAATGAGCATTTTTATTTCTGCTTGATAGCCTATGAAACGGACTAATACATCATGAGCTACATGCATTTAAAGTGGCGGTCCCTTACTTAGGAAGCGGTTGTGGATGCATTTGAGGAAAGGCAAGTGGACTGATTTGATGGATTTAATTAGAAATGATGTGGTTGAGGATTTTTGGAGAAATCCAAAGTAATAAGCTCTGAGCCGTGCTTTACAACTTCGCATTTGATACTCGGAGTCATCCGCCATGCCTCCGCCAAGATTGCTCGGTGTTGGGAGCAAAACAGGAAATTTGTATGCTTAGGTGGGGAGGTGGGAGGATGGTGACAAGTTACAATGGAGTAATCCCACATGGGGGGGAGCAAGTGGAAAATGGGGGGTATAAGGGGGGGAGTGAGTACACCCTAAGGTTGAATCAAAGGTGGTGATGGAGCTCTCTTGCCTTGCCCATGGGGGCTCGTGGACTTCGGGGGATTAGGGGGCGCCCATTCTCAATTCACACACCCTGCCCAGGCACCTGGTCAAGATTTTGGTCCCTTGGACACTGCCCCCTACCCCTTTCCTTAGTCAAAAAGTGGCCGACATGCCATTTTTTACCCAAATAAGGCCCAAAATGAGTGAATGAAAAGGGGCCTACAAGGAGAGTCACGTCGGCTAAGATGAGAAAGAAAATCCCTTGGGATAAGAGCCAAAAAATCCCCTTTTTTAATAGATGCAATTCTTTGCACCTCTTTTTTGCTTACAGAGACTAGTTTTTTTGGAGATTTTGAGAGATACCCCATTTCCAAAAGCTTGTAACTCTCTTGTCTGTTGTTGGAATCAAGCATACGGATACTGTATGGAGGTATACATGACACAAGATTTGTCTTTATGGTATTGGTTTCTAGTAATTTTAATCATGGTTTGGGTTAGAGCTATTTCCCGCCTAACTTTACAGGTGTTTGGACATAGGTGTTTTCTACAACTTTATGGTGTTTCTTTTCGATGGTGTGGTGTGTGGAAGGCTATAGAGGTTCTCATTTTCCTTGTTGTTTGCATGCTAGCAACGTGTTGAAGGAATGCTTGGCTATTAGCCACCTTGCTGGAAAAATATGCAAATGGGTTTGAAGGACCTGGGGAATAGGGTTCTTTAAGATCGATCTATTCCTTGGACGGAGGGAAGGGAAAAGCCAAGTTCTATTGATCTACACTCAAATTGTTTACTAATTTAAACAGATATGGAGGGCTAGAAAATATCAGGTGTTTAAGCTTGCTCTATAATTGCTATCATCACAAAGATTGTGCAAGAGTGCAAGTAAATAATTGTAGCCTTTGAAAAAAGGAAGGTCTCAAATGAGTCGGTTTGGGCCACCACAGCCGCTATGATGGACTAGGGATGATTTGAAGAGGGAGAGTGGGGTGCTTCTGTATGAGAACTGATATCGTATCGGTGTAATACCAAATCAATTTCTATCATTAGGAAGAGGATGGGGCATAGGAGGGTCTTTGACGAATAGGTGTATCCCATGTGTGCAATAATGGTGGGTGTAAGAGATGTGTAAGAGTGGTCAAAGGATGCACTTTTACCCCCAAAAAGGAGGTGGACAATTTTACAATTTTTGGCCTTCCATAACTCCTACATAAGATCTCCAATTTGAGCAAATATCATAAATCTCCAATCTACACATTCAGCTCTTTCCATAGGTATGCTACATGATATGGTTTTACTCGCTAGATTTTAAATTCCATTTTGGGGGAAATAAACTAGGCGTTTTTCCTATTTGAATTACAAAACTATCATATGATTACTTTCTCAATTCCTAGACCTCATTCTCTTCCTAATGTACATGTGGGGGTTTACAAAATCATGCTTGGGTTAATAGTGGCCAGCCACCATTGCACCATGATCTTGTAGTTTTTGTTGCTTAAACCATTGAATTGACACCAATGAGTCGTGTTGCCTAAATTGGCAAATTTACACTTGTGCTACCTAAAGTAGTAAATATGCACTTAATGTTGTTTGCAATAGTGAATCTATTGTTCTTTGGTATGCTACCTAAACATGTAAATTTTCATTTGTGCAGCCTAGATTGGTGGATCTACCATATCACAAATCAACCATCACATTTGTAAAATCCTTAAGCACACATTGGTTTCTAGGTGCACACACAAGGGTAAATTAGTGCACACACACCTAAATTTAGGCGTACACACACTCAATTAGAGTGCACACATACTTGATTATAGTGAAACAATTGAAATTGACCATTCAAGCATGCAATTAGGCAAACCAACACTACAAGAGGAGTTGTCTATAACCACGTTTATTGCTGCAAAAAAACAATGGAAAACGGAGAGAGAAAAATTTGTGTGGGCGGCAAACCGCGACTATGAATGCGGTAGTGGTTTATCAGCAATAAGCACAGTAATAGTCGTGGCAATATACCCGCTGCTATTATCGTGACCTTTGCTGTTGTTATTACCGCGTATATTACCGCTAAACGCTAATTCAAAAATAAAGGTGCTCAAATTTGGGTGGCCCAAATGAGCACCTTTATTTTTGACCTGCATAAAACAATAAGACATCAAATTTTTTTTGGAAGAGTATAAAAAATACCAAAGAATTGAAATTGAGTTTACTTTACCTTGATATTGACGGATACACCGCGAGACAGACGTCAGCACAGCGAGAACTCACCTAACAAGATTTGTCAGCTAAGGACGAAGCTCGACCCGCAGGCGCGTGGAAGCAAGCATAGGGTGTCAACCTACACTGGACCGACTATTGACTACTTCCTACAGAGGTCTCTACCCAATGTCTAAGTTAGAGCCTTTAAGAGTACACAAGAGGAGATTTCATACAACGGTTTCAAGAGCCAAATACCCATCAAACATTCTCGAAGCGCTACAAAATTTGAGGGAAATCCCATTAACACTAGAATGGTAACAGGACACTTTTATGTCCTTGGACACTTTTGTGTCCTGTTAAGTGACCATTTTGCGTGAATTATTTGAAGAGTATGAAAATGAATTTCTAGGTGCTATATATCCACAAAGTTGCCTTATGAGCTGAAAAAAACTTAGCATTTTTTTAAAAAGAATCGATCTCACCATTAACCGTACTCTTGCACAACATTTTTGAACTTAAACTGTATGAAAAAACGGGTCTTGTTTTTGGCCTTTTTAAAATTTTTGGCAACTATACCACTCTAAACTTCATGTTTGTGAGGTTTAGATGACTAGAGGTTAGGCATTCATAGTTCTCAACATGTTTTGATTCTTGTAGGGAGAGCTAAGTGTTAAAATTGAAAGTTATGACCAATTTATAAGAATTGCATAATCCAGTTTTTTGGCCAAAATTAGCACTTTTATGATTTTTTTGGTGGCTTTCTTGATATCCAAATTCAATTTTGATTGTGTAAGTGTAATGTATAACATAAAGCTAATCTTCCTTGAGTTTTGGGGGACCTAATATGCTATATAGCATAGTATATGATGATGGTTGAGTTTTTTGATTGCTGAAGAATACGATACATTTTAGAGTAGCAAGTATAACTTTCTCAATATTGCTAGTTTCTTAGGCCAATTGTGTGTATTTTGTAGGTAGTAACCATATATAATCATAGACTACAAACTTGGCTAGATATTGAGTAGTTGTTATGGGTTTCTAGAGGTCATAATGCTAAACCCAGTTTTTTCATGTTTGCTGTATGTAGCACTTTATCATTGCCCCCAAGGTTCCAATTGTAAGAGATCCATTATCCTTTTGACATGCTCCATGGCTCCTTTTGAGTCCAAATGCCCAAAGGAAACTAAGAAAACATGTATATAGTATCTGTATTGAGCGTGACTATAGAAACTTTGATGATAGGTCCGCAGAATGGGAAAAATACAACTTTTTTGTACCTATTTTTTTGCCCAAAAACAAATTAGTGAGGTAAAAGCAACCATATGTTTTGGTCACCAACCCATTGAAGTTAACGGGGCATTTTATCTCATGTCCTACAAAAATCCCCAGTCTTATTTATATGCAATCAACCGTAAGAAATTGTTGTTTTGGGAAAAAGGCACTGGTCCATCAACTTTGGAGGCTTGTAGTGACCAAGGGATGAGAAAAATTACAAGTTTCTCATTTTTTCCATATGTAGTAGTTATTGAACTATAAGCTCATGAAAGGATTTTTCAAAATGAGTGGATCTACTATGGTTTTGGAATTTTTTCCTAAAACACTGAAAGGACACTTTTATGTCCTGTTAGGTTACCATTCTAGTGTTAACACCAATAGGTCGCTCTCCCTAAGGTCCGTGACCCAAAACACAAACCCTAAACACCCGGTGCAGAATTGCGTAGGATGTCTGGTTGAAATTTACAGGTCCTCGTTTCTGAAAACTAGAGTGCCTAATGTGTAGCTCTACTCATTGCGAACGCGTGCATATGCTGAAATGAGACAACAGACATCATATGCTCACCGAATTGTTGACGAGGGAGGAAAACTGAGACAAGAGATGAGAGAGGGAGAGAGAGAGAGAGCAAGGCAACTCCAGATATGCAAACCCCAAAGTGTGTCAGCTGATCACACAAGATGAGTTTATATAGAGGGGACTAGGGTGCTATATATAGAGATACTATATATATCTCAACAGTCCCACTCAAATGAAGGTTCCTACCTGTGGATAAAAAAACCCTTGGGGACTCAAGGGAAAAACCCACAGCTCTATATACACCCACCATTATATTAAAATATTTCAAATGTACATTTACAAAGTTCAAAGGAGCTACACCACTCCATAATATACAAAAATGACCATAAAGGCTCATAAAAATTATAATCAACACAAAGTTAAGGTTTGAATTGCAGGAGCTTTAGCGTCTTTGATTCCTCAGATATGCTGCTTGATGTAGTTTGTATCCTGTTAACAACAGTAATTCAAGAAACATATTGAGACGTGAAGGTTAAAAATGATCACATCATAATTTCCTTAGAGACGGTTCGCGACACTGCTCTATAGACGATAGAGAAATAAACATAATGTCGATGCAATCACATGTGCACACATGTATACACAAAGTCAGTACATAAAAGCTATGAAACACTAGTAGTGCATAGTCACAACTGCCAAGTCCTTGATGATGAGAATGATAAGAACCATAGCACCAATGATGACGAGGGTGTAATAAGATGATGAAAAGCATAGAGCCAATAACAACGAGGGTGCAATAAGAGGATAACAACCATAGAACCAATGACGACGAGGGTGCAATGTGATGATAAAAAAACATAGCACCATGACGAGACGAGGGTGCAATATGGCAATAACAACCATAGCACCATGACGACGAGGGAGCAGTGAGATGATAACAACCATAGCACCAATGATGACGAGGGTACAATATGAGATAAAAACCATAGCACCAATGATGACGAGGGTACAATATGAGATAAAAACCATAGCACCATGGCAATGAGGGTGCAATATGACTATCTCAACCATAGCATCATGACGACGAGGGAGCAAATGAGACGATAACAACCATAGCACCAATGATAGTGAGGGTGCAATATGAAATAACAACCATAGCACCATGGCAACGAGGGTGCAATATGACAATGAGAACCATATCACCATTATGATGAGGGAGCAATGAGACAATAACAACCATAGTGCCATGAAATACTGAGGCCCTAATTACAATGATAAGAAGAATAGCATTGAGCTCGACACCATGCTCCCAAGCACACATAAACTTTATCAGTAATGGGAGATAATCTATCACATCATCAAGAAAAGTATTAGTAAGGTCGTGACGTAGAATTATCAAAATCATTAGTAAAGTCATGATCTAGAATTATCAATTGACCAAGCATAAGTGACAAACTCCACAAATGATGACTTAGCAACCATATAATCAAGATCTGAGGCACCCGGATAGCACAAGGCCCCGTGATGATGATGCTACTATGTAATCAAACCATTGGCGTATGATGAACGAGAGACATATTATTTCAACATTTATGCCATAACGTAAATAAAATGAAGTGTTCATGACAAGAACTCATTTAATTTTTATATGTAGATGCAAGATAGAGCAACCAACATTGCTATTGGATGCTATGATGTTCAAGGAATTTAAAGGGTCAATGCTTGCAAACAAATGTCGACACTGATGGTAACATTCATTAATGATGTGACAAACATAGATTAATGAATTCACAATGCCTCTCGATAATTATAAACGATATATCAATGATTATTGCTCCCCAAAGGATCCATCTTGCACTCGTGACATAAAATATTCTACTCACATAAAACATAAGGGATAGACATCTAATTCACATACTCGCCTGGAGAGCCTAACTAGCTCAATCTCGAGCCTCGGAGTCTCCAACTACTCCGACTTAGTGTCATACCTTAAGGAATCACATCCGATATCGCCCTTGCTTGGGTATCCAGATAGGCATTGCCAAGGGTCCATAGTCCCAAGTATTGTCATCGCACAAGATAATTCACAAATGATTCCAAGGTCCGATATACAGGACTTCACAACCTCCATACGTAACTCAGACGCCCATCTTGATGTTTACAGATATCAGGTACAATATGCTGGTTTCATTAATGGGTGTGTATGGTTGCCTACATTTCCTTCATCCAAGCATGGAGATGCATTCGAGAACCATTCTTGACAGGTGGTCTAATTGCAGCCTCAAGGACAGTCAATTATTGAAAGTGTGCTCAAAATACCCTGTAATCTAACCAGATAGTAGTCTTACTTGCTGAAAGAATGTGCAATCTCATTGTAGGCCAAGCATTTACAACATTTTAGTGGGCCTAAACTGAACACATTGTTTAAACATCTAGGACCCTTTGGTTTGACGAACAATAGAGAATTCAAAGACAAATTAGACAAATTGAACTTGAAGACAAATCGAACTTGAAGACAAATCAGACAAATTCTTGAACATTATCCGCATTAAAAGCATGCAATCCAAACCTTAAAAAGATAGCCAGTTCCATTAGCACATGCAAAACCTAGGATAAATAAAATAAACAACAATGATAAGTGTCAAAAAGTTTAAAAGCAAAGGCATCTCTCTACTCTATCAAGTGATTGGATCACTGGTTAACTAAAATCCGGATACTCTGGGCACGATTGTTGCCTTCTTTTCGTTGTTTGAATGCTACCAAACTAAGCATGTTAAGTAGGAAAGAAGAAGGTGTCTTCATCTAAATTGTATTATTTTGTTCTCTGTGCAGGGAAGATAATTTTTGAGAATTGCAACAAGGTGATACACAAAAACAAGCAAAAGAAAAACAAAAACTCTGCAGTGTAAAGATGAATAAACCTTACACTTTCAGGGACCAAGTTCTTCCAAAAAATTGTATGGTTGATATGACCTCTAACATTAAAATTCAGCACACTCTGGAGGGTGACAATGGATTGTGGGTCCTTAGCATCATGGAGCTTCTTAAGTGCCGTGTTGATGTTGGTTATATACGTCTTATGATGCTTTTTGTGCTGAAGCTCCATAATCTCGCCACTGATGTAAGGCTCTAAGGCTCCATAGTTGTAAGAAAGCTCTGGTAGGGAAAAAGTTTGGAAGCCCCTGATCTGGATCCGACCAGGTGTACACATCCTTAGAGCTGATTAAAGCTTGCATCCAGCAGATCTCATCATCGATGCTACCATATCTAGAAAGAACCTTTGCACCTTGCTCTCTAATATCTACAATGAATAATAATAGCCGCTTGTTTCGCTCGATGCCCAGAGGTTGCATAGCTTCAAAGAGCTTTGGTCAACTCCAGTAGGAGCATTACCCAACGTCCCATGCAATTTCTGAAGCAGATGCATCGAGGTTGTTAATTAGCACCAAGAACCCCTTTTTTGTGAAGTCCATCCTCATGCAAGCATCGAAGGTATGAATATCAAGGAGGTGTGTCACGAGGCTCCACTTCTTATGGATAGCATGGAAATACCTTCTTTTGCAAGCAATTCTTGTTGTATTGACTCTCTAATTCGTATCCAAGGATGTTCTGGAGACGATAGCAGTGCCGCTGGTGTTGATTTTATTAGTGATGACCTTGACATTGTCAAGTCTGAGTTTGAGAAACAAGAGCGCAAGCATACTAAATCAACCTTTGCGAATCTATGTAGGAAGCAGTGCAGGCCAACAAGAAGATAGAAGCACCTTCTCATAGCGTCTAAGGTCATCGCGACCTGGTTCTTCTCGATGCATGTATGTTGAGAAGTCCAGCAGCTATGCAAGCTCCCAATCCACTTTCCAGGGACGTAACTAGCTAAATAAATCATTGCCATGCGTACAAATGAGCACCATGGCCAAAATTGGCAGCCGCTTGCGTGCAGATCACTGATCGCTATTTATATTACTTTCCCTTAAATTTAGCACAACTGGCTGGTGTCTCTACATCATATTGCTCTCTCTTGTCCACAACTACGTGAGTGTCTGCCTCTAATTCTGGCATCACTCAAGAGCTAATATGAGATATTGCTAAACTAGGCGCTCAGTACTGCTTTTTCCACCATCTTTGCTAGCTTCTGCCAACTCTCATCACAGTACTATGCACGAGTGGCGGTTGTGTTAGTGTGTGCATGCCTCTTGCAGCCTCATGCCTACAATGCCTGCAACCACCTTGCTCCCTTTAAAAAGCCATCTCACTCTGTCTGATCTTTCTCCTGTGCTTGTCATGGCCTCCCCCTCAAATCCTCTTCCTCGTCGCGTTCAACACAAGCATAGCACTCACAATAACACTACTAATGGTAACTCTAGCGCTAACCGGGTAGAAAACACTGGGAAACCTGGGAAGAGCTGCTTCTCGACAGCGGTGTGTTGAAGCATGGCGCCGACAATTGGGCATTCGTCTTCGAGGAGATTCATTCTCGCGCTCAAGCTAGATTCTCGTTCACAGTAGGCCTAGAGGTGTGTTTCTTTTTCAAGAAAACAATCTACTAAAACCCTAAAAAGAAACCAGCTTTCTGACATAAGCTTGCATGCATGGAAAAACTGTGACTCGTTGCAGACTACTATGACGGCTACAAATCTCCTTTAACGCTTTTTCTTTTCCCATACAAAAGAGCAGCGAACGAAACAAACAGAAAAGCACATGTTTTTGCACAAAAAAAATAATAATAAAGTAACTCATCTTCCTTGTGACGAAGGTTTTCAAGATTGTCGAGTGTGTCTGAGTGTGTCCATGCGACCCATGCTCTGATACCATGTTGACAAGGGAGGAAAACTGAGACAAGAGATGAGAGAGGGAGAGAGAGAGAGAGAGAGAGAGAGAGAGAAAGGCGACTCTAGATATGCAAACCCCAAAGTATGTCAACTGATCACACAAGATGAGTTTATATAGAGGGGACCAGGGT
Source organism: Adiantum capillus-veneris (assembly GCF_014529385.1). Taxonomy (NCBI): domain Eukaryota; kingdom Viridiplantae; phylum Streptophyta; class Polypodiopsida; order Polypodiales; family Pteridaceae; genus Adiantum; species Adiantum capillus-veneris. Next base: position 66,098,069 of record NC_140932.1, on the reverse strand, counting down.
GCTATATATAGAGATACTATATATATCTCAACACGAATCACCAGAAATAGCTTGTGGGTCAATCTCGCAAAGCCGGGCCGTACACGCGCAATGTAGGTGTTGGCGCGTAGCTCTCTCCGAGGGCAACACACTGTACTTCTCCGCACTCGATTCCGACCACCAGTGTGCGCGTAGTGTCAAGATAAACTCTCACTCTCTCTCGTACACACAGTACACTCAACTCACACAGAAAAAACTTAAAACATGACAAAAGGTCTTTTGCATTAAGGTCAAAAGTGGTATAAATACCTTACAATCTCAAACGCTAATGTTCCAATTTAACCATTTACTAAGTCTAAATGTCAAAAATGGGATACAATTTGGAAGCTTCTGCAAGCCCCACTATTTACAAAGGTGAAATGACGGTTTCTTCTCAATTAAGGAATGATTACAAAGGAAATTAATATCCCGCCGGACCATCATCCTCCGTTGAGTGTGTCCAGCCACTAACACTCCCCCCCTCCTAGATCATGTCATCCCCGACATGACAATAGAGTTGCTTCTTCAGTGGAGGCTATCGTGCATCTTCAGAACAGACTCATACCGTGCATGCTAGGCCAGTAATGTAGAGCCGAATATATCTGTACTGATGGTGAAGAAACCGGTGTAGAAGGCTTCTTCAAAGGCCTGGAGATGGTACGAGGGCAAAAACATTATTCACTGGTAGAGGGCATGTATCACCTCATGGGCAGGTTGAGTAGACAGTTCATACGCACATCTATATGTATTGAGGCGGTCGGGGGCGGGCAACAAGAAGAGTGGCTTGTAAGCACCCTTCTAGGCTCCCCTGCTGCTCAATTGGGTTGGGGTTGGAAAAAACAACAAACACACACACAAACCCGCAACCTAACCCTACACAAATTTGGGGCACCACCTAGTTTTGGATGCGAACTAGGACGCATAAAAAGAGAGAGAGAGAGAGAGAGAGAGAGAGAGAGAGAGAGAGAGAGAGAGAGAGAGAGAGAGAGAGAGAGAGAGAGAGAGAGAGAGATATCGGGCTGCTTTGAAATGTATCGGCAATGATCAGCAAACACAACTATATATATGTAAGAAAGAGAGAGAAGGGGTAGGGGGTGCTTGTTGCATTAATACCTTCTTACAAATCTGTCATGACCAATCAAAGTGAGATTAGTATTTGTTCAACATAGCTTGAGTAAATTTCACCACAACACATCACAAGAAAAGCCACCCCAGTCACTGTCTTAAGGCCAGGGGATTCCTCTTCACCTTGTCGCCCTCTTACAATATGTGGGATTTATGGCTAAATTGGTGACAGCACTCAGAGACAAGCTATCAAGAACTTAAATAAAACACCAAGACACTTACACATCATTGTTATCCATGACTTCATGTTGGAAGAGAGACAAAGTATCCATGCTTAGTCCAAATCCACCCTCCTTGATTCAGCAAATGTTGGGCTTACACTAGTAAGAGAAATGATAGATTTCCTACTCTCAATTGAATGATCACTCTCTCTTACAATGGCATAAATCTCCCTTGATAATCACCCCTACTACAACACATGCATATGCATAAGCCAATGAGCTTCCACTCAAGAGCTCCTTCTGAAGAGGTTGAGCTTGGCTTCTCAAGCTATAGCATAGTGCTCTTGCTTATGGCTCTCCCCTTTTGTGCTAGCTACACCCTCCTTTTATAGAAATTTTGAGGGCTACGGTTACTCCTCTAACCATGGTTGGGTTAGATTTTCAGCACTTATCTAATTTCTTTTGCTTGGAATTATCAAGAAGTTGGTGTGGATAGATGAAGAAGAGAGAGAGGAGAGAAGTGGAGGTGATAGGACTTTTCATAGTAGGTTAGTGTTAGTAAATTAGTAGAGTTAGTATTTTTATTGATCTACAAATGGAATTGGATATTTACAATGGGAGTATCCAAGTAGGATACAAATAAGGAAGAAAAAACTCTTAATAGGTAAGAAAATATGGATTTCTTACAATGTTGATGCTCCAAGTGTCTTGAGTAGGGTCAATTTTGACTCTTGTTGACGTCCACTAGCTTTGATGGTACACTTTTTCTCCACTCTTGACCTTCCTTGGGAGCCAAGGTAAGTGAACATGAGTAATCAATCACCATGATGCTGTCTTTCAAGATAAGAGGCTGAATTTTATGGTTTTTTGATAGATATGGGTAATATGGATGAGGAAAAATGAGACTAGGTGGTCAATTTTGGAATGGAAGTGTGTGTAGGAGACATGAGTTCACCATGGTTTCTCTTATTCTTCAAGGTTGAGAAGAAGGTGAGTAGGGTGCGGAGTGGTGAGAGAGGTGGGGATGATGAGTGGAGAAGTGTGTGTGAAAGAGGAAAATGATAAAGTGGAAGAGGGAGTGTGGCTGCATAGCATGTGAAAACTGGGGTCCACCAATAAAATCATAGCTCACAGCTCGTAGCTCAAAAAAATATGAGGTAAAAGTTCAGCCTACGAGCTACAACTCTTGTTTGTATCACATTTTTAAATTCGGAGAGAAAGTGATCTTTAAAAATTCAGCAAAACCGATTGTTTTTTTCCACTGCACAAAGTCCTTGTGGGGTCCTTCTTTGGATGATTCTTTTGAATACCTCCAAGAGTGAGCCCCCCATAGTGCATGCATGCATGCATGCCACATACCCTTGAACTTATTTGGTAGGTCTATAATTGAAGATATTGTTGAGATCATGATATAAGTGAATAGTACAACTAAGAAAATCAAATATAGAGGGGTCTAAAAAAAATATGTACATGTCAAATATAAATAATATAGGTGAAAACAATATAAAGAGGTCAAAATAAATCTCTCTCATTATAAGTCTACCATAAAAAGATGAATATTTTTGGTGGTCTAATTTATGAGAGTAATAGGAAAAAATCACAATAGTAGTGAAAAAATATAAACATAAATAAACTAGTTTTTTTGGATTTTTATTGGGATGGAGTTACACAAAAAATAAGAGAAGTTTGCATGAAATTATTTTTATATGGAATAAAGAGAGTATGCAAAATGGTAAGAAAAAATATGGAAATGCTGAGTCAATGTACATAGCATAAATAACATACCCTAGGTAGAAAATTTAAATAAATACCAAAATAATTATGAAAAATCCTTTTATTTATGCCCTATATACAATGAAATATTTACACACAAATGGGACATAATATACTTATATATATATTTTTTTTGATTTTTTTTGTCTCAACTAGCCCAGTGACTAGCTAATTGAGGGTTTTTAAGAAGATATGGGAAAAGTCCCGTAACTCACGCACGCCTATGTACAGTGAAATGGTAGGGATAGCCACAGTATTTGGGTGATTTTGATGGGGTGAGGTAAGTCACTATGGCAATTACGGAGAGCCAAAAAATGGCTATTAGTATCTTAGAAGAAAAATATGTTGTCTGTTGCCTGCCAGGTTTAAAGATCTCAAAAACTGCCAGAAGGGTTTTACATATCTTCGTGAGCATAATGCAAGAGAGGTCAGTCGAGGCAGTGAACAATTTAATGGCGCCCGTTAGATTTTTCACCATGTATTGCTCACTCATTCTCTCACCTGCCTTCAAGCCTGTCAGCTTTGGGTAGTTGAGCCACGTGGGATGGATTTTCTTCAACAGTTCTTGTTCTTTCCAGGTCCGCATCCTTGGTAAAGGGCAAAAACTAAGGTTGTCTCTGATTATTTGAGGCGCCTCTACCAGATGTACTAAATACTGTGGGTATTTAGTTAGCCATGCCTTTCTCAATTTGGGCTGAGAGTCCACAATAAGCTTAACACCTTCTGGTTTGGTGATATATTCTTCGTACAGTGGCACTTTCGGCTCCTCTTTAATCCTCTTGTTTATTGTAGCAGCTTCATACTTGAGAAGAGGATATGGCAGAGAGGGTTGTATCCATTCATGTCAAATGACATTTGCATCTAATTTCTGAATGGTCATAGACTTCAATATACTTTGCTCCCACTTCATTGCTTCTTTGTTGGTGTCTTTTATGGCTGCTTCTATTGCCTTTTGTAGATTTTCTTCTTCTTCTTGTGTCAGATCCCGGGGCTCTTGGGATGGTCCCACAAGAATGTCCTCTTGCATTGTTGTGTCCACTAGATCTGACACATTGTCTATATCAATTCCTTCCATAGCTGCTGGCCCTGTGCTCAAGGGTGGCTCTTCAGTCTATTGTTGGCCTTTTAGCTCATCAATCTGCTTTTGATATGCTTTCTTTTCCTGTTCATCTTGATCCCCCATGGTCACTAAAGGTATTTCAATTCAGCATTGGATTTCTCAACCTCTTCTAGCTTCTTCTTGGTGTCTTCATTTTCAGCTTGCATCTTCTTGAGATCCTCGTCCATCTTCTTTTTCAAGGCTGCTAGCTCATCTTTCATGGCCTTGTTCTCATCCTCCAAACGGCTTTGCATCACTAGGGAGCCCTTGGCCAGCATCAATCTTTGTCTCTTCTCTAGTGTCAACTCCTTTTGGAGTTCCTTCATCTGTTCTTCATACATATCCTTCTCTGAAGTAGTGCTAGTTGAGGTAGCGGCTCTGACTCTGCCCAAAGATTCCCTTAGCCTATGGATTTGTTTGATCTTTCACTTTTATTTGATCTTTCAGCTCTATAACTTCGTCCTGGCTGGCCTCATGTTCTAACTCATCTTTTTTCTTATCATTTCTCAAAGTCTCCACTTCTTTGGACTCATTAGCAAGCTGGAGTGTCAAGTTGTCTCTTTCTTTCTCCGCATCCGTCAGTGATTTGCTGATTTTCTTATACTCCTCATCTGCTCTTTGAAGCTTTTGGTCTATTGCCTGACTCTGACTTTCCAGCTCTTGGCATCTTTTTAGTGCCGCGTCCAGATCAGCTTGCAGCTTGGCTTGCTTCTGTGTGTTCTCTTGGTTCTGCTTTTGCAGCGAGTCCACCTCGGCTTTGATTTGAATTTCATTTACTTTGAGATTATCACACTCAATCTCAGTGGCCATAGACCTTGCTCAAAGCCTAGTGAGTCTTTGCATCACCTCATCCCAATCATTAGCTTGTGACTGTAAATCCATTGTATATGTGGCTATTTCCTTCAACTCCACCAATCGAGGGCTCAACATATATTCTTTGGGCCTAGTGCTAGACATTTGAAAAGCTGCATGAGATGCCTTTTCTCGAGAGTATCCACCAGCTAGTAGATCAAGGAATATTCTATAGTTTTTTCTTCTGAATCTGGCTTCTCATCTTTTGGTTCAATTTTTGCCTTCTACTCTTTCTCTTTTTCCTCCTCTTCCTTGGAGTCTTGTTGCCCATCAGATTTGTTCAACTCCTCAGTTTATCGGGATTGAGGAGGACTAGGAGGAGGTGGGGATGGTGGAGGACTTGAATTTCGGCTTGATGGTGGGGTTGATGGTTTCTTATTGAAATCCCAATCAGCTTTTGTTTTCCTCTCTCTTTCTTCCCCTTCCGGCTCTTCTAGTAGATGCCGCCTCACATCATCAACTTCTTCTTCGGTAAAAGGTATGTTTGGGATATTCTCAGCTGTAGCATCTAAGATCTCGAAATTCTTTATATAATCTTCAAAGCGATCCCTTTTAGTCCTTCGAGAAGATCTAGACATATCCTCAAGTGAGGGCTTCCATAATTCGCTCAGATCCCCTTTTAGCATCCTCTTAGCTCTTAAACTCTCCATTGGTCTTTCCAGCCTTGCTGCTTTCTGTGACTTTGTTTCCTTTACTGGCACCTGTAGAGTTTCTTTCTTCCCCTTCTTGGGCTGTGGCGGCTCTTCTGACACTATCTCTAAATGGCGCTTCAACCTTGTGGCTACCCTTGGAGCCTTTGGAGGCTCTTCTTCTTTGTCTTCCTTCAGCTTGAGCCAATCATTTTGGGAGGGAGGTAGAGGCCAATTTCTCTTGGCATGCAATGCTCCATAGATGACTTTCGTTATCAACTCACCAGGAGCAATATAAGTGGGATTTTTGGTCCCCATTTTCACAAGGTTGTCGTGAATGTAAGCGGCATAGTTTATCTCCCTCGGGCGGCTCTTCTGCATTGCCCAAGTGAAAGTGGTGGCAATAGCTCCAGGTGGCATCCTGTATTTCTATGGCCGCTTGGTACACATGTGGAAGTACTGATTGTATAATTGGCTCATGATGGCTACCTTCCGGTTTGCAATATCTTCAAATGTATAGTTATTTTTCTTCTCTGAGTAGACCTTAATGTCATCCCGCCTCTTAGTCACATTGTCTCCTTTGTTAGAGAGGTCAAGTGCTGCTGCCACCACCTTCTTTGTGATGACAGTCATCTTATTAGGTTCGCCTTGCAGATCTGTAACTCTGGCTATGCCGTCCTCTTTGATTGTGGGGACAAGTTCCCACACTCTTTTCACATCAATCCCTGCTAGCAAGGCTTCAAAGTAATTGTGTAGATCTAGTTTCTCCAAGTAGTCCCCCATCTTGCTCCTGAAAAATTCATTGAGCTCTTGAGGGATCATGGGTAGCTCCACTGCATTTCCCTCAACACTCCTTGGTAGATTCTCAGATCATTGGTTTCTAGTAGGTCATCTTGAATCCAAGTGGTTGTGGGCTTGAGGGTTCCGTCTGGGATAACAAAAGGCTCCACTTCTTCTAAGTAGTCCTTGATACCCATCCTCTTCTTCTTTGCAGGCGACTTTGTGGCTGCCATGGATCCTGTTGCACTCAGTAGTCCAAAGTTTGCGTTTTTTCACAGATTTGCTGGTAAAATGAGTTCTGACTACCCAAATGACTTGAAAATTTAAATAAGAACTCAAAAGGGACTAGGGAAGCAATGCATGTGTCCACAATATGTTTTTGGCTGGAAAATAAGCATGTAGACAGCCTACGCGTAGTATGTCTACTTCCTCTAATTTTGATGAAACTTGACATGCTTGTGGCCCTTTACCTGTGCAACATGGGTATGTACTTGGAATTTGGTTTGGACATCAAAAAAGTGCAATTTTGAGCAGATTTAGGCTTTTGGCTCACAAAATGGGTAGGATGTCCTATATGGATGGGCAAATGATATCCAATTGGATTGAAATTTGATATATAGGCTTGTTATACCATGTAAAAGACTCTCGTGATGTCAACTTCTGCACAGAAGGTCAATATGACCCTAGAGACATCCTACACGTAAGATGTCCCCTTATCTTAGAATGACTTGATTTTTGTTCTGTGGGTAGCCCTTAGCATGTAGAACATGGCCCTGTTCTTAAATTTTGATTTGGATAAGTGTTGGTGTTGTTAGGAGCATGTTTAGTGTTTTTAGGCTCAGAAAAGTGCATCTTTGAGTTTTTGGGGGCCAAATGTGATGGGTCTGGCTTGAAATTTGATATATGAGCTTGTGAAGATGTTATAAAGATATCTGGAACTCAAAAACAGCAGCTGGAGGTCAAATAGGGCAGTTAAACATCCTACGCGTAGTATGTCTATTTCACTATTTTTCATATCTGACTCGAGAGTTAGCTTGGCAATGTGATAATGAGTATATTGTGCAAGTTTCATGTTATTTGGACTAGTTTTGGTAGGTTTATGACCCTTTATTGCCTTTATGCTTTGACTTCCCGTTTTTTGATGCATATGAGGTCAACTCTTGTCCAAATGTGATGAAACTTGATGGCTAGTATGTATAAGCTATGTAGAAGCTGTGTATGAGGTGAGATATTGAATTTGGCTTGCAAAAGAGGCCTTGAGACATTCTATGCGTAGGATGTCTTCTGATGAATTCTTTTGGAGAAGTGCTACTAGTATATGCCCTTAGCCCCCCTGAGTCCCCTTTAAGCCTTATTTCAATAAAAAAGTCAAAAAGATAGATAGAAACTCCCTGTTTGTCTTTCAGAGCCTCTGAGTCATTTTCTGACTCTTGGATTGCTTTTTGGCCATGAAATTTCTTGATGCTAGTATCCATAGCTTCATGGTTCCTTGGGGAACCTTGCCATATGGTTTTTGTTGGCTTTGGCTTCTCTGGAGCTCCGTTTGGCGATTTGTCCCCCTGGAAGCGCCCGTGGTTGCGTTTGCATGCCGTCAATGACTTGTGGTGGTCTACCACCATAGGGCTTGGTTGTTGATGGTCTATGCAAGCCGCTCGTGAAGTTTGGTGGCAAACGAACATCCGGTTTGGTCGTGAGAGCCAGTTGACGCTTTGTGTGTCCAATGCCGTTGATCCGAGCCTATCACAAATTTTTTTGGTTACTACATTTTGTTGGTTTTCCTTACTTCTAGAGGTTTACTTTAAAAGAAAGAGTGAGAACAACCTCTTGGAAAAATTCAAAAAATGACTTGATGGGAATTTTTCCTTGACTAGTTCACAGGAGGTGAAAGGTATAACCTAGTGGTAAAAGGAAGGAAAAATATGTAAATGTGAAAAGAAAAGATATGATGTGTTTGTGGAGCCATGCACCCATGATTCAAGGGTCATGAGGGGCTCATATCATCATGGCTTTGGAGCCATATGATGATTCAAATAGATGGGACCCAAGTGGAAGACTTGGTGAAGAAAGTAAAGAGACACATGATTTTGCTGGATTTTTTAGAAATATGTCCACTCTGACCCAAGAAAAGTTGTCTTCATCAAAGTTGTAGCTTATGAGCTGGCAATTCTGACCATATTTTTTTAATAATTTTTGAAGCTACGGTCTAGGAGATATGGCAAAAATAGTGTATGCCATCTTTTCCAACTGTGGTGGAGACCACCCCCTCTACCTTTACACACACACCCTTCATTTTCCACATTGAGTCCGTCTCTAAAAATCAACCATTAGTCTCCTCACCCTCCCCTCCTTCCTCCTCTCTCTCAAGCTCATAAAACCATCACAAATTCCTCTTCTAATCACCTCTCAAATCATGCTTAATCTTGTTGTAATTCATAAGTTTTCATTCAACCCCTTTCTATTATTACTAGATATGCATTGATTTTATGTAGATTCTTTACATTTCAAAATAAGGAAGCTCTTGGACTCAAGCTATGGAGGAAGGAGTCAAGACAACACAAGTGATGATGGAGCCAATTGGTTGCAAATTGGTCAACAAATCACTTGGAAGGAGCTTCTTCATTGGTGGAATGTCCCTAATCAAGCTTCATTTGTACAAATTGCACTTGTATCTTAAGCTCACTCCTAATCACTCTCTTGCCTATATAAAGAGCCCCCCCCCTTTGTAATTTCAGGTCTCCCTCAGCCTCATTGAGTCTTTGTATCACTCATCATGAGCCCATAAAGCTCATTCATTCACTCTATTCTTTGCACATTCTAGAGTGCAAATTGTTTTATGCTAGGAACCTCCCCTCCTCTTACTTATGTTAATTAAGAGAGATCTCTTATGTGTGTGTGAGAGTGCTTGATGTGATTTTGGCTAAATCTTGAGTTGTTGTTTAGTAATCTACATGCTATTTGTGTTGGGAGTGCTTGAAATTATCCATTCCTTGTACACACATTGAGGTTAATGCTTCAAGGATGTAGTGCCTTTGGTGGAGGCTCAAATCAAGGGACAACGGATTCCAAAAACTTACATTGACAGTGGAGCAGAGGTTTGTGTCATGAAAGAAAAGCCAATGCATCAATTGGGTTTAGAGGTAATGGAATCATCAAACTTTAGGGGGAAAATGGCCATAATGTCTCTGAAGCTTTCACTTTTGTGGGTGTAGTGAAAGCTTTGAGAGTTTCTGTTTTTGGAATCACTACAGAGGTTGATGCTTATGTGATGCCAGTGAAGGGAGAAGGATACCCCCTTATTTTAGGACGACCTTGGCTCATGGGTATAGGAGCTAGGCAAGATTGGGCAACAGGATACTTGGAGTTGAGGCCTCGTGTGGGTGGCCATAGTCGAAAGGTGGTTTATAACTTGAAGAATGGGCGACAAGAGAACCTTGAACTAGAGACGTCAGCTGATGAGTGGATGCTCCTCATCCATGGACGAGGAAGAGAGTTGATGTGAAGAGAGTGATAGCACTCTCGAAGTCATGGACGTCACCATAAAGGAAACTACCTCATCAGAAGACAACCCAAGGATCCAAATGGAGAATTTGTGGGATGCCAGCCTAGAGAAGATGTTATCCAAGGATATAAAGGAAGAAGAAGGGAGGGTTATGTAAATGTTCTCAAGAAGCATGCATCATTTTTTACTTTTGATTACACTCACATTACAGGTGTCACTGCAGTGAAGCATCATATCCATCTAAAAGAAGGGAGCAAGCCAATAGTACAAAAACTAAGAAGATTAGGAGTTGTGCAACAAAATGCACTATTGTCCGAGGTGAAGAGACTCTTAGAAGCAGGATTCATATACCCAGTAGAAGATTGAGAATGGGTCTCCCGAGTAGTGGTGAGTCCAAAGAAGAATGGTAAATGGCAAGTGTGCGTGGATTACAAGCCACTAAATGCTGCAACATGTTGAGATGTAGAGAGAAAGAGAGAGAGATGAGACAAGAGACACACCATATACGCTCCCAAAGACTGATTCATATTGAGGACAAGATACAAATATATAGGTGAGACCAAGTTCAGTAGAGTGAGCCATATATAGCTCCAACACCCCCACTCAAACAAGGGTCTCTAGCTTTGGATGAAAAAACCCTTGGGGAGTTCAAGGGAAAAACCCAAGCCCCTATACAATTGTGAAATATGAACCAGCGGTGATGATGTGAAAGTGAATTGTGCATCTATGTACAAATATTCAAGTGACTTAGATATCACAAGGTGCAAATGTGGAGTGTGCATAGTGCATGGTATCTAAAAGATTACAATGTCATATGTACAAAGCTATTACAATAGCAAAGAAGCTAATCTAGAAAGAGTGAGGCCAAAGCAACTCCAAGCTTTGAGCGCAAGAGGATGAAACGTGACTCATTGAGGCCTTTGGTCAAAATGTCTGCAATCATCTGGTCACTTGGACAATGTTCAACCATAATGGTTCCTTTGCGTACTTTATACCTGACATAATGATAATGGACAGCAATGTGCTTAGACTTATTATGTTGAACATAGTCTTTTGCAAGACTAATAGCACTTTGGTTGTCACACCGCAAGGGTGTGCTAGAAAGAGGAGAGTGACCAATATCAACCAGCATTTGTCGAAGCCAAATCAAATCACGAGCTGCAAGTGATGCCGCAACATATTCTGACTCAGTCATAGAAACTGCAACACAACGTTGTTTCTTGCTGGTCAAAGAAACAAGACAACCATTTATAAAGAAGCAATTTCCACTAGTAGATCGCATAGATAAATGTGAGCTTGCCCAGTCTGCATCTGTGTAACCCAAAAGAGAAAGAGATTGCATAGAATTCGATGTGAGTTGTCGTCGATAGACTAAACCAAAATCTGTAGTTCCTTTCAAGTATTTCAATACACGCTTTGCAGCAAGCCAATGCTTAAGAGAAGGACATGCAAGATGTTGTCCAAGATAATTAGCAGCAAACAGAATATCAGGACGAGTGTTCATGCCAACAAACTGAAGACATCCAATCAAGTTAGCATAAGGTTGATTTGTGACAAGTTGACCGCCATTGTCAGAAGTATTCTTCGTAGAGCTCGCAAGACAAGGTGTGTTGGCTGAATGTGCAGATTCCATACCAAATTTTTGAATAGTATCTGCAATAAAATTTGACTATCGAAGGAATAAAATACCTTTTGTACGGTTCCGTTGGATTTGAATGCCAAGACAAGAGTGAATCTCTCCAAGATCCACCATATCGAATGCAGAAGACAATAACTTTTTCACTTGCTGAAGAAATCCCAAATCATTGGAAACAAGGATGGTATCATCCACATAAAGAGCAAGAATCACAAAACTGCTACCTTGGCATTTTATGTATAAGTTGGGGTCTGACGAGCAAGAGATGAATCCTTTAGAGGTGAGAAAAAGATCAAATTTTGTATACCAGGATCACGATGCTTGTTTGAGACCATATAGTGCCTTATGGAGTTGAGCAACAAGGTCTTCTTTACCTGGAATAACAAACCCTTCTGGTTGTTCCATATAAATTTCCTCTTCCAAGTCACCATTAAGAAAAGCAGTTCGCACATCCATTTGATGAGCTTCTAAATCGAATTGAACAGCAAATGCCAATAAAACTCGAACACTTGTAATGCGAACAACTGGTGAAAAAGTCTCTTGATAATCAACACCAGCTACTTGGGAGTAACCTTTTGCAACTAAACGCGTCTTGAACTTGTCAAAAGATCCATCTGCTTTTACTTTTGTCTTATACACCCACTTACATTTAATAGCTGTACGACCAGGAGGTAATTCAGTTAGTATCCATGTACCTTTAGAGATAAGAGAATCGTACTCTGCTTCCATAGCCTGTTGCCATTGATCCTTTTGTGGTGAAGAGATAGCTTCATCATAAGTAACGGGATCTTCAGAAGTAGAAAAAGCATTGTCAGCAATATCGTCATCATAAACATGACATGAGCCATGTTCAAAATCAATAGGCAGATCAACAAAAATATCAATATCATCATTGGCAACATTTGGAATGGATGGTTGTGAAGAGGAAAGTTGCTCTATAGGAAGAGTTTCATCTTCTAAAAGAAATGGAAAATCCTGAAGCAATGATTTAGTATCATCAGAATCATCCATGGACCATGAGCCTCCCATAAGCTGTTCGTTAAAGGTAGCATCACGATTCACAATTACTTTCTTGGATGAAGGTTCATAGAATTTGTATCCTTTGGAAGTGTCAGAATATCCAATAAAAATAACTTCAAGACCAGGAGCATCAAGCTTTGTTCGTGTTTCTTTGGGAACATGAATATAAGCAATACATCCAAAGGTTCGAAAATGAGATACAGAAGGAATGTCACCTGTCCATGCTGCGATGGGTATCTTACCAGAGGGTGTAGTAGTAGGAAGATGATTCTGAATAAATGCTGCTGTCAAAGTAGCTTCAGCCCAGAAAACACGAGATAAGCCACAATGAATTAGCATACATCTTACAGCATTGAGAATAGTGCGATTCTTTCGTTCAGCAACACCATTCTATTGAGGCGAATATGGAATAGTGTGTTCATGATGAATTCCATTGTCAACACAGTAACTCACAAACTCTCAAGAAACATATTCGCCTCCATTGTCACTACGAAGCTTCTTAAGGCGACGACCAGTTTGAAGTTCCGGAGCCTTGTGGAATTGTTTGAAAACAGATAAGGCTTCAGATTTTTGTCTAAGTAGAAATACAATCGTATACCTTGAGAAATCATCAATGAAAGTAATGAAGTAGCGATATTGTGATCTCGAAGAAGGTAGAGGTCCACATATATCAGTATGAACAAGATCCAATATTTCATGAGAATGAGTTGTATTTGAAAGAGGAAAGGGTTTACGATTGTGTTTCCCAAGAGCACAAAATTCATAAATTCCCATATGGGGATGGGCTTTAAGATCCATGCCATGAACGAGATCACGACGTTGAAGATCAAGGAGTTTTGAGAAATCAACATGAACAAAACGGTGATGCCATACTTTGCAATCATGATCACTTGGAGTAGTGACAATATTTGCTACAGCATCGTTGAGAGAGAGTTCAAACAAATTACCGTTTCGAGGAGCAGTGGCTATAGTCTGTCCATCTTTCTCAATTCGGCATTTGGTATGATAAAATCCAACAAACAAACCAAGATCAACAAGTCTAGCAACTGAAAGAAGATTACGTTGAAGATCTGGTACATGTAATACTCCTCGCAAAATTCGAGTGGAAGAAGATAAGGTACCAAGATATAAGTCTCCAATACCCTTTACTTGACAAGTAGTATCATCAGCAAGATAAAAAACACGTTGAACTGGTAGTGGATGATAGTTATGGAGCCACTTAGACTGATATGTCATATTTCCTGTAGCACCAGAATCGACAATAAAAAGTGATCCATCATGTACATGAAGTATTCTGTCTGGAGCAACTGAACATAGGATGCAGCTTGTTTCTGGTACAGTGTTGTTTCGCTGTTCAGTAGCATATGCTCTATTCCGATCTGTGTCGAATCGACGCTTATAGCACATATGAGTGGGATGATCAGATCATCTACAATATTCACAAGAAGAAGAAGAAGAGTCTCTAGATAAAGGTGGTTGTTTTGTGGTAATATTGTGTTCTTCATCATATTGATGTGCCCAAAAATCATCTTCAGTATGGACATTTCTGTTGCAGTAAGAACATTGCTTATTAGGAAATTTGAGACGAGAGAAAATATTACCGCGACGGCCACCTCTGCGGTTTCCTCGTTGAAATGGACGCCTTCGAGCATAAAAAGCACGTTCCATCTATTGTGACTCAGTCTCCTCTTGTGAAATCATAGCTGTATCGTGACCAGCATTCCGACGTTCTTGATGTTGAGAGTATTCAATTAAAGACATGCAAGCTTGGTCGAAATCAAGACCATCTTTATTAGAGAGAATAATAACAATGTTATCATAAGAAGAGTCCTTCACCGTATCAAGGAGAAGTGTCATCAGTTGCTTTTGTGGAACAGGATCACCGGCAGCAGCAAGTTGATTAATAATAGATTTGAAAGATTCAATATGTCCCGTCATGGCAGTACCAACTTCATATTGTAACTTGTTAAGCAACCCTCTCAAATAAAGTATTTCTGTAACAGATTTCTTCTGAAAGTTTGCAATAAGGTACTTCCATACGTCGTGGGAAGTAGGCAGTTCATACATATCAAGCAAAAGGGAATCAGTAAGAGCAGAAAGAATATACCGACGAGCTGCTTTATCACGTCGTTGCCAATCTGTATAGGCAACATTCCAATCTTCAAATGTAGGTCCTTCAGTGATAAGCACGTTATCATTATTCGTATCAACAGGCTGAGGCGGACGAACACGATTTCCAAGAACAACATCGAGGAGTTCATCGCCTTCAAGAATTAACAACATCTTTGCTTTCCAGCCTGGAAATCCTTGACCTTGGAAAGGAGGAACAGAACGCTGGCCAGAAGGAAATCTGTTGACGAGAATATTCATAGCCATATCTTGTTGCGAGACGACGTATGAGATAAGATCGCAGAATCTGCACACCATATATGGTAAAGGCCGCAATTGAGAATGAAAGAGATATGAGTACTACGTTCTATCAACGATAAACGTAAGAAGGATGCTCAAGGAACGTCCAAAGATGTGAGAGACGTCACCCAAAAAAGGCAGGGTAAAGGAGATATTAATAATAAACGAGTCCTCAAAATAGAGTGGCGTGAGACGCAAGATTGACGACCACAATACGAATAGCAAAAAGCTAAATCTTCTTAAAAAAGTTAACGCCAAAATAAGAAAAACGATCGCGGACGCTTCACGAAGAAGTAGGACGAAGAAAGCTGTGTCAAGCTCAATTGCAGTAAAAATAGCATAACTTTTTGCTGCGAACTCCGATTGACGCAAACCTAGACTCAAATCAAAGAGCTCAAGGAGACGAACAAGTTTTGGATGAAAAATTCCTTAGTGCTTTTCTCGTTTCTCCAAATTTTGAGCAGAACAGCAAGAAAAATTGAGATGAAGTTCAGGGTGTCATTAACAAGAAAACGTAATCAACGATTAGATTGATTAGAAATAAACGCCACATAAAACACTAATCATATTCTTCTTAACACAAAAAAACCACAGTTAACGAGAATCAACTTTCAAAAAATAAAATTTGTAACAATTTTGAATCTTACATGCGAATCGCATACACATACTGATACCATGTTGAGATGTAGAGAGAAAGAGAGAGAGACGAGACAAGAGACACACCATATACGCTCCCAAAGACTGATTCATATTGAGGACAAGATACAAATATATAGGTGAGACCAAGTTCAGTAGAGTGAGCCATATATAGCTCCAACACAACAAAGAGGGACCACTTCTCTCTCCCATTTCAAGATGAGATTCTAAATGAAGTAGTAGGATACATAGTGTGTGATGGCTACTCCGGCTACTTTCAAATACTCATTGCAGAGGAGCACCAGAAAAAGACTAATTTCATCACACCATGGTGCTGTTTTGCATTTCGAGTCATGCCTTTTGGTCTCACCAACGCTCCAGCCACCTTTCAACGATTCATGAATATGGTCTTCCAACCTTACTTTGGTAAGTCCATAAGGGTTTTCATTGATGACTTTTGTATTTATAGCTCCAAAAGTATGCATCTCGGCAAGATTGATGAAGGATTTACTCGTTTAGCTAAGCTGGGTGGACAACTAAACAAGGACAAATGTCACATTGGGGAAAGCAAGGTTACACTATTGGGGCATGTAGTGTCCATTGATGGAATCGAGGTAGATCTTGAAAAGATAGAAACATTGCTAAATATACCTTCCCCAACTTCCATCAAACAATTAATCTCTTTCTTGCAAAAGCTAAGATATTTGAGTAGAATCATACACTTACTCTTCCAAGTGATATTTCCTCTACAACAGCTGACTCGTCAAGAGACGCTTGTTTGGAGTGAAGAAAGTGATGGGCATTTTAGAGAGATAAAAAAAATGTTAGGGTCTCTCCCTGTAATCCCAACCTTGTTGGGAACAAACATTCTTTGTAAACCCTAGTGTCGGAGAAGAGGCCATTGGTGCTGCCCTCCTACAAAAAGATCCAAAAACATCCTTTATGAGGCCTGTGTATTTTGCTAGCCGCCTCATGGAAAACACAGAGAAGGCCTACACCCTGATGGAACAGCTAGTGTTAGCCCTCATGTTTGTGGTAACCAAATTTCGGCCATACTTGCTGCCAAAGAGGTCTGTAATTATCACTGTGGAGGATATGTTTCCCTATGCACTACAACATATGGAAATCTCTGACAAAATAGCAAAGTGGGTGGTGCGACTTCAAGAGTTTGATTATACAATACAGGTTGAAAGAAAAACTTGAGCATGCTTAGCCGACATTTTAACAAACAACTGCTATGAAAAAGTTTTCCATTTGAAGAGAAAGGAACTTCCACCACCTCCAGCTCTAGAGGCTCTAGTCAATGCTTATAGCCTCTACTTTGATGGAGCATACAAGAGAACCAAGGATAAGGCAGCTGCAGGCATCGTGGTCTTATCTCCATTGGGAGAGAGGATCCATGGTGAAGGGATCACTCTAGAAGATGTCCACTTCAACAATGAAGCATAATATCAAGCTCTAATTCATGGCGTTTGTTGGTGTCTAGATAATTCAATTGAGAGATTAAATGCTTTTGGTGACTCCATGCTTTTGGTAAGGCAAATGCAAGGTACATGGGCTTGCAAAAATGCCAGTCTCTCTACTAAAATGAGAGAAGCCAAAGCTCTTATGAGGAGATTTAGGGAGGCACAAGTACATCATGTGCCAAGAGAGCAGAACAAGGATGCAGACCACCTAGCATCATCAAAGTTAAATGAGTCAATAGTGGGAGCAGTGGCCATCAAACTTCCACTTTAGCAAGGCAAGGAGGACTTAGAAGATATTATGCACATTTTGGAGCAAGGAGAGGCTCCTAAACACTTGAATGCATGGGAAAGGTGATGGTCAGCTAGGAAGGCTATCAGGTATCACATAGTAAATGATAATTTGTATTGTCTTGGTAAGGATGGTGTGCTTAGGAGAGTGCCTTTGAAGAGTGAAATTGAAGAGATTTTAAAAGCTTGTCACGATGATGTGTGTGGAGGACACTTTGCACACGACATCACTAGTAGAAAGGTTCTACAAGCTGGGTTTACTTGGCCAAGTCTTCATCGTGATGTCAAATATTGGTGTCAAACATGTGATGAATGTCAGAAAGCAGGACCACGATGGCTCATAGCTAATCCTCAGAACCCAATAAAGGTATATGGGCCCTTTGAGAAGTGGGGAATTGATGCCATAGGGCCTCTACCACGCACTCAATCAGGTAAAGAGTACATCATTATGGGAGTAGACTACATGACTAGATGGGCTGAGGCTATTCCAAACAATAGAATTACTGCTAAGGATGTGAGTTAGTTCATCTTTGACCACATCTGTTGCCAGTTTGGCACCCCTCTTGAAATACTATTTGATAGAGGACCAGGCTTTAGAGCAGACTTGGTAGGAGAACTCATGCAGAAGCTAAATATTCAGCATCAACACTCTACTCCTTACTACCCTCAGTGCAATGGCTTGGTGGAAAAGGTAAATGGAATCATTTGCAAAATTCTCACCAAACAGGTACATGCCAGGCGCAAAGATTGGGACAAAAACCTAAATGGAGCTCTATGGGCCTATAGAACCTCCTTCAAAACCGCATTAGGGTACACACCCTTTCATTTGGTTTATGGAAAGGAGGCGCTTTTGCCCATTGAAGTGAAGTTAAAAAGTCTTTGAATATTGGGTAGCCAGGTAGGCTCTCAAAAGGAGAAATTACATCAAAGGATCATGGATCTAGAGAGGCTGCAATTGGATCGTGAAGAAGCCATCAACCACTACTCTCAAGAAACAGAGAAGCGCAGAGAAAAGTTCAACAAAAAGCTAGCATCTAAAGACATCCAAAAGGGATCTCTAGTGCTTCGATATGACAATCGCTTTGACACTCGTAAGGATGGAAAGTTTCTTTCTCGATGGGAAGGCCCGTTCTTGGTCACCAAAAAGTTCAAAAATGGCTCTTATAGACTTCAAGACATTGATGGTAAAGTGCACAAGACTAGGAAAAATGGATGGTGTCTAAAGCCTTATCACATCAGAATAAGGTCCGCCCAAGATCAAAGAAAGTAGGCTGGAGGCATAAATACCTCTAGCCAGGTTTGGGGGGGCTATGATCCGAGCCTATCCCAAATTTTTTTGGTCACTACATTTTGTTGGTTTTCCCTACTTCTAGAGGTTTACAATAAAAGAAAGTGTGAGAACAACCTCTTGGAAAAATTCAAAAAATGACTTGATGGGAATTTTTCCTTGACTAGTTCACATGAGGTGAAAGGTAGAACCTAGTGGCAAAGGGAAGGGAAAATATGTAAATGTGAAAAGAAAAGATATGATGTGTTTTTGGAGCCATGTACCCATGATTCAAGGGTCATGAGGGGCTCATATCATCATGGCTTTGGAGCCATATGATGATCCAAACAGATGGGACCCAAGTGGAAGACTTGGTGAAGAAAGGAAAGAGACACATGATTTTGCTGGATTTTTAAAAAATACGTCCACTCCGATCCAAGAAAAGTTGTCTACATCAAAGTTGTAGCTTATGAGCTAGAGATTTTGACCATATGTTTTTATAATTTTTGTAGCTACGGTCTAGGAGATATGGCGAAAATAGTGGACGCCAGTTTTTCCAACTGTGGTGCAGACCACCCCCTCTACCTTTACACACACACCCTTCATTTTCCACATTGAGTCCTTCTCTAAAAATCAGCCATTAGTCTCCTCACCCTCCCCTCCTTCCTCCTCTCTCTCAAGCTCATAAAACCATCACAAATTCCTCTTCTAATCACCTCTCAAATCATGCTTAATCTTGTTGTAATCCATAAGTTTTCATTCAACCCCTTTCTATTATTACTAGATATGCATTGATTTTATGTAGATTCTTTACATTTTAAAATAAGGAAGCTCTTGGACTCAAGCTATGGAGGAAGGAGTGAAGACAACACAAGTGATGATGGAGCCAATTAGTTGCAAATTGGTCAACAAATCACTTGGAAGGAGCTTCTTCATTGGTGGAATGTCTCTAATCAAGCTTCATTTGTACAAATTGCACTTGGATCTTAAGCTCACTCCTAATCACTCTCTTGCCTATATAAAGAGGCCCCCCCCTTTGTAATTTCAAGTCTCCCTCAGCCTCATTGAGTCTTTGTATCACTCATCATGAGCCCATAAAGCTCATTTATTCACTCTATTCTTTGCACATTCTAGATTGCAAATTGTTTTATGCTAGTAACCTCCCCTCCTCTTACTTATGTTAATTAAGAGAGATCTTTTATGTGTGTGTGAGAGTGCTTGATGTGATTTTGGCTAAATCTTGAGTTGTTGTTTAGTAATCTACATGCTATTTGTGTTGGGAGTGCTTGAAATTATCCATTTCTTGTACACACATTGAGGTTAATGCTTCATTCATAGTGATAGCTCTCTCTCTCTCTCTCTCTCTCTCTCTCTCTCTCTCTCTCTCTCTCTCTCTCTCTCTCTCTTTGCGTAGTGGTCCTAGTCCACGCTTCCAAGACTAGGTGGTGCCCTCATCTCATTTCCCTTGTGGAGCAATGGAGTTTGTTTTGGTGTAGAGGCCGCCATTCCAAATTTCCTTCATCACCGTTTCTGAAGCTTAGTGCCGCTTTGGGTTGCCTTATAGCCATGTGGGCTATATAGCCTTTTAGAGCATGTCGAGGTGCTCCTACCCATGAGTTTTGGTAGCATTTGGGCAACTTTCCACCGATTTACCACTTGGTGGCCTCTAGAAGTTAAGGTTTTTTCCGTTGGTTTTTTGATTCCTTTGTGCATTCAAGAGTAGTCTCCTATGCTAGGGTAAACCCCCTATGAAGCCTTATTGCTATTGGGTTAGCCGTTAGGTGGCTACCTCTACGTGTAGGTCTCTACTGCCAGTTCCCCGTGTGAACCCTACACTAGTTTTCGCAATAAAACATCAAACATACGCGAAAAGCTCAAGGTGCTGAGTCTACCTCTCATATCTGGAGCCTGTCGGGTGGTCGTGCGCATCGTAGAAGTAGCTGGATGTCCGGTTCGTTCTAGGTGGCTAGAGCTCTCTCTCAAGAAGGAAATAGTAGAAATGAGCTCTAAGTGAAGTGAAAAAATCTTATAATAGGGGTCCTTGGACCACTTTCTATTAAGTTTGACATGTGCTCCTAACTTCTTGCAAGATACAAGGTAGGCTCGAAAAGTTCTTGATTTGGACTCCGTTTGCCCAGTTTTCGAGAAATTTGACGTCCTGGTCAAAATCTGGCCAAAACACGCCTCCCGCTCCATTCACATAATTATACCCCCATTGTACCATAGGTTGTCCTATAGTCACTGATTATCCCCATATTTTTTGTTTTTCATTACGATCGTATTTCACCTACTTTTTGTATTTTTGAAGTTTTTTTGCCGATAATTAGTAAAATTAAAAAGAAAATAGCAAAATAAACCCAAAAAATCCCCAAAAATCACAATAACTCAAAAACATCACCGCAAAACACTATGTACACTCACATGCAATTTTTATGGCCGGATTTCTCCGTTTTACTAATATTTTGTCCGAAAAATGGTTATTTTTACATATATACACACACCTAGAGGCCTAATTTGGCGTTTGGCCCCATATACTTGTAGATTCGTGTAGTATAAGAGCATATGTATTTAGGTTAGTCCAGAAAATTTTGCAATCAAACAAAAAACCTTCTAAATAGTCGAAAAACATGCCCTTTTTTTCTCTTTTCACCTTCATTGGGTCCACATTGAGAATGCCTCCCCCCCTCCTCGTCGGAGTCCTCCTGGATGACAAGATATCGCCTCGTGGTATGTGCAGTGCATGGGTTAAAAATTGTGCTAATGCGCGGCCTTGTAATGTGGCCCTATTTGATGCATACTCAGTCAATGCATGGAAAAATTAATGTTGTGCGAGAGGAGGGAAAAAGCAAGATGCTTATTGGCATTCGATGTCGAGGTTTCCTGTTTGTTGTTAATTTGGTTGATGTATTTTCTTTGCAAGTAAAAGTTGTAACTCTACAGCTCTTTGTTTGATCATCTTTTTTGCAAAAGTTGCTTGATTTGCCGCTACTGTCGATATGGCCATGGTTGTTTTCGTGGATGGAAGTGTCATGTACGTTGTAGCTATAATCTTGTTCTCTGTTAATTGCCCTTTGGAGTTTTGTTGTGGAGGCTTTTGTAGGTTTATTGCCTCGTCCTTGGTCGTCATTGTTGTTCTGCTGATCGGCACCCACATAGATTGGTTTGCCAGCTTTTGGCTGGCTGCTGCTGGTGTTGCTTGTATTGAAGGGAGTTCCTGTTGCTTTGGTTTGGGGATCCAAATGCGTGTTGCATTTAAGTGGTTACTGAGCATTCTCTTTGGGATCCATATCTTTTTTATTCCCTTGGTTGTTGGTTTAACTATGTTCTCCTGTTGTATTGTGGTTTGTATGCCAGGTCGCCTCTATCCTTCCGTACCCATACTTGTTTTTTGTGTGTTGCTAACCTTGATCTATTCACTGTGGTCTGTGTTGTCTTATTTTTGTAGTGAACATGGTTGGCATTTCCCCGGTTGTTCTCCATGGGTATCGTGTTGTGATTTATTGGCACCCATCCTTTTTGTTCTTTATCCAGTGATGGTGGTGCCATTATCTGGTTCTTTCAGGTTGTCTGAGAAAAGGCTACTACCTCTTGTTCTTGTGCATGCTGAATTTTGATTGTATCCGAATTCCAATCTATCTGCACATTATACTCTTTCTGTCAAGGTTGTCCCAACAACATGGGGTGTTGTGTGCTCGCATCCTCAACCACATAAAACTTGTGGGGGTAAACATATTGA
Source organism: Adiantum capillus-veneris (assembly GCF_014529385.1). NCBI lineage: Eukaryota > Viridiplantae > Streptophyta > Polypodiopsida > Polypodiales > Pteridaceae > Adiantum > Adiantum capillus-veneris. Next base: position 66,075,675 of record NC_140932.1, on the reverse strand, counting down.
TGTATTTGTACATGCAATATTGTCCAACCCAATGTTCCTAGCGAATGTGATGTACTACTTTCTAGGGCTTGTTGAGTAGGATGGAGTTGTTTCTCAAGCTTGAGCTGTTTATATAATTTGTAAGAGATCAGATTTTCTTGATCTCCAGAATCAAGCAATGCCGTCGATTCAACTTGATTGCTACCCACTTTGACTGCAATTATTGGTTCCACTGTGTCTTCACCAAAATTTGTAAATCGAATAGCATTTATTCGCAACGGTGATCCACTTTGTTGTTGTTGTCATAGAAGCCTTCTTTTTGCAATGCGTTCTTTTGCTTCTGCTTGTGCTTCTTCTCATACCCTCTGTTTCTCCTTCATCTATTATTTTTCTTGATGGATTTGTTGAAGCATATCCTGTGTTAGTGGTAAATGATACTTTTTTAACCGACACCCACTAATCCAATTTGGCATTTCTTCTCCTGCTAATGTAGCAAGTTTGACAGCTCCACTTTGTGATAAGTCACTAATCACAAAGGGTCCCATCCCTCGGTTTTTAAGTTTTTTGTCATGTTGCTTCACAGTATAAATAAGTACATAATCACCTGTTTTGAACTCTTTCGTACGCACATGCTTGTCAAAAAACTCTTTTTGTCTTCTCTTTTTAGCATAGATCGAAGGTACAGCTCGCAGTCGAAGTTCATCTAACTTCTCAAGATCATCTATTCTTGATGAGAGCTCATGGCCTGTCCATTCTAAGCGTTTCACTACTCGTAGAGTTGGAACTAAAAAGTTTATGGATATTATAGCGTTTAGACCAAACACCATGTTGTACGGTGTTGTTCCAATAGATATTTTATAAGCTACCCGGTATGCCCCATAGTGTTGAGTGTAATTGTTGATCCCAGTCAGTTCTTGACTCTGATACAATTTTATTCAAAACAGTGCATAGTGTTTTATTTGTGGCCTCAGCTTGTCCATTTACCTGTGGATGATATGGAGTAGATTTTCTATGTATGACCATGAATTCCTCTAGCAGATATTCAATGACTTCATTAAGAAAATGTGTTCTTCGATCACTGACAATTTCTATTGGTAATCCATATCATACAAAGACATTCTCATACAAAAATTATGCAGTGGTTCTTGCGTCTGCTTTTTGTGTTGCTTTGGCTTCCGCCCATTTTGTGAGATATTCTGTAGCCACAATGGTATATTGGGTATGGATGCGATATACAGGGGGTGAAATAGGCCCCACAAAATCAATTCTACATTTTGCAAATGTCCATGCTCCCATCATTGGCCGTAGTGGAATCTCATGGGCATCTCATCTCTCTTTATCGGCACCTTTGTGCGCTGACATACGTCACAACGCTTTACAAACTCCTCGGCATCCATGTGCAATGTAGGCCACCATATTCTTGCGATTAAGACAATTTTTTCCATCTTATCGCGCCTGAAAAATGGCCTCCACTTATTCCTCCATGTCCGTGTTCTAGAATCAGCAGGTATTCACTTTCACTTGCACAGATTCTAAGTTGATTGTCCTTTCTTATCTTGTAGAGTTGATTTCCAATTAAATTAAAGTCTCGAGCCTCCAACTCTACAGCCCTTTTTTGTGCTTTTGTTATGTTTTCAGAAAATGTCCTTGTTGTTAAGAAATCAATGATATATTGACTCCATGCAGGTGCAATGGTTACCTGAAACAATGTCGCGTGATCCACCGATCGTTTGGCACTACATATAGTGCAATTGTTAACATAAGTATGTGTGTCAGCATACATAGTTGGCCAATAAACTCCTAAGTGTTTCAATCTTTGGTGTGTTTTCATTGTTGAAGAATGAAATGCACAGTCTTGGATTTGTGCTTCTTCAAGATAACACTCGAATTCCTCTGGATTTATACATAATCATAGAATTTGGTCCGAGCCTAGATGGTACAGTCGTGCTGCAATCAAATGAAAAAAAATTTGTTTGTCGAAATGTTTGTTGTTTGGATTTGTCTTCCTTGTTATCAAATCTACCTCCAAAGGAAAGAATGCTAACAATTTCCTAAGACCATTTGGGTATCATTTCAATATTGAAAAGATAAGCATCAGGTATGTCATCATCTACTCCTTCAAGAGCTTCCCCGTTTTGTAGACTTGAAAGATGATCCGCCCGTAGATGAGTTTTATCCTTTTTTACTACCACTTTGAAGTCAAACTCTAGCAATATAATAAACCAGCGTGCAATTCTCCCAGTATTGCATGGTTTATTTACTAGATACAAAAGAGCAAGCAAGTAATGCCGAAATTTCTTTACAGCATAAATCATTCCTAATCCCTCTCTTTCAGTGGTGGTGGTGTAGTTCTTTTCTGCACTATTTAGCTGTCGGCTCACATAACAAATTGGGAAATTCATTGTTCCGTCTCCAGGTTGAGCCAGAATACTCTCAATTGTGTATGCAGAGACATCAATGTGAACATGGAATATCTTTTTCCAATCTGGTGCTTTAAGTACATGTGCTGATACAAGGTTTTCCTTAAGCTTTTGGAATGAAGTTTCACACTCCTCAGTCCAGTCGAAATTGACTAATAAGCGATATAGAGGTTGTGTAATGACCGCATACATATTGATAGCCGTTTTTCGGCTTTCCATAATTGCCATAGTAAGCTACCTCACCCTATTAAATCACTCAAACACTGTGGCTATGCCTACCATTTCACTGTACATAGGCGTGTGTGAGTTAGGGGACTTTTCCCATATCTTCTTAAAAACCCTCAATTAGCTAGTCACTGAGCTAGTTGAGCCAAAAAAATAAAAAATATATAAGTATATTATGGCCCATTTGTGTGTAAATATTTCATTGTATATAGGGCCTAAATAAAAGTATTTTTCATAATTATTTTGGTATTTATTTAAATATTTATACTTAGGTGTGTGTTATTTATGCTATGTACATTGACTCACCATTACCATATTTTTTCTTACCATTTTGCATACTCTTTATTCCATATAAAAAAATTTTCATGCAAGCTTCTCTTATTCTTGGTGTAACTCCATCCCAACAAAAATCCAAAAAAACTAGTTTTACTTATGTGTATATTTTTTCACTATTGTGATTTTTCCTTCCTACATCTATTCTCTTTTACTCTCATAAATTAGAACACCAAAAATATTCATCTTTTTATGGTAGACCTATAATGAGAGAGATTTATTTTGACCCCCTTATATTTTTTCCACCTATATTATTTATATTTGACATGTACATATTTTTTTAGACCCCTCAATATTTGATTTTCTTAGTTGTACTATTCACTTATATCATGATCGCAACAATATCTTCAATTATAGACCTACCAAATAAGGTCAAGGGTATGTGGAATGCATGCATGTACCAAGGGGAGCTCACTCTTGGAGGTATTCAAAAGAATCATCCAAAGAAGGACCTCACAAGGACCTTGTGCAGTGGAAAAAATAGTCGGTTTTGCTCAATTTTTAAAGATCACATGCTCCCCGAATTTGAAAATGTGATACAAACAAAAGTTGTATCTTGTGAGTTGAACTTTCACCTCAAGTTTCTTCATATTTTTTTGAGCTACGAGCTATGAGCTAGGATTTTATTTGTAGACCCTAGTTTGCCCATGCTATGCAGCCACACTCCCTCCTCCACTTTATCATTTTCCTCTTTCACACACACTTCTCCACTCATCATCCCCACCTCTCTCACCACTCCTCTCTGCACCCTACTCACCTTCTTCTCAACATTGAAGAATAAGAGAAACCATGGTGAACTCATGTCTCCTACACACACTTCCATTCCAAAATTGACCAACTAGTCTCATTTTTTCTCTTTCATATTACCCATATTTATAAAAAAAACCACAAAATTCAGCCTCTTCTCTTGAAAGACAGCATCATGGTGATTGATTACTCATATTCAATTACCTTGGCTCCCAAAGGAAGGTCAAGAGTGAAAAAAACGTACCGTCAAAGCTAGTGGACCGTCAACAAGCATCAAAATTGACCCTACTCAAGACACTTGGAGCATCAACATTGTAAGAAATCCATATTTTCTTACCTATTAAGAGTTTTTTCTTACTTATTTGTATCCTACTTGGATACTCCCATTGTAAATATCCAATTCCATTTGTAAATCAATAAAAATACTAACTCTACTAATTTACTAACACTAACCTACTATGAAAAGTCATATCACCTCCACTTCTCTCCTCTCTCTCTTCTTCATCTATCCCCACCAGCTTCTTGAGAATTCCAAGCAAAATAAATTAGATAAGTGCTGAAAATCTAACCCAACCATGGTTAGAGGAGTAACCCTAGCCCTCAAAATTGCTATAAAAGGAGGGTGTAGCTAGCACAAAAAGGAGGGAGCCATAAGCAAGAGCACTATGCTACAGCTTGAGAAGCCAAGCTCAACCTCTCTAGAAGGAGCTCTTGAGTAGAAGCTCATTGTCTTATGCATATGCATGTGTTGTAATAGGGGTGACTCTATGCCATTTAAGAGAGAGAGCGATCGTTCAATTGAGAGTGGAAAATCTATCATTCCTCCTACTAGTGTAAGCCCAACATTTGCTGAATCAAGGAGGGTAGATTTGGACTAAGCTTGGATACTTTGTCTCTCTTCCAACGTGAAGTAATGGACAACAATGATGTGTAAGTGTCTTGGTGATATTTTTAGTTCTTGATAGCTTGTGTCTAGGTGTTGTCATCAATTTAGCCATAAATCCCACATATTGTAAGAGGACGACAGGGTGGAGAGGACTCCCCTGGCCTTAAGACAGTGATTGGGGTGGCTTTTCTTGTGATGTGTTGTGGTGAAATTTACTCAAGCTATGTTGAACAAATACTAATCTCACTTTGATCGGTCATGACAGATTTGTAAGAAGGTATTAATGCAACAAGCACCCCCTCCCTCTTCTCTCTCTTTCTTACATATATAATTGTGTTTGCTTGATCATTGCCGATACATTTCAAAGCAGCCCGAGCACTATCTCTCTCTCTCTCTCTCTCTCTCTCTCTCTCTCTCTCTCTCTCTCTCTCTCTTTTTACGCGTCCTAGTTCGCATCCAAAACTAGGTGGTGCCCCAATTTTGTGTTGGGTTAGGTTGCGGGTTTGTGTGTGTGCTTGTTGTTTTTTCAAACCCCAACCCAATTGAGAAGCACGGGAGCCTAGAAGGGTGCTTAGAGGCCACTCTTCTTGTTGCCCGCCCCGGACCGCCTCAAATTGGTGCCCCCACTGAGGATCCAACTTGTGTATGTTTTTGTGTAGGTTCAGCCTTTAGCATAGTCAAGTAGGTTGCATGAATCACGAGAATCTATATGATCCTTTCATTCCGATTGCAAGGCAAAAGGTACACATAATTGTTAGTACTAAGTTGCAATTTCAACGTGTAATTCGTAGAATTTTAGGTCCCCTTAGGTTGGCAGAGATAAACGCATCAGTAAATCCCTTTATTTTGCCTCTCATTAGGTACGACCTTAGTTTGGACGTTTATATTTTTGTTTTGTTTTAAGCATTAGGTCATGCATAGACAATGAATAATGGCCCAAGAATAGAGGTTTTCCCCTTTCATTTCACTCCACACATTAGAATAAACATTGCAATTAGTAGAAAAATCCATTTTCAGCAACGTATGGTGTTCATGTTTGGTGCCCAAAGAGTAGGAGAAATTCTCGCATCACCAAACCTTGGCATCCTGCCTCTTATTGATTATCATAGGTCATTTGATGTGAATATTTTTATTTTGTTGTAGAATAGATTGCAATTTAGAACACATTATTGTGTAAATTTTTTTAAGAAAGAAAAACAAAAACGTGTTGTCACCTTAAAACTGATTCAATGGAGGCCCAACACCAAATGTCTGGATATCCTCTTTTCTTTGGAGAGCCTGGAAAGGATGCAGAATTATTTTTAGCAAATTTCAAGATGTCTTGTCGTATCAAGAGGATAGTAACTGATCAAGAACGCGTAGAGATGTTTGAAGTGGTCCTTAGGAAAGATGCTAGCACTTGGTTTGACTCGTTGCCTGACGAATTTAAAAGGAATTACACGGACGTTGTGAATCATTTCAAGAGATACTTCTTTGATCCCCAAAACACTCAAAAACTATGGCAAGACATTGTTTCTCATAAGCAAAAAGACCTAGATGACTACTACTTGTACAAGCAAGAGTTTCTACGTCTTTGGGCTGTATGGGTGAGAAATGTTGCTAACTCTGGTGATGGTGTAGAGTTCCTAAAGAAGGAGAGGTTCATAGCCGGACTCTTTCCTGACCTTAAGATAAAAGTTGAGGCGGGTGTACCTGCTACCTTTGATGCAGCTGAAACTAGGGCTGCTGAGAAATATAGAAAACTCAAGTGCCTAAGGGGAGAGGTTCCAATAGAAGGTCTTAGACCCAAAGGTAATTCACAAGCATCAACATCTAGGGAGCTTCCTGAGGTAAAGGCGGAAGTGATTGAGAAGTTAAATGAATCTTTAAGAAGCCTGTCAATTCACCTTGCACAAGCTGTAGGTCCAAAGGGACAAGCAAACAAGTCTGAAGAGCGAGATCCACGACCTAGGAGAGTCTTGCAATGTTGGAATTGCGGAGAGTCTGGACATGGGATGTATAATTGTCCTTGGCCCCATGGGGAGCCAGGGAGACCTAACTTGAATTACCTAGTGATGAATGCAGGTGAAGGAACTAGTCAGCAACCACGACTTCTACAAAGGCTAAATGGAGCAAGACCACCTCCACAAGCAGTGGAAGGAGTTCCACCATTGCCAGACCCAAATGTGCATGTGGTAGAGGTGACAAACTCAAAAGAGGTTGACATGGAAGCAAATGGCATTAAGCGTGGCCGAGGAAAAGGTAAAGAGAAAGAAGGTGTCACATCACAGAGTGACCATGGACGAGGCAAGAAGGCAAAGGAGACCAAGGAAGCTAAGAGGACTCGACGTCGTATCAATCTCCAAGACTTCCCTCTTGGACATGGTATGGCTCCATACAACCTATTGGAAGACATGAGAGGTAAGGGTCCTGATATCTCATGGCCTCAGTTTCTTGCATTATGCCCACAAGTTAGGAGGGATTTAACGAAGGCAGTTAGCACTAGGAGAAAGATAAAAGAGAGTGTGCCTGTTGTAAAAATTGCACATGCTGAAATGAATGAGGATATTACACATGTGCTAGATTGTTACATCAAAGGAATATTGGTTAGGAAAGGTCTAGTGGATGGGGGTGCACAAATTTGCATCATGACAGAAGGACTCATGCAAAGACTAGGCATGCACATCCATGAGACACCTGAAATTAAAGTCAAGATGGCAAACAATAGCAAAGCTAGGTGTGTAGGCATTTGTAAAAATGTTTTTGTAGAGGCCTTTGGCATTAAGAAGGCAGTGGATTTTTATGTTATGTCTACGAAAGGAAATGGTTATCCATTTATCCTAGGGAGACCATGGCTAATGAAAATGCGAGCTTTGCAGGATTGGGAGAGTGGAAAGCTAATTTGCAGGAATGACAATCATAAGAAGGTTGTCTTTGACATGAAGGAGCAACGCCAAGAGGAGCTCCATGAAGAATCATCTCAAAGTGAGACGGAGGAAGGCTGGACCGATAGCATTTCAGAAGAAGAAAGTAGCGGCAGCATTACTAAAGAGGAGTCTTCCATCAAAGTCATGGGGGTAAGGTTTAAGCCAAACAACCAGGAGACCTCTTCTCGAGGTTTGGAAGAGGTAGGTACTCAAGAGAACCAAAATGTGCAAGATGAAGGAATGTTAGAAGGTATGTTGTCTACAACACTTACAAAGGACAAAAGAGAGGAGTTCAAATGTGTGCTAGGGAAATTTCCGAGGCTTTTTGTTAAAGACTACACCGATGTGCGTGGAGTAGATGCCGTTCAACACAAAATTGAGTTGAAGCCAGAGGCCACACCTAAGGCTCAAAAGCTACGAAGGCTAGGAGTCATCAAGGAGCAGGCTTTATTCAAGCAGGTAAGAAAGCTTCTAGCAGCAGGTTTCATTTATCCAATGGATAATTCAGAGTGGGTCTCTCCCGTTGTTGTCACTCCCATTTCAGGATGAGATACTAAATGAGGTAGCTGGTCATGAGAAGTACACTGTGTGTGATGGCTACTCGGGTTACTTTCAAATAGGTATCGCATTGGAAGATCAGTTGAAAACAACCTTCATCACTCCTTGGGGTTGTTATGCTTTTAGAGTCATGCCATTTGGACTGACAAATGCTCCTGCAACATTCCAACGTTTCATGAACATGGTGTTTCAAGCATTCTTTGAAAAGTCAATTAGGGTGTTCATTGATGATTTCTGCATTTATATCTCAAAATCATTGCATCTACAAAGGGTAGAAGGAGGTTTAAAGAAGCTCTATGACATGGGAGGTCAACTCAACCCCGACAAATGTCACATAGGTGAGGATGAAGTGATCTTGCTTGGTCACAAGGTTTCCTATAAAGGCATTGAGGTGGATCCTTCAAAGACAAAGACTCTTATTGAGCTCCCATCACCTAAGAATCTCAAAGAGACTGTGAAGAACTTCACATTCTACATCTTCATAGTACACCCTACTATCCCCAATCCAATGGTCCGGTAGAAAAAGCTAATGGTGTCATTGCAGGCATCATTAGAAAGATGGTGAAAAACAAGACAAAGTTGTTGGATGACTTCTTGGATGGTGCCTTGTGGGCGTATCGAACCACATACAGGGAAGCCACGGAGTTCACACCATTTCACTTGGTCTATGGTCAAGAGTCTTTACAACCAATTGAGCTCAACATTCCAACAATGTGACTTCATGGCAAAGCAACACAAGATGATCAAGAAGCATGGATGGATAGACTTCTTACCTTAGCTGAGCTTGAGTTGAAAAGAGAAGCAGCATACAAGTGCTACAAGAGGAAAGCCACACAGACGAAGGAAAAGCTTGACAAGAAACTGAAGGACAAAGGCATCAATGAAGGAGATCTTGTGCTAAGGTATGACAATCGACTCGACAATCATTTTGATGCCAAATTTGAAACTAGATGGCAGGGGCCATACATAGTTAAGAAGGCTTTCAATTCAAGTTACTATCAACTTATGGACTTGAATGGGAAAGAGCACTCCAGGAAGGTAAACGGGTATCGATTGAAGCCTTATTTGAGTCGCCTTCTACCAAAGGATCTACCAAAGATCTGTCAAAAGGCAGCTATCTCATGTAGGTATTGTTTCGTGAAGCATGAGTGTAACTCAAACCAAAATTCTGAGGGGCCAAACAATGAAGACCTCGTCAAGGACTCTGAAGCACTTTCTTTGGAAAAGGTGCTCTATGATGGTACATGAATATACCATCATCCTGGGGGAGGGCTAATGATAGCCGTTTTTCGGCTTTCCATAATTGCCATAGTAAGCTACCTCACCCTATCAAATCACTCAAACACTGTGTCTATGCCTACCATTTCACTGTACATAGGCATGTGTGAGTTAGGGGACTTTTCCCATATCTTCTTAAAAATCCTCAATTAGCTAGTCACTGGGTTAGTTGAGCCAAAAAAAATAAAAAAATAAAAAACATATAAGTATATTATGGCCCATTTGTGTGTAAATATTTCATTGTATATAGGGCCTAAATAAAAGTATTTTTCATAAATATTTTGGTATTTATTTAAATATTTATACTTAGGTGTGTGTTATTTATGCTATGTACATTGACTCACCATTACCATATTTTTTCTTACCATTTTGCATACTCTTTATTCCATATAAAAAAAATTTCATGCAAGCTTCTCTTATTTTTGGTGTAACTCCATCCCAACAAAAATCCAAAAAAACTAGTTTCACTTATGTGTATATTTTTTCACTATTGTGATTTTTCCTTCCTACATCGATTCTCTTTTACTCTCATAAATTAGAACACCAAAAATATTCATCTTTTTATGATAGACTTATAATGAGAGATTTATTTTGACCCCTTTATATTTTTTCCACCTATATTATTTATATTCTTCAATTATAGACCTATCAAATAAGGTCAAGGGCATGTGGAATGCATGCATGCACCATGGGGAGCTCACTCTTGGAGGTATTCAAAAGAATCATCCAAAGAAGGACCTCACAAGGACCTTGTGCAGTGGAAAAAACAGTCGGTTTTGCTCAATTTTTAAAGATCACATGCTCCCCAAATTTGAAAATAAGATACAAAGAAAAGTTGTAGCTCGTGAGCTGAACATTCACCTCAAATTTTTTCATATTTTTTTGAGCTACGAGCGGTGAGTTAGGATTTTATTTGTGGACCCCAGTTTGCCAATGCGATGCAACCACACTCCCTCTTCCACTTTATCATTTTCCTCTTTCACACACACTTCTCCACTCATCATCCCCACCTCTCTCACCACTCCTCTCTGCACCCTACTCACGTTCTTCTCAACCTTGAAGAATAAGAGAAACCATGGTGAACTCATATCTCCTACACACACTTCCATTCCAAAAATGACCACCTAGTCTCATTTTTTCTCTTCCATATTACCCATATTTATAAAAAAAACCACAAAATTCAGCTTCTTCTCTTGAAAGATAGCATCATGGTGATTGATTACTCATATTCAATTACCTTGGCTCCCAAATGAAGGTCAAGAGTGAAAAAAATGTACCGTCAAAGCTAGTGGACCATCAACAAGCGTCAAAATTGACCCTACTCAAGACACTTGGAGCATCAACATTGTAAGAAATCCATATTTTCTTACCTATTAAGAGTTTTTTCTTACTTATTTGTATCCTACTTGGATACTCCCATTGTAAATATCCAATTCCATTGTAAATCAATAAAAATACTAACTCTACTAATTTACTAACACTAACCTACTATGAAAAGTCCTATCACCTCCACTTCTCTCCTCTCTCTCTTCTTCATCTATCCCCACCAAATTCTTGAGAATTCCAAGCAAAAGAAATTAGATAAGTGCTGAAAATCTAACCCAACCATGGTAAGAGGAGTAACCTTAGCCTTCATAATTGCTATAAAAGGAGGGTGTAGCTAGTACAAAAAGGAGGGAGCCATAAGCAAGAGCACTATGTTATAGCTTGAGAAGCCAAGCTCAACCTCTCTAGAAGGATCTCTTGAGTGGAAGCTCATTGTCTTATGCATATGCATGTGTTGTAATACGGGTGATTAGCACGGGAACTCTATGCCATTTAAGAGAGAGAGCGATTATTCAATTGAGAGTGGAAAATCTATCATTCCTCCTACTAGTGTAAGCCCAACATTTACTGAATCAAGGAGGGTGGATTTGGAATAAGCTTGGATACTTTGTCTCTCTTCCAACGTGAAGTACTGGACAACAATGATGTGTAAGTGTCTTGGTGATATTTTTAGTTCTTGATAGCTTGTGTCTGGGTGTTGTCATCAATTTAGCCATAAATCCCACATATTGTAAGAGGGCGACAGGGTGGAGAGGACTCCCCTTGCCTTAAGACAGTGATTGGGGTGGCTTTTCTTGTGATGTGTCGTGGTGAAATTTACTCAAGCTATGTTGAACAAATACTAATCTCACTTTGATCGGTCATGACAGATTTGTAAGAAGGTATTAATGCAACAAGCACCCCCTCCCTCTTCTCTCTCTTTCTTACATATATAATTGTGTTTGCTTGATCATTGCCGATACATTTCAAAGCAGCCCGAGCACTATCTCTCTCTCTCTCTCTCTCTCTCTCTCTCTCTCTCTCTCTCTCTCTCTCTCTCTCTCTCTCTCTCTCTCTCTCTCTCTCTCTCGTTACGCGTCCTAGTTCGCATCCAAAACTAGGTGGTGCCCCAAATTTGTGTAGGGTTAGGTTCCGGGTTTGTGTGTGTGTTTGTTGTTTTTTCCAACCCCAACCCAATTGAGCAGCACGGGAGCCTAGAAGGGTGCTTAGAGGCCACTCTTCTTGTTGCCCGCCCCGGACCGCCTCAATATATATGAATCTTCGATAGTATCCACAGTGTCCCATGAAAGATTGTACTTGTTTGGCATTAGTAGGCCTGGGCAAGTCTACTATGACTCTAATTTGGTCTAGGTGAGTAGTTATGCCATTACTTGAGACAATATGTCCTAAGATGCGGCCTTGCCTTACCATAAAAATGCACTTTCCTGGGTTGAGACAGATTCGATATGTTTTGCACTTCTCAAATACCTTTTGTAAATGGTTAGTATGTTCTTCTCGTATAAGAGAGTGGACACAAAGATCATCCATATATATTTCTAAGAATACTCTCAGGTATTCTTTGAACGCATGAGTCATTAACCTTTGGAAGGTAGCTGGGGCATTGGTTAGGCCAAAAGGCATAACTCTATACGCATATATTCCCCACTCTGTGGCAAATGATGTTTTGTGTTGATCCTCTATTGCAATTGTCAATTGGTTATACCCCGAAAACCCATCTAAAAAGGAATAGGCCCGTTTTATTGCCACCCTCTCAAGCACATGTTCTGTGATCGGCAAGGGATAATTATACCTTATTGTGGTTGCGTTCACTTTTTTGAGGTTCACACATACACTTAGCTTTCCGTTCTTTTTGGGGACAACCACAATGGGTGACACCCAATCTGTATGTTCGATTTCATAGATGAATTCAGCATCCATCAGCTTGTCAATCTCTTCTTTGATTCGTTTAGTGAATGTGTCATTATATGTGTAAGGACGTTGTTTGCTAGGTTTGGTATCTGATTTCAAAGGCATTGTATGTTGGCATATCGATGGATCAACTCCTTTGAGGTCTTTGTAGGACCATGCAAACACATCTTTATACTTCTTGAGAAGTTGTGTTAGCCTTTCTTCTTCTTCAGGCTCTAAATCAGTTGCTATATAGACAGGCTGAGGCTCTTCGTCGGGCACAGCGAGGTCTATCCGTTTTGCATTTTCTGGCCCATCGTAAGATTCCCGGTTTATTCTTTCCATTATTGGTGGTGTCATTATGATTTTTCTGTTTTGGATGGTGAATTTTTGATAGTGGGATGGTACACTCATGTTTCCTTTTTCTGAATCCTCCTTACCATCACTTTCTCCCTCAGTAGTCCATACCTCTCGTAACGACCGTTTTAGTTCTTGGTATTTCTTTTTACGCTCCATTTTGGTCCACTCTAGATCTTTTGTCTTTTCCTGTTTTGATTGTTGAGATTTTCTTGATTTTGTTTCTGTTTTAGTCTTCCGTGCTTGTTTTATTTCCTCATCTGTCCTTTCCCTTCGAACTCTTGTGAATCTTCTTGATATTTGGTCTTTTACACTTTCCTCTACCTTGACAAGCATTAGATAGTGAGTTTTATCTTTTATCCGGAGCATCAGGTTCTCTCTAATTTTGTTTTTTGCTCTTTTTTTTCTATAGAGTTTCTAGCGTCTAGGGTGTTGATTTGCAAAATCATAAAACTTGATACTCGCGGTTGTCTCCCCACGCTCGCTTGATCTGTCTGAACACTCGTTATCTGCATCGTTACTTAATTCCAGATGCTGAGAGAAGTCATAAAACTCTTCTTGTTCTGGTGAGTCTACATACTCATCTCCTGCTGGTATAAGGCTTACCATGTCATAGGGTAGCACATCATAGCCATCCTTATTGCAAAATTTTTTCGTTGGTCTATCTGTAATGGTACAGACATCCAATGTTGCTAGTATGTGTTCCCATTCTAGAGGTTCTAAGGCATCTTCGGGAAAAGGTTTAGGAATGTAATCCTTGTCCTCAATATCTCTTTCTAAGATGCATTCCTCTCTTTTTAAGCTCCCACAATGTGAAGCTCCGCACATCCATAGCTCTTTTTTCTGCCCTAACCATGCTAGGAGTTCGGACCCTGCCAATGTAGCTGAATCAAACTCTTCCACTAGTGTCTGGTTCACATCCTTGTAACTATGGTCTTTTAGGTATATTCTGCTTGTAGTCTCCCCACATCTGAGGTATATGTGGTCGTAACCCCAATCCTCGACCATCTTTAATTGTCTCTTGAATGGTCTTCCCAAGATGATCTCATAATTGTTCTTTTTGTCGGAATCAACTATTGCAAATGTATGCTCATACTTGATTCCGCAAGAGGTGACAATTACTTTTTGTAAAAGTCCTAGAGGCTTTTCCATGAACCCATCTGCCAGTTGCAATTTCATTCTGGTAGCTCTCAAAGCCGGTTTTCCCCATTTTTTCCAGATTTCTTTGGTGGGGATAGCGACTCCCGCTCCACTATCAAGACTAGCTTTGGATACTACTCCCAGGAATTCTACTGGTAGTGTGCTATTTCCATCTTCTCCCTCGCAATACTCTCCAACCTTGTTTAAAGGTACTGGCCTAGTGTTTAGTTGAGGCTTGTCCAATTCTTTGATCCCTTCTTGAAGCTTTGAGGTAGGGTCTTTTACTCCAAATTTTTCTAAGCATTTGCCTACGGTGGTCCACATATTTGGTTGTAACCTCAGGAGTTCGGCTAACGTGATTGTGCATGCCACAGGGGTGGATAATAACTCAATCAACCCTTTTGAATCCATCACTCTGTTGGAAGAAATTCTTTGAGATGGGATTGCTCTCACCTCAGACTTAGCTTCATACTCCCCTAGGTAGGAGGGTAGAGTTTTTAGCATGTCTGGTTGGCTGTGCCCCGAACTAATTGAACCCTAGTCCCCCCCTTGTGAATGCATATGTGAAGTTCATTTGTGATCTTACCTCAAACTCTTCAATGGAAGGTAAGATCTCATTTTCCTCCTTTCTAGTGCTATTTATTTGGTGGTTCACCCTGTTAGCTTCATTTGCTTCTCGGATTTGCTTCCACGGGTCATCTAGACTGTTACAATCCTTACCCATTTCTACCAATGTTTTAGGCTGGAAACCATCAGGTGTTTCATCTGTTGTATTTGGCACTATTAAAGGTTCTCTCCTAGACTCAGAGGAAGTCGTTAGTCTCTCCTTCGTGTCTACTTGTTTCTCTAGAGTTGGTTTGATAGGGGTTGGAGCTGGTACCTCATGCCAACTTCCAAGTTTACCAAGCGGATTTTCTATCAAGGATTGGGTTGTTTCAATCATCTTTTGACACATTTCCAACCTCTCTTTTTCTATTTTTGCATATAGATAAGTCATCCATCTTTGCTCTTGGGTTTGGTTGTTTTTGAGTCTGGTTTTGTATGCTTTTAAAAGTGCGTCCAACTACTCATTTACTTTTTCTACGAGCACTGATCCTCATGATCCTGCACTTCGGGGTTCCTTTACTTCCTTGGGCCCTATTGTTGCCGCAGTGTGTGAGCTTAAACTAGTTCTATCCTCTAACCGCTCTAATCTATCCTTTGTGTGTTTTGACTCCACGGATAGAGCCGTTTGATCTCCTTCTCTCCTGGCTTTCATACGCACCTTTCTAGCTTTCCAAGTGATTCTCTGATTTTTCATTTCTGCACTTGGGGCATCAGTCTTTGGCTCTTCAATTATAGGTTCGTTTGTCATTCTTTGAGCTTGTGCTCGTGTCACTGCCTGAATAGGTATTACTGTCTCGTTTTCTGACCCTCCACTAGAAGGCACTGCTTCCAGCATGTTCAAAGTGGCTTTTGCTCCTTTGCTCGGGTTTTTAGGAAAATTAGGAATCAAATGAGTAATTCCACCCTCGGTGCAATACGCGTTGACTCTAATGATTTCATCGTGAGGACAATCCCTTAGCCAATGATCTCCGTCACACTTGTAGCAGGGTCCCTTAGGCTGTTGAGGTGCTCCTTGAGCTCCTCTCTGTTGGTACGCATGCCTATGCCCGCCCATGCCTCCATTGGATATGAACAACAGTGTTCGTTCATCCAAGCTGTATCTTCCTTCTCCTGCGGCCTGTGCAGCTGTTGGTGGTCCTGTACTTCCAATCATGCTCCAAGGTTCTGGCATTGGGGGTTGTTCCGATGGATAATAGACAAGATTTACTGCATATCCATTGGAATCTTTGTAATATGCATGCATAGGTACCAAAGCCTTCTCTTATGATTTGTTTACCATTGGTGTGTATCTTATGCCGACCGATCGTAATCCTGGTAGGGGAGGTTTTTGCCCCAATACTGGTTGTGGTCTTTCAACACCTACAGGTCCTCGTAGGTTGCTTGCTTGATACCTAGGCATCGGTGGAAGTTGAGGAGATGCTACCTGAGCCTGGGGAGCATAAGGCTGTTGTCTCACATATCCCTTGTTATAATAACATTCCTCTGTCACATGGTTTGTCCATTTTTGTTCAATAGCACACCACTTCAGCTACTAGCCTGAGGCTTGGCATACATATTAATGTTTTTTAGCACTTCCTTCACAAGTTGCTCCTGGCTTACAACTACTTCTCCTTTCGGTGCTGTCTTAGCGGACTTGCTTTCACTTTCTTGTGAGGATGAATCGCCATCAAGATCCTTGACTTCACCCTCCTTGTAGACCTCACAATTGTCTACAAGGTAAAGAGCCTCCTTAGTTAACTCATTTAACGTCGTGCTCCTCTTCATATGTAAGTCCTTCTGGAGATTTGCGTTCCTTAGTCCTTGAATAAATATAAGCATAAGTCTGGACTGAGTTGGCAGTTCTTCCACAGGGCAGAACTTCACATATCGTTTTAGTCGTAGGGTTGCCTTTCGCACAGATTTTCCTTCTTTCTATTTGTATTTATGGATTTGTGAGACTGTATTATGAGATATCCCCCTTTGTGAGAATTCCTCAATAAATCGTCAAAAACCTCTTCCATAGACTCAAAATCTCTACGCTCCATAGAGTCAAACCAAGTAGCGGAATCCTCTTCTAGGGTATGTCCAAACCCTACAAATTGAGTAGGGAAATCCAACACTTCTTCAACTCTAATTACACTCACAAAGGCTACTACATGATCCCTAGGATCTTTGTTTCTTGTGTATTTCTTGTTTACCCATTTTTGCACCTGAGAAGGTCTAATTCTACGATGGTCTACAAATATCATCATTGGTTCTCCTCGTCCTACTCGATATACCTCCTCTGGCCTTTGGGAGTGAGAGGGTTCCTCTCCCAGAGGTGCCCCTAAGCCATAATTTTTTATGGTTCTTGCAAGAGGTGGTTCATCTCTTCTAACTCATTCTATGGGTTGTCTTCCGGGCTCTGTCGACTCTTGAGTTTTTGGCTTACTCTCGCCTTGATACTGTGAATAGAGTGGTGGTTCTTGTAAATCTCTTAACCCTCGTGCGGCTGGATAACCATCTCTGTTTTGGTCTTGTTCTAATGTTGCACTTTGTTGAAGCCATGCCTGCAATGATGGTTGGGTTGCTTGTTGGTTCTGGTAGTTGAACGTCTGTTGTCGGTTAGAATGTGATGTTGCATCGTACTCTTCTGAAAATGGATTTGTTGACTTGCTAGGGATATTGGTGGACCTTGGTACTTCTTCGAGGGCATATGTTGATGTTTCTGGAACTTTTGCCTTTTCTACCTCCTCTAGGAGAATTCGTTTGTATTCTGGCCCGTACCTGTCAACAAAAATGATATCCTTCCCCATAGAAATTTCATAAGCGAATAAGTAAAGAGCCTTGTCTTTGCCTAATTCATTTGGGTAGGGTTCTTTGCATCGAAAATAAGAGACTACTCCCTCGCTCTCATGCTTGTAAATTCCCACATTCTCATTATAGGTAGAGACCCCGGCTGTTTTTTTATCATACATAAAAAGAGCTCCAGGTCAATCAGTTTTTGGAGGCGGCTCTTGAGCCTCTGAGACCATTTTTCCTTTTGCCACATTATCTCCATATTTGTTGTAATCCTGAGGGTTGCTAACTATCAGATAGTGGTTCCCCTTTTCATATCGGAATCTATCTCCATCATCATAGACTCGAATTATCTCCAGTCTATGAGAAGGTCTTTCTTCTATACAAATACACTTGCGTCCCCGATAGTCAGAATAAACTAGGGCTCCCCTAGAGTTTGTTCCTTCTAAGAATATTATAGTGAACTTGGCA
This sequence comes from Adiantum capillus-veneris, assembly GCF_014529385.1. Lineage (NCBI taxonomy): Eukaryota > Viridiplantae > Streptophyta > Polypodiopsida > Polypodiales > Pteridaceae > Adiantum > Adiantum capillus-veneris. The sequence goes on along the minus strand of NC_140932.1, from coordinate 66,057,799 downwards.
TAGTTCAAAGGGTTTTGGGAAGTACTTCCTCCTAGCATTGGTCCTTCACCAGAGAAACCTCCTGGCTGTTGACTACCCATCATGAAGAAGGACTTATCAGATGAAGTGTTTTGGGAGGTACTTCCTAGCATTGGTCCTTCACCAAAGAAACCTCCTCGTTGTTGACTACCCATCATAAAGAAGGACTTATCTGATGAAGTGTCAGTATCACTACCTTCCTCAATGATTGGTGCTAATGGATCTAGCCTTTCCTGAGTTACACACTCCTCAGTGGAGACTAAGCTACCTTGATCACCTGCCACTTTTTGGTCTCTAGGAATGTGTCTTCCTGATCTTAAATTCATTAAACTTAGCAACGCAATTTATCACAAATGCAACCACTCACCTGGCAAGGGATCAGTTTCCGCACGACTTCTTGCCTTGCTGCTGAATATACCTGTACACAAGCGTTTAATTTTGGCAATCGAATCAAAGCATTTAACCACTAGAGTTGGTCTTAGTAATGATTGGTTTAAGTGGAGGGTTAACCTCAACCACTAATGTACTCTATACACTTCGGATGTTCTTGATTAGGTTTGCTAATCTGGAACTGTACACCACCCAAGTGTTTATCAGTATAGAGGTAAAGTCTTAATTCCGTCTTTGCTTCCTCAAAAGGTCAAACAAGGTCCAATTTCACTTCTGAAAGAAGTTCTGGAACTCTTAAGTCAATTGGAGCATCACTCTATGTCCACAGTCAGATTTTGACTTCAATAAGACCCTATAGACATCCTACGCATAGCATGTCTACCTGCTCTATTTTGGCTGAAATTTACACTATAGATTCCCCTTGATGTGCTGAGTCCTTGATTGTTCTCACTTTTTGATTTGGACACCTATAAGCTGGTCAACTGATCAGAAATCTGTTCCAGCAGCCTGAGGTTGATATGATATTTCACCAGTCAAATCAACTCTAATTTGGACCAAAATTGACTAGGAGGTTGGCCTAAGGCTATACAACATCCTGCTATGTCCACGGTCAGATTTTGACTTCAATATCATGCCTTAGACAAACTACATGTAGCATGTCTAACTGCTCAAAATTGCTCCAAATTCAAACCACAGACTCCTCTTAAGGTGCTGATCACTCTGGTATGCTCACAGTTGGATTTGGAGTGCTAAATCATTGTGAACACATCATACGTGTAGGATGTCTAAGTGATCTATTTGACTCGAAACTTGAGCCATAGCTTCCCCTTGATGTCAGCAACCCAATGCTATGCTTAGATTTTAGTTTGGATTTCAAAAGACCCCAAATTTAGGTATTCTAGCCTTTTTTATTAAAAAATGGTAAAGTCTGCTTAAAATCCAATTTCCTCACCCAATTGAGATGAAACCTTTCTCATGCACTCAATAAATCATGTAGATCATGCTCATAAAGACATTCTATGGTTTTGGTCATTAAATAATGCCTTGGGTCCAATTTGGGTAAGATGTCTCGCAATTTCCGTATTTTGGGCTTATCCTGTCAAGATATGGTCAAGTTTCCCCTTCCAAGTGAATATAGGGTAATTGCTACCTTCTAAACACACTTGTCACGAGAACACTCTATAGACATCATATGCGTAGGATGTCTACTGCTCCTTTTCTCAGACTAAAGTGCTACTTTGCCTTCCCTATGCTCTCAGAAAGTGCCAATATGCCCTACAAGTGCAAAAATATGCAAATTTCTCTCGATTTAAACCTTTTCTGAACTTTTACATTTTTTGAGTCTTCCTTTTAGCTTTTGGGCAATCCAATAAGGGAAAAACACTCAAGCCTATATGTTACTAGGGTGAAACCCGCCCTCTGAACACACAGGTGACCTTAGTTTCCCCAAATTTCCTCCTAAAATCCCCCTGGAGACATGCTACGCGTAGCATGTCTACTGTCTTAAAATTTAATTTTTTTCTGACAGAAGTACTCCCTATGCTCTGCAACTCTCTCAGAAATACTCACAGAAACTTTTGAACTTCAATTCAGCTTCTAAACACTCTTTCCCGTCTTTTACAACTCTTTGATGAGCCTAACAACAAATATAACATGCATGAAGTGCTCCAGATCATAAATCATGATGTCCTACTTATCCTACTCCTACTCATCAAGTGAGATGGTGATTTTGGTGTCTCGGTTGCTTCTTGGCCTCTCTGGACTCTCAAGCTATCCTTTCACTGCCTTTACCACTCCAACTCCTACTCTCCTATCTAATACTACCTAATTCGAAGGATCTAGGCCAGACACTCGCTCCCTAGACTCCTCCTAAGACCTAGAGAGTCCCCCACCCTCTGATCCTATCTAAATGTAAAATAAGAATCTGGCAAGCCAGAGAATCCCTATCCTCAAGGACTAGTCTCGGTCACCTACCTAGGGTTTTCATCCCCGGCGCGTCAATGTTGGAGAATACGTCGCGACTGACGTCAGCACAGCGAGAACTCACCTAACAAGATTTGTCAGCTAAGGACGAAGCTCGACCTGCAGGCGCATGGAAGCAAGCATAGGGTGTCAACCTACACTGGACTGACTATTGACTACTTCCTAGAGAGGTCTCTACCCAATGTCTAAGTTATAGCCTTCAAGAGTACACAAGAGGAGATTTCCTACAACGCTTTCAAGAGCCAAATACCCATCAAACGTTCTCGAAACGTTACGAAATTTGAGGGAAATCCTATTAACACCAATAGGTCGCTCTCCCTAAGGTTTGTGACCCAAAACCCAAACCCTAAACACCCAGTCTAGAGTCGCATAGGATGTCTGGTCGAAATTTACAGGTCATCTTTTATGAAAACTAGAGTGCCTAATGTGTAGCTCTACTCATTGCAAACGCATGGATATGCTGAAATGCGAAAACAGACATCATATGCTCACCGAATCACCAGAAATAGCTTGCGGGTCAATCTCTCAAAGCCGGGTCATACACGCGCAGTGTAGGTGTTGGCACATATCTCTCTCCGAGGGCAACACGCTACACTTCTCCATACTCGATTCGGACCACCAGTGTGCACGTAGCGTCAAGATAACCTCTCACTCTCTCTCGTACACAAGAGTACGCTCAACTCACACAAGCAAAACTTAAAAAATGACAAAAGGTCTTTTGCATTAAGGTCAAAAGTGGTATAAATACCTTACAATCTCCAACCCTAATGTTCCAGTTTAACCATTTACTAAGTCTAAATGTCAAAAATGGGATACAATTTGGAAGCTTCTGCAAGCCCCAAATTTTACAAAGGTGAAATGACGGTTTCTTCTCAATTAAGGAATGATTACAAAGGAAATTAGTATCCTGCCGGGCAATCATCCTCCGTTGAGTGTGTCCAGCTGCTAACACTTGAGAATTAAAAATGTAGAGTGTGTCCAGCCGCTAATCCTCGTCATCGTCTAGGGGCACGTATGTTGGATAACTTTGACTCTACATAAATCCAAACCAAATTAAACAATTATCCACAGCCCAAAACAATTAATACAAAATTACTTGTTTAAACTTACCGCTGGTAGTGCTCCAACTGCCACGTCAAATTGCTTGTTCTTGAGATGTGGTTGTTTTTAAACAACCATCACCAAGTATCAAATTCTATATGTTGCTCCCGATACTTGACCATCTGCTTAGTTGGTTGAGAGAGAGTGACATTTTCCTAAGTTAGCAATAACAATACCAAATTATCACCTACAATCTTTATAATCAACGATCGGCGTTATAATTCAATAATCTTACATATTTATCCTTCCAAGCTCCCTTGCCTCCCGAGCCATAGTGCAGGGGAGTTTGTCTTGCGTGGGCCTCGCGTTGTTGTCTATATGATGAGCCCATCTCACAGCTTGATCACTCTTCTCTTGAGTTGCCCACTCCCACTCCGCATCTGCCATGTTTCCATCGTGGTAACTCCTGTCTGTATCTCTAACTTGGTTGGCTGCTACACGCCACACACTAGACTGCTTGTTTTTTAGAAATGTCTTTATGTAGCCCTCCAACCATTGTTGTGAAAAACGTTGATCAGGGGTGTTTGGAAATCTAGCTAACCATTAGGGCCAATTTGGATGAAAAAAGGGTTGTTTAGGGTTTCCCTATTCTTGATCTAAGGGTCAAGGAGGAGCCACATTTCCAAAAGTATGGCACTTTTGTACACGTGTCAAGATCTCCTTCACTTGATTTTTGAATATTTTGCACTATTTTAGCCATAACTTTTACATATGAACTCCAAATTTAGTGCTCAAATGGTCCATGGGTGGCGCTTGATGAGCTCTATCCAATGAGTACCCATATTGAATAGTTTTGGTAAGATCTTCATGGTCTTTTTTAGGTTGCCCCTTTTTAGATCCTTACACAACCCTTTTTTCATCCAAATTGGCCCTAATGAGAGCGTCCTCAATGTATCGTGCATGATCAGGCAGTTGGTCTCTGAACTTTATAAAACAATTCTTATATGTTGAATGTATAAGAATTTGTAGATGGTGTCGAAATGCCCTGCCCTGTGCTATGCCAAAATCAACCTCCCCGCTATATTTAACCCTATAGTAGCACCCATGCGTGTCTGGCATGGGTGCGTCAGTATCCTCATCCTCTGTGTCAGGGGCAGCATGCTCTGAAAGCGAGGACTCCGTTCCCCTGCCACTACCAAAACATGGAAAACCACAAGATCCAAGGCCGCTTCGTCTCTCACGACGCTCGCCGCTCTGCGACGAGCGTCGATGTGCGCTGCCAGAGGAAGTCCGTCGACGATGTTCTGGCAAAGCCGGAGTGGAATTGAGTGGTGTAGGACCCTGTGATGCCATGGGAGTAGGACCCTGCGATGCAAGGGGAGTAGGACCTTGCAATGGAATAGGAGTAGGACAATAGGAAGGGAGAGTAGAGGGAGGTGCCGTCGGTGCGAGGCTCTCTAGGTAAGGAGTCCCTCCCTGACTCCCCCCTGGTGTAGTCTGTGGAGAAATGTCGTAGGTCGCAAGCTGCTGCAGAGTGTAGCGGCCAAACAAATCCTCCGTCGAATGGAGGTACTGATCTCGTAAAGAGATAGCCCACTGTAGGTTAGGATCTACGACCGGTGGAGGAATCTGAGAAGGGTAGGTGTAGGATGGCCATGCCTGCAAATAACAAAGAAAAAACATATGACACTCATGGTTTATCGTGAACTACGTAGAAAAATTATTTATTTCTTTGCTCGTTCTCACCGACTCAAGACTGGGGTCCACTAGAGGCGATGTCCACCCCGGGTGGGAGCCCACCTGAGATGTGAACCAACCAAAAGAAGAGCCAGCTGGCTGCTCCTCACCAGTTGGTCTGTCATCTAACATCTACATTACAAAGAGAAATATAAGATTAAGCTTTCCACCCTAGTCACTCATCTAGATATACGTACACAAGTATATTACCACACAAACATGTAAATACATATACATACTAGTAGACCTAAGTAGAGGCTAGTAGTAGCAAAGGTCAACTGCACCTCTTTAGATATCATCGCAGTCTCAACCGTGGTAAAACCAAAGGTACGTTGTGGTAATCCAGGCATGAGTGGATCAATGACCGCAACGCCTAGATTAAAAAAGGACTATACCCAAGAGGAAGCGTCTAACCTTCGGATTCTATGCTCTCGTACTTAGTGCCTACATACATGCATAAACAGATATATATGTTCACACATATATATATTAAGGTTGTAAATGTAGCCATCGTTTTGTGTTGGTTGCACCTAAATTCAACGTCGAAGTGATCAATTGATCGTAACACTACAATTATCTCCCAGAGAATATATATATTAGCACACAAACATGTAGATACATAGACATACTAGTAGACCTAAGTAGAGGCTAGTAGTGCCAAAGGTCAACTGCACCTCTTTAGATATCATTGCAGTCTCAACCGTGGTAAAACCAAAGGTACATTGCAGTAATCCATGCATGAGTGGATCAATGACCGCAACGCCATGATTAAAAAAGGCTATACCCAAGAGGAAGCGTCTAACCTTCGGATGCTATACCCCCGTACTTAGTGCCTACATACATGCATAAACAGATATATATGTACACACATATATATGTTAAGGTTGTAAATGTAGCCATCGTTTTGTGTTGGCTACACCTAAATTCAACATCTAAGTGGGGTGAAAGCATGAATAGGTGGAATGATATTTAAGATATTAGATAGCATATCACAAAAACAATCTTGTGGAAAAAAGAATACAAACTAAATAAAATTTATAAGTGATTGCACTTATACATTTTATTCTTTAAGAGCTATCCATTGACATATATCATGATAGAAATTTTATGTGAGCTCATGTCTAATTGTAGGCCAAAGTTTTTGGTAGTAGGTGTCCATGGACACAGCTATTTGAGCCACCATTCTATGATTTCACCCAGTGATCAATTGATCGTAACATTACAATTCTAATGTAATGCAATAAGTAATTCTATTTGTCTCATTAAGTGTCTCTCTCTCCTTCCCAAAGTCATGTCTGCACCTCCATGTAAAGCAAGCACTCTTATAGATGAGAAGCCAAACATGGACGACATCTTCTGCCGAGGCATGGAGGTCTCGGCTAAGGTCATGGTGGCTTTGGACTTGGGCACCACTTTTTTGGGCTTTGCGTACATCCACAAGGGCGACCCCAGGGACATCCACCATGTCCTAGAATGGCCTCACAAACTGAGGCAGCCGCTTCATCCCATTATTGCAAAACATAGATCAACATGTTTTACAAGTGGAACCCATTGTCTTCTACCTACACCCTCCAAGCTTGGGGATGGGCTGCCCTTCGCTTTCTCTCTCTTTCTTTCTCTACCTCTCTTTCTCTACCTCTTTCCCTCTATCTCTCTCTTTCCATCCCTCTTTCCCTCTCTCTCTCTCTCTTTCTCTATCTCTCTTTCTTTCTCTCCCTCTCTTTCTCTCTATCTATATTCCTCTCTTTCTCTCCCTCTCTATCTACTCTCTCTCTTTCCCTATCCCTATTTCCCTCTATCTCTCTCTTTCTCTCCCTCTTTCCCTCTCTCACTCTATCTCTCCCTCTATATGTCTCTCTTTCTTTCTCTACCTCTCTTTCTCTCCTTCTATCTCTTGCTTTCTCTCCCTCTTTCCCTCTCTCACTCTATCTCTCCCTCTTTCCCTCTATCTCCCTCTCTTTCTCTCCCTCTTTACCTCTAACTCTCTCTTTCTCTCCCTCTTTCCCTCTCGCACTCTATCTCTCCCTCTATCTCTCTCTCTCTATCTTTCTCCCTCTATCTCTCTCGCTTTCTTTCTCTACCACTCTTTCCCTCTATCTCTCTCTTTCTCTGCCTCATTCCCACTCCCTCTCTATCTACTCTGTCTCTTTCCCTATCCCTATTTCCCTCTATCTCTCTCTTTCCCTATCCCTATTTCTCTCTATCTACTCTCTTTCTTTCCCTCTCTCCCTCTCTTTCTCTCCCTTTGTACCTACTCTCTCTCTTTCCCTATCCCTATTTCCCTCTATCTATCTAATTCTCTCCCTCTATCTACTCTCTCTCTTTCCCTCTCTATCTACCTCTCTATCTCTCTCCCTCTTTCTATCTCTCCCTCTTTCCCTCTATCCCTATCCCTATCTCTTTCCCTATCACTCTCTCCCTCTATCTCTATCCCTATCTCTTTCCCTCCTTCACTCTTTCCCTCTCTCATTCTATCTCTCCCTCTATCCCTATCCCTAACTCTTTCCCTCTTTCCCTCCGTCTATCTCTCTCCCTCTTTCCCTATCACTCTCTCCCTCTATCCCTATCCCTCTCTCTCTCTCTCTCTCTCTCTCTCTCTCTCTCTCTCTCTCTCTCTCTCTCTCTCTCTCTCTCTCTATAAATCTCCCTACCTCTCTCCCTCTTTCCCTAACATGGACTCCCTCTATCCCTATCCCTATCTCTTTCCCTCTCTCTCTCTCTCTCTCTCTCTCTCTCTCTCTCTCTCTCTCTCTCTCTCTCTCCACTTTTATTTTGCTATTATCCTCTCTCTCTATCTCTCCCTCCCCCTCTCTCTCTCTCTCTCTCTCTCTCTCTCTCTCTCTCTCTTCCCCTCTCATTAATTCTCTCTCTCTATTTATCTACCTCTATCCCTCTTTCTCTCTCTCTCTCTCTCTCTCTCTCTCTCTTCCCCTCTCATTAATTCTGTCTCTCTATTTATCTACCTCTCTCTCTCTCTCTCTCTCTCTCTCTCTCTCTCTCTCTCTCTCTTTATCTAACATTTCTCTCCCTCTCTTTAAATCTCTCTCTCTCTCTCATTAATTCTCTCTCTATTTATCTATCTCTATCTGTCTTTCTCTCTGACTCTTTTTATCTATTTCTCTCTCTCTATCTAATATTTCTCTCTCTCTTTATCTATTTCTCTCTCTCTCTATCTAACATTTACCTCTCTTTATCTTACATTTCTCTTCCTCTCTCACTCTCTTTATCTATTTCTCTCCCTCTCTTTAAATCTCTCTCTCTCTCTCTCTCTCTCTCTCTCTCTCTCTCTCTCTCTCTTTGCGTTTGTCTCTTTGTCTCTCTCTATTTCATCTAATACTATCCAAACAATCATTTCCAAAACGTGCATGGCAAATCAATCGTTTCCAAACGTGCGTAGCAAAGCAACCATTTTCAAACGTGCTTAGCAAAACAACCATTTCAAACAAGCCGTGCGAAACAACCATTTCGTAATGAATGAGGTATGTTATAATGGATTCTCTATTTTCTCTATATCTTTTAATTTATGTGTGTGTGTGTGTGTGCGTGCGTGTGTGTTTGTGTGTGTAGTAGAAAACAAAAGGGGAAGAGGGAGGATGTGATTTTGTGTTTACCTCTTCTTTGTAGCGCGGTTGAGCTTCAAATAGGTTGAGCATCCAAAGAAGATGGCGGAATACCCCCTTGCCGAAACTTGGCCGAAACCCTCTTTGATGAAACTTGAGAAGCTTAGAGAAGGAGAGAGGGGGAAGGGAGAGGTGGGGGGGGGGGGGGAGGGAGGAGGCTTGTTGAAGGAGAGAGACGGTAGGGAGATAGGGGATGGGGGAGGGGAGGGGGGGGAATCTTGGGAGCGATGACGGAGAGCAAGAACGCAGGGTATGCTGCAAAAACCCGGCATACTTTGCCTTCTTTCCTTTTTTAGGTGCCAGTTATTACCATGCCTATTACCGTGCTAACTATCACCCATATTACCGCGGCCAGCCATCTCAAACGAATACATGCGAATCCAAGGTTGCAGGAGAGGGGGGGGGGGTACAAACCACCCCCCCTATCCTTAGCTATATATTATTTCAGTTTTTAGCCTTTTGAGTTTTTTGATGAAGATTTCTATTTTTTATGTATACTTTATTTTGTAGTACTTTTAAATGTTTATTGATTGGATTTATAAAAATCTCTTTTAGTTAAAAATTAGTTTTAACACTCATTGTTAGTTATTATCTTTGACTTTAACTATATGTGATTTTTCTAATGGAATTAAGTGTTTTTCTAGTTATTTACTTTTTAGGACACATGACTAAATAAACAACCTTTCGTGTGTGCAGGACATCGACTAGGATGATTGTGGTCCTCCTGGAGGCCAAGAGCGAGATCGTTGGCTCAAGGAAAAACTATCTTGTCCTTGCGCCAAGTGCAAAAGGGCAATTCCTCGCTTGAGGCGCATTGCTTTGGAGCACGTGGAGAACAAAGGGCTTTGGCATCTTCGGAAAAGCGCTCAAAGAGATGATAGTACGACTCACCCGTCACTTGAGGAGGTGCCCCATTGGTCTGTGTTCGATGGTGGTGCACTGGCGTGCAAGGTCGAATGGCAGAGGCAAGAGCAACTGGGAGATTTGGGTGCACTGCATGGTGATCTTGCCACAGGCTCTACGTTGGCAGCTCCTACGGCGTCTTCGTCGCACTTTGAGGTAGAGGATGAGTACATGTTTGACATGTGTGATGAGTTACTAGCTCATGAGCGTGATGTGTATGAAGACGATTGTCAGCCCTACACTTAACGGGCTGCCAAACTGAAGGATAGATTGATAATGAGTTCCCGAACGCCTCTTTACGACGGTGCGCGATACTCGGTGCTCCGAGCATCGTTGGAAGTACTCAACTTGCAAGAAAAATTCGGTTGGAGTAATACAAGTGTCGATGCACTACTTCTGTAAGTATGGAATGTGGCTTTTATATACTCTCTCCCTCTCTCTTTATGGTGTCCTCTTCTAGGAATTATACTAATACACATGTTTGTTGTAGTTTGATGGGCAAAATGTTGCCAGCTGATCACCACATGCCTCCAGATGGTGCGACGAGCTAGATCGTATGTCACTGCACTTGGAATGGAGTATGAGCGCATCCATGCGTGCGTCAACGATTGCATGCTATACTGCAATGAGCATGCACACCTCATGTCCCATGTGCGGGGAGGCATGATACAAAACAGGTGTGAGCGGGGTACACCTACCCGTGCAAGGTATTAAGACATTTTCCATTAATTCCTTGCATCCAGAACATGTTTAAAAGCAGGTCTATTGTGGAGCTTCTTGCGTGGCACGCAAACCATTGCTCAAATGATGGAATGATGCGTGTCCTTGCCAATTCACCTGCATGGAGGCACATCAAAACTCAATGGTCAGAGTTTGGGTTGAATCCTCTACACTTGAGGCTTGGGTTAGCAAGTGATGGTGTCAACCCCTTTGTCACTAAGTCTACTTCATGGAGCACTTGGCTTGTGGTGATTGTCAACTACAATATTCCACCATGGGAGACAACCAAGAAGGGAATATACTTATTTCCTTGCTTGTGCTAGGGAAGTACAAAGTGTCAAATATTGACATTTACCTTGAGCCCCTCATCAAGGAGTCGGAGGAGTTATGGAGAGGCATTCCTGTTGTTGATGTCTCACTTGCAAAGGGGGGAAGAGAGGCTCAAGTGAGGGGAATCCTTATGTGGACTATGCACGACTATCCTGGGCTTGGAGAGATTTCTAGTAACCCCCTGTTCTCTATCTCTCTTTCCCTCATTCCCTCTCTCCCTTTAGCTCACTTTAGTTCACTCATCTCTCTAACCATATGATATGTATGCAGGGTTGTCCACATCGGGCCACAATGCATGTCCAACTTGCGGGCCATCGTTGGTGACGGAGAGGCCAGATTCTTTGCACAAGGTAATCTATCCAAACAACCATTATTTCTTACCCCAAGGGCATATCAAGAACAAGGCTCCAACAAATGGGAAGGCTCCTCTAAAGCTCACAATGGCAGATTGGGCAACTATTTGGGAGGAACACCACAACAACAATCCGTCTCCATGTCCTCCACCAAAAGGTATGTCAAGGTATTCCATATTTTTAAGGTTTCCATATTGGAAGGACTTAAAAATACAACACCTCTTGGATCCCATGCACATATTCAAGAATGTAGCCCAAACACTATGGGACCACATTATTGGCAAGAAGGACTCTTTGGATGCGAGGGAGGATTTGAGGCTTTTAAAACGTCTCCCCGCCTGTGCCACTCCACAGCGTGCCCCAAATGGAAAGATTGTGCTTTATAAAGCACTATGGATGCTAAAAAAAGAAAAATTAGACAAGGTGAAGGGTACCATCACCTCTATTCGCACACCCACAGGACACATGAGGTCGCTAAAGGGAGCTTCCACAAAACCGAAGAAGGGTGGAAGCATTCAATTGTATGGGTTGAAGTCCCATGATAGGCACAAGATGCTTCAGGTAATCTTCATACTCCCTATTCTATCTATAGTTTGTGTGTATGAATATCACTCACTTTCCCTTTTCCTGATTTAAATTGTAGTTCATTCTGTTGGCGGTGAGTATGTGTATATATCGGGACAAGAAAGTCAGAGACGCTATTTTCAAATTAGGAGAGCTAGTAAGATACACCACAAGACTCCACTCAACTACACCTTTTTTATGTACACAATAATTTCAACTAGCACTTAGTGTATCCTTGTGTGTTTTCTTGCAGATTTGTGAGCTCCAAGGAAATTGAAATAGATGCTATCCCTACTGCTCAAACACTTGCAATAGAAACTGTGTGTGCCATTGAAGATGCATTTCCTCGATCTGTCCTTTTTAGTCAAATTCACCTCTCGGTTCATGTGGTGGAGGAGATAGCTATATGTGGAGTAGTGCACACATGATGGATGTTCTTCTTAGAGAGGTTTTTAAAGACTCTCAAAGATTTTGTGAGGCTACGGTCTCAACCAGAGGCATGTATGGCCGAAGGGTGGATTTTTCAAGAGTCATTTGTTTACATATCAAAGTATTTGGCACAAGTTGATCCTTCAATGCCTCGCATGTGGTCAAACGAGGAAGATTCAAGGATGACTTCACACTTTACAAGTGGAAAGGGGAAACTAATTAACATGGATATGAATCTATCCCGAGTGGTGGATAACTTTTGCATTCTCAATGCAAAGATTATGATCAAGTGGGTGGACTTGTGGACAGTGGCAAAGTCCAGGCGTTTGCAAGAGAGGGAAGCATGGAAACAAGCACATGGGGGAAGGAGGGCATCCCCAGTGCCTAGACACCTTTCATGTTTCCCAGATCTCATTAGTGCAGAGTGGATTCATGAGAGAATGACCGAGGCAAAAGCACGGAGAACGCATCACCAACAAACAATGGGAGTATGCACGAGGCTACGTACCAAAGGTGGAGTACTCATATACCTAAACCATATTGTCTCTCTATTTCTTGAAATTATCTTTAATATGTATTTGATAAATTAATATATTTTTATATTTTGTAGTGCCTTTCCTTTAACTCTATGCGGTCAAAGGGTCGTCACTTTCGTACGCGCCACATTGACGAGCGTAGAACCACCATGGATTGTGCCATCATGGGCAACTTTGACACAGACGGTGATGAAGCCAGGTACTGCAGAACTATTGAAAGGATACTAAAGGTTAATTTTAGAACCTTTCATAGCTTCATCTTTGAGTGCAAGTGGTTTGCAAATGTGTCTAGATGACATGAGAATGGCCTCTACATGGTGGACTCTAGTGTGCATCACACAAGGAGGTATGACAACTTAGTTTTACCGCGGAATTGTGAGCAGGTAAGTGACATGTACCTTTTTTATTCTTATTTAATTGTTGTAGCGTTAGTTATACCAATGTTACTCACTTTGAGCTTCTATTTTATAGGTCATCTATATCCCAGCAATACACCAACCATTACTTTGGTTCGTAATTCTCGTAACACCTCGGGGGACAACCATTTTTTCCACTAATGAAGTGGCGACTATCTTCGACCCTCTTCCACCTTTGACTTTGGATGGGGTGGAAACAGAGGAGAGGGAGGTCGATGAATCAAGTCCGGCGGCAGCAAGTCTTAGCGAGGATGATTGTCATGATGATGAAGATGATGTGATGGGATGACGAACTCAAAGATGATGAAGCTAGCAATGCATCCACAAACGACAATTCCGTTTCTCTCTTTATTGATTTAGGAGCCATGGGCTTAGAATTGGATGATGCTTCATGTAGAGATATTTTGGAAGATGATTCATAAACATTTTGCAGTTATGAAGTTTTTTGATCGTGTAATCCATTCACCTCTCTCTCCCTTCTGATTTGAGAATATGCTCAATTATGTTAATCAATTGACAATTATTATTTTAGTTGTAACCAAGGGTAATCTTAGGCTAGGTTTAGACGAGGCTGGAGGAAGAAGGACTTTCTGCAGGTCTACTGCCGCCTCGTCTGAATGGTGTTGGAGGAAGAAGAGCAAAAAATAGAGAGAGGTGGAGAGAGGCCAGCAGCTCTTCCAAGGGGAGGGGGTGGTGGAAGAAAAATGGCGGGCCCGGAGGAAGATGAGACCTGCTGCAGCAAATAGGCTTTTTCCACTCTACTTAGGCCCTTGTGGGAAGCATTTCTGCCGCAGTGTCTGAACCGGGCCTTATATCCCCCGCCTCCTTCTCCGCCCTCTTTCTCTTTCTCTCTCTCTCTTTCTTTCTCTTCATTTTTGTATTTAAAAATTATATACAATACTCTTTAAATTTTTTTGAGAGGAGGGAAACACCAAAATTTGAATTGGGGCGGTGGGGAGTTAATCCAAAATTTGAAAGTTTAGGCGCTAAATTTGGGCAGCGGATATAACAACGGTAATGAGCGCGGTAATAACAACGGTAATAATAAAGGATAAATTTGTGGTAATACTTTAAACACAAAAAAAAACCCCGCCCTCCTCTCTCTTGTTTCTCTCATTGAATTTACACCTTCTCTCTACAAAACGCGGTAAAATAGCACTGTAAACACTTGGAGATTTTCATAGTGCAACAATGCATATCAACACATGAAACCATCAATTTATGCATATTTGATTCTAGGAAAAATTTGGCATCACGAAGGCATGCAAACACACAAAATCAAAAGCTAAAAATTACAAACTTGATAACAATGATGCATAATGTACAAATCTTGAATCCAATGGCACCATCCAATTGCCGATTACACAATGTATAAACCAATTTCGTTGATGCTCCAAAGCCCTAATCTTGCATTCCAAAATAAAAAAATCATTAAGTGATTATCACACTCCGGCATTGATAGAATTCAATTCAAGACTCTAATTAGGAAAACGTCAAAGAATAAGCACAAGATATCAGTCCAATTAGTAGAAAATTAGTGTGTAGGTTCTAAAAAACAAGAAACTAGCAAGGGTTTAGTAAGAAATTAGACTATGTAGGCACACAACTAGCAAGGTTTGGTAAAGGCACACAACTAGCAAGGTTTGGTAACAAATTAGGGGAAATTGAACACAATGCCTCATGCACACACATCCAAAATCCACAAAAAAAACGAACACACAAGTGAAACTGGTGAGAAAACTTATTCAATTATGCCATAATTACACTAGCGTCAGGTGCTTGCTCTTCAAAAAGGGCGCCAAATGTTGGGGGTACCATTGTAGCATAGCTCCAATGACCAACAAAAATTGTCAAGACGGACTAGTGAGATATCCATTAAAGGCATGGAAACACTCACCCAATTGGTGAGCTAATCATGGCAACACGAACGGTGACTCTACAATTAGATGAGCTTCTCAACCTATGGAGGAGCTAAGCCACAATGATTGGCAATATTCACAGCCACTTCTCTTCACCTCAAATCAACCCAGTCACATACACTACCAATTGCAACAACACACTATCAATAATCCCATTATGTATCACACTAATCACAAGCACACACACATAGATCTACTAAGAATTCACACTCCAATCAAACCTACACAAATACACAAATAATAGAGGGCAATTACACAATATTAGAGCAAGATGAACCACTTATTATTTCACATCAAGCTAATTGGGAATCATTAACAATCACAAGAGAGTATGAGAGAGGCACAATGAAAGATAACTAAGCATTGATTAGTGCTAATCAAGTCACATGAGTAAGGAGAAGATCAAGGAAACCATAGCCACACACCTCATGAGCTCTCACTAAAGAGTGGTCTCAACAAATGAATATGAGAACCCTAATTCCATTTACACATTGCCTCATATACCTAGGTTAAAAATATGCAATGTCCAGGCACCGAAGGTCTTTAGGGATCCACAACTTACTGAATATGAAACCTAGGCACACTAACTGACCTATTCTTTACATCTTGGAACTCGCATTGAGCTTGTAACATGTTAAAATTATTACATTCGATTGAAACAAATTAGGAAATTAAAAAACATGGCCATTTTGAGAAAATGTGAAAAATGTGTAACTCGAATTTTTGTTGCTTCTCCATATTTATCTTTGATGTCATATGGCTTGGGCCTGTAGCTTTTGTAAACTGGCATTGGCTCTGTTAACATAGCTCCTTATGACTTCTTCCTATAGAATTCAAAGTTTCCAGGCATCACATAAAGAATTTCAAGTTTGTAGGCATTGCATATGCAACATTCTAAAGTTTGCAAACATTGCAAAAAGGATGCAAATTGTGTGTTACATATGCAATGCTAGTTACGATGTTATTTATGATGGTCCTTATATTTGAAAGAATTTGAATTCTAATGGGTGTTGCATCATGAGGGACTATTGTTCTCTATTGCTCATGCTATGATCGTTATTTTGAAGAGAGTCATATATCTGACCTTGGATGGGCAAGCTATGCTTGATTTAGTGAAGACTACTTTTTCCTCCCTTTCTTAAAATAGTAACTTCAAATTTCTAAGAGGCGGTGGAAGAGTCCAAAAGATGTGAGTATGAAGGTGGTCATTTGACCTCTTTTGGGATTTTTAAAAGAGTCAAATGAAATTTCTAGGCCCCTTTCCCATTCACATGCCCTTCTACCCACTTTGACTTCCACTCATCCATAATAAGCCATATTTTACCATTTTGAGCCTTGTAAAATTCTTATGAGATTTTAGGAAAACTTTCCATGCACTTATAAAGTGGTGTTCATTTCTTGGCACTTTCTTAGCCATGAGTGCACTTCGCGGCATGCCTCATTGTTCTTTGGCATGTTCTTTCTTGTGCTTTGTCTCTCTAGCATAGTAGTTGTAATCCTGTAAAAATGTCTTTGGACCCTTACAATATTCCCTAGGCACTTGTAGAGGTAGTGTCAACCTTTTAGAGCCATAAGGTCCTATGGTGTACCTTTTTGCCATAATATTATTGTTAGTTCCTAATGTGTCAATGTACTTATCTTTTTTTAATTGTAACTAAGGTCTTAGCTTTAAACCTCAGGGGCATGTTTCCACAAGTGCCTAATGCTTTGGTAGTTTGAAATACCAAAATTTTCTTATGGCGTATGACAGTTTTTGGATGTAACCAATGAGAAGTTTTCAGTCTTTGTGTAGGCATACTACTGTTTTGGGCCTGTAGTTTGATGATGATTATGAATATGAAGTGAAACAATACCTTCTTTGTCTCAATCATGGTGTTTCTTATTCATATGATTTGAAGTTTTTTGACTTAATGTATAGTTTTCTATAGTCGTTTTCTTTTATAATGCATGTTTCTTGCGATGAATACTTGTTAGGGCTCTGAGGCCCCCTAACACTGGCGATCCTGCAATTGGTTTGAATTCAACCTAAACCATATGGCACTCATGAATGCATCATGGAGCTAATATGTTGATTGACATATACCACATGCAGGAGTTCTTAAATTGGGTAACCCTGCAAGAAGAGTCAGAGGAATATGCAACAAAGTTCTTGACGGTCAAATTTGCAAGGGGAAATCAAAATTGCAATTGTTGACTAGGTAGCTACATTAGCTTTACCTTTTGGTGCCTATAATTTTCCTTCACGTTATAGTTTGTATAAAAGAAAAGTATTGGTACAATATTTAAGATAGAAGATAAGAAACAATGCATGAGTGGGTCAGGGCAAGGGTCCAATTTATCACAACACTCATATGGCACAAGGTTTAGATCGAGGATAAATTTCTCTACAAGGGGAAGACAAAAGTAAGAGTCTGGTAATGGATGATCAAGAAGAACATGTAAGGGGGGTTGTTGCAGGAGTAGAAACTGTTGGTGTGGGGACTAGACTACAAGAACCTGAACATAGGCTACAAAAGACCCCACTTGCAAACCAAGGAGGCCAACAAGCAAATCCTCCCACAATAAACCCACTTTGGGGACAATTGGTTAATGTACTGCTAACTCATACAATCTTAAGGACAAGAAGATAATTGCAATTTGTACCATTAGGGACAGGTTTCTTTACCTTTCAATCCACTCCCGATAAGAGTACTTAGAACAATTTCGATACCTCCAATGGTTGCACCAAATCCCAAAGTGGGCACAAAAAAGTTTAGTAGGATAAAGTCCCAAGATGCTAACAACCACGCTCGTCAATTTCAAACGAGGTGGTCTACAAGTGGATATGAGGCTTTACATTCAGATGTAGTGAAAAAAAAAGCATTTTGCAGCAACATTGCATGGTAAGGCTATGGATTGTTTCTTGCAGTATGGCATGGAAGCTTTTGCTGATTATTATGATTTGAAGCAGATATTTTTATTAATGTTCAAGGAGGATAAAACACCTGAAGACATTTTGAAGAAGTTGAGGAAATTGAAGAAAAAACATTTGTTGGTTGAAGATTATGCACATAGATTTAGAAATTTGAATAATAGACTGGAGGAAACACAACAACCTTCTATGGATCAATTGGGAGACTACTTTTATAAGGGACTAAAAAAGGAGTTCAAAAATACAGTAGCAGGGAGACCCCCACCATTAGAAAATGCACAGGGTTTTACTAATTTGGTTGAAGCAACTACAAGAGCTGAAAGAAGATATGGAGGTAAGGGAGGACTAAAGGAAAAGAAGAAGAAGAAGACCGAGGATTCAAAGTCAAAGTTAGATAAGTCAGAGTCAGAAGATGAAGATTCAAATCAGGATACTAAGGAGGAAACTGATACTGATGATAAAGATTGGTCAAAAAAGAGAAAAAAAAAAAGAAGAAGCAGGAAAAGAAAAAACAAAAGAAA
Organism: Adiantum capillus-veneris; assembly: GCF_014529385.1. Taxonomy (NCBI): domain Eukaryota; kingdom Viridiplantae; phylum Streptophyta; class Polypodiopsida; order Polypodiales; family Pteridaceae; genus Adiantum; species Adiantum capillus-veneris. The sequence continues at coordinate 66,039,408 of NC_140932.1, read as the reverse complement.
GATAAGGGTAAGCTAAAGAATGAAAAGAAGCAGGGAAATGAAGTAGTAACTGCAGATACCGTCAAAAAAATTATTCAGGAAAAGTTACAGACGATTGGAATAAGCCAGTATGAAATGTCAAGAAAACGATATTCTCAAGTTTGTCAAAGATTTGTTCATGATTATGAAAATTGTTATTATAATCCAGATTTTTTGGGAAGAAGACCTGAGTATATTACTCTAAAAATAAGGGAGGAAACTGCAAATGTGGTAGCTCTTCAAGGTGTTAATAGGAGATATCAGGGACCTGCACCTCAAAGAAGCTTTTAGAACCAAAATAGTTGGGGATACCAGAACAGAGGTCAAATAAATATGTAGCAATTACAATGTAATTACTGTGGAACAGTAGGACATAGACAAGGTCTTGATTGTGAATTGTGGTGTAGACACAAAAATGATAGAGGCATTTCTATTATCAAGTACAACAATAACTGTAATAACAACAATAATAATGTGACTCAGGAATAGAATCAACAACCTCCACCCCAACAAAATCAAAGACCTCTAGGTGAGGCTAATTTAGTGGTTTTGAAGGAATGGATTGAAGAAGAATGGATTCAGGGCAGGGTACAATTTCATCAGGAGGAACCAAAACCTAATCAGAAAGTACAAGAGTGTCAATATACTTAAGCATTACAATTGTGACTGTGCAACATGTATCCAAATTGAGTATATTCTTGAAAAAAGTGGATGAACTAAAGTCATGGTTGTAACAATATAAAAATCAAAGCCAATGAAGTCAATTGTGCAAGAAAAATAAGATTAGGGTACTTTGAATTGGAAGGAGCAGAAAGTAGTGAGAATAGAACCACTCAAGGAAGTACCAGAGTCCCAATGAGGGAATATGCCACCTGAAGAATGGGAGTTTGTTGTAAGATCCTTGGTGGATGACCAAGGGAAAAGTACATTAGACAAAATCAAGACTGTACTGAAAGAGCAGGGCACTGGTGATGAATTTTATGAACCTTTGTTGTCAGCTCCAAAGCATTTACTGTAAAGAAAATGTTGAGGTTGGTAACTGCATTTTCCCAATAGTTGTTGAAAAGATTGACTAATGAAGTGGAAGGTACAAATCAGGCAATATGTAGGGATATTGAAGAATTTTTTTGTGGAGAAGCATGTGAAGCCTACCAATGGATGGTCATTACAAGGTACCATTAGTGGGGGTATATATTGGAAAGGTCTTTGTTTTAGGAGTATTCTTGGATGGTGGGTCAAGATTTAATATTCTCTCAGAGTCAACTTGCAAACATCTAAATCTCTTGAAATGAGATCCAACACCTTTTTAGGTGAAAATGGCAGACCAAAGATGGGTTCAACATTTGAGGATTCTGAGAAATTTGCAAATCTTAGTTGGGGGACTACAGTCTATAGCCAACTTTGTGGTTCTCAGATTGGAAGAATCTATTTGCTCTTATCTAATAATGTTGGGGAGGCCCTCGTTAACACTAGAATGGTAAAAGGACACTTTTGTGTCCTGTTAAGTGACCATTTTGCTTGAATTATTTGAAGAGTATGAAAATTATTTTCTAGGTGCTATATATCCACAAAGTTGCCTTATGAGCTGAAAAAAACTTAGCATTTTTTTTGGAGTATCGATCTCACCATTAACCTTACTCTTGCACAACATTTTTGAACCTAAACTGTGTGAAAAAACGGGTCCTGTTTTTGGAATTTTTTTTTCAATTTTTGGCAACTATATCACTCTAAACTTCATGTTTGTGACGTTTAGATGGCTAGAGGTTAGGCCTTCATAGTTCTCAACATTTTTTGATGCTTGTAGGGAGAGCTAAGTGTTAAAATTGAAAGTTATGACCAATTTACAAGAATTGAATAATCCTGTTTTTTGGCCAAAAGTAGCATTTTATGATTTTTTTGGTGGCTTTCTTGATATCCAAATTCAATTTTGATTGTGTAAGTGTAATGTATAACATAAAGCTAATCTTCCTTGAGTTTTGGGGGACCTAATATGCTATAAAGCATAGTATATGATGATGGTTGAGTTTTTTGATTGTTGAAGAATACGATACCTTTTAGAGTAGCAAGTATAACTTTCTCAATATTGCTAGTTTCTTAGGCCAATTGTGTGTATTTTTTAGGTAGTAACCATATCTAATCAGAGAATACAAACTTGGCTAGATATTGAGTAGTTTCTATGGGTTTCTAGAGATCATAATGCTAAACCCAGTTTTTTCATGTTTGCTGTATTTAGCACTTTATCATTGCCCCCAAGGTTCCAATTGTAAGAGATCCATTATCCTTTTGACATGCTCCATGGCTCCTTTTGAATCCAAAGGCCCAAAGGGAACTAAGAAAACATGTATATAGTATCTGTATTGAGCGTGACTATAGAAACTTTGATGATAGGTCCGGAGAATGGCAAAAATGCAACTTTTTTGTACCTACTTTTTTTGCCCAAAAACAAATTAGTGAGGTAAAAGCAACCATATGTTTTGGTCACCAACCCATTGAAGTTAACGGGGCATTTTATCTCATGTACTACAAAAATCCCCACTCTTATTTATATGCAATCAACCGTAAGAAATTGTTGTTTTGGGCAAAATGCACTGGTCCATCAATTTTGGAGGCTTGTAGTGACCAAGGGATGAGAAAAATTACAAGTTTCGCATTTTTTCCATATGTAGTAGTTATTGAACTATAAGCTCATGAAAGGATTTTTCAAAATGAGTGGATCTACTATGGTTTTGGAATTTTTTCCCAAAACCCTGAAAGGACACTTTTGTGTCCTGTTAGGTTACCATTCTAGTGTTAAGAGTGTAAGAGTAAAACAGCTATGGGGAGCAGACTCTATAGTGATCAAAGAGAAAAGAATAAAGCGAGAATGAAAATGGATGCAAAAAAGGTGATATCAAAAGAAAAACATGTCCATCAATGACTATTAACTGAAGATACAGAACATATGTGTGTAACTTGCATCGATTATATGACAATAATAAAATAGAATTATGTCTGCAAGATTTGGGTCTAGAATACAAATAGTTCAAAATTGGCATCCATATTTGAAAGAATATTCTCTCATTTATAGATTTGGTGTCCTTTTGATTTTGGAATAGAAGGAACTTGAGCAAGACTCCTCTACGCAGAGTGGAAACAATCTTGAGCAGGTCCTTCTCAACAATAGAGGTAGAGGATGAGGACGTGGTGTAGGTCATGCATGAGGCCGAGTATGAGGAAACCACCAAGCACAATACCATAATAGCAATCAGAGTCAGAACACAGGTGGTCAAGGAAACTTTCAAGGTAGGAGAAGTCAAAGAGGTCGTCGAAATGCACAATGCAAGTCAACACAAAAATATAGTATGTTGAGTTTGTGGTAGACATGGTCACTTTGAATGCGAATTTCCATAAAGGAGGCAACAAAAAATTATGAATCTTGAGCTAAAGAGGAATGGACATGAGCATAAGAGTCATTTAGTGGTGTAGCATATGTTGAATACTATGTCTACCAATGTGGAAAAATTGGGTGATAATGTCTGGTATGTGGATTCTAGTGCATCAAATCACATGTCCAGTCATGGTGAATGGTTCAAAGAAATGCATACTGTACAAATTATTGGCTATGTAGAAATTGGGGATGATATTGGAAATCTTATTATGCATACAAGAGATCTGCTATTGTCAATGCCAAATGGCATTGTGAAGTACATGGTTGAGGTAATGCATGTACCCAAACTTATAAAGAACCTGGTTTCTTTTGGGAAAATGGTTGAGCAGGGTTTGCAGGTCAAGTTTAACTCCGATGGTCTCTTTGTCACAACATAAGAAGAATGGAAGGTTTGTTGCAAAAGGAAAGAAAGTGGGCACAATGTCTACTTTGAATGTAAATGTGCCCAAGGTGAATGTTGTCATGTTCGCATAAGGTTCAACTATTATTCCAGATATAGAGATTTGGCACAAACAGATTGGTCATGTGAATTTGCAGAGGCTGAAGATGATGCAAACTAAACAGATGGTTACAGGTTTTTTGACATCTAAAGTTGTTAAAATACAAAAACTTTGTGGAACTTTTCAATTTGGAAAGGAGGCAAAAGCATCCTTCCTCCTGATAAGCATTTAAGTAAGAATGCATTGAATTTAGTACATATAGATGTCTGGGGCTCAACAAAGATTGCATCTACCTATGGGTGGATGTAGATATTATGTGATTTTCATTGATGATCATGCCCCAAAGTTATGGATCTATTCCATGAAGCAAAAACATGAGGTGTTTATGCATTTTCAAAATTTCAAACTTATGGTTGAAAAATAAAATGGGAAACATGTAAAGTGTCTGAGGACAAATGGAGAGGGAGAATACCTCTTCAATGCCAATTTAATGGTTTCTTGAAAAACATGGAATTTAGAGGTAGTTTTCATCCAAGTATACTCCTCAGCAAAATGGTGTTCTTGAGCAGAAGAATAGGTACATTTCAGAAGTTACTAGAGCATTGATGAATGAGAACAACATGCCTAGTTGTTATTGAGTTGAAGTTGTTGCTATAGCTGTGTCCATTATGAAGAGGACTCCTACTACTACAATACATGATATGACACCTATAGAGAAGTTTAGTGGTGAAAATCGGATGTCTCAAATTTTAAAGTGTTTGGATGTATTGCTTATGTGCATGTGTTGGATGAGCTAAGAAGTAAGACTAATATGAAAGCCAAAATATGTGTGTTCATTGGCTATTCTCTTACGCAGAAAGGGTACATGTACTACAATCTTGTCACAGGTAAAGTGAGGGTGAGCAAGGATGTTGTTTTTGATGAAATGGTAAATTTTTATGTTCACGTAAACGATAACTGGGGAATTGATGCAAGAGAAAATGTGGCTACAAAAAATACAGGTGATCAATCACAAGTTTTGAGTGGGCCACAAGGGTCACCTAGTGAAGGTCATGGTGAGAATCTATCATAGTGGCAAGGTATGTGAAAGAGTGATTCCTACTAACACTTCAATTGTATCAAGGAAAGGGAGGAGAAAGTTGATGATGCATCCAAGTAGCCAAATTTGAGTGTTGGTCATGATGATGGAGATAGTAGTGGATCTAAGCAAAGTTAAGATGAGGAGTTTGACATACCTTCTCTAAAGACTCTGAGTGCAAGAAGGATGCAAGTAGGGAACAAGGCAGTGATCTTGCACCACGTAGGTAAGAAAGAGTAAGGAATTATGTGCAAAGATTGACTTATGATGGTTATGTGGCTCTTCATTGTGCAAATATGGAAGAGATTATACAGGAGGTCAAACCCAGATGTATTGAGGATGTTGTCAAAGATGAAAAATGACAGCAAGCTATGGATGAAGAGATGGCTGCAGTGGATGAAAATGGAACATGGTAATTGGTGACATTATTAAAAGGTAAAAAGGAAATTGGATGTAAATGGTTTACAAAGTAAAGCATAATGTTGATGGCAATATGAGTAGGCTAGGCTTGTAGCTAAACGTTATCCACCTACTATGGGATTGATTATGAGGAGACATAGTGAATGTGGCTATCGTTCATGTGTTTATTTCCATGGATGCCATGTTAAAATGGGTGTTGGAACAAATGGATGTAAAGAATGAATTTTTAAATGGAGACTCGGAGGAAGATGTGTATCTAGATCAGCCACAAGGTTATGCAAATATAAGGCTATGTGACCTTATATGCAATTTAAAGAAAGCATTGTATGGGCTAAAACAAGCACCTAGATCTTGGTATGAGAGAATTGTGGCATTCTTGATTTCATTGGTCTTTGAGATGTTTGATATAGATCATTCATTGTATGTGAAAAGTAATGAAGTAGGAAATGTTTTGATATGTATTTATGTGGATGATTTGATTATTGGAGGAAATAATATGGCTGAAGTAGAGGGTGTATAGGCTCTACTTATGCAGGAGTTCAAGGTAAAAGACTTGAGAGACTTGTAGTATTCCTTGGGCTTTGAAATTATTCACATAGAAGAAGGTGTATGGTTGTCACAAAGACAATATGCCTTGGATATGCTGAAAAAGTATGGTATGGCTAATTTTAAGCCAAGTGCAATGCCCTTAGATCAAAATTTGAAGTTGGGGAATGATGTAGGTCAAGTTCTTGAGAATGCTACCATACATAAGAAGATCAAGCTGCTCACAAGAAGATTGTGGGCAGCTTGATCTACCTGATTATCTCACAGCTAGACTTGAGCTACACAATTGGATTGGTGAGTTAGTTTATCTAGACTCCCACAAAACCACGCTTGGATGCGGTGAGTTGCACTTTACGCTACGCAAGTGCTACTTCAGATTATGCACTCTTTTATAAGGTTGATGTGGACTTGCATCTCTATGTCTACACAAATGTGGATTGGGCTGGTAGTACATACAATTGCAGGTCTACCTTTGGCTTCATGTTTTCACTTGGGAGTGCTTATATCACATGGATTAGCAAGAAGCAACCTATGGTTTCTCTTTCAACTATAGAGGTAGAGTACATGGGTGTTGTAGTGGCAGCATGTAAGGTAGCATGGCTGGGATTGGAACTTCACGACTTTGGAGTACAGGTACAAAGGATGGTTGTCATCTATTGTGACAACCTCAACAACATACAATTTACAAAAAACCCAATTAATGTTTCATGCCACAACAAGGCACACTAAGGTGCACTAACACTTTATTAGAGAGAGGGTCTTAGCATGCAACATCGACCTTGAGTACATGATGATGGATGAGCAGGCTAGAGATATCTTCACAAAGGTTCTTGGAAAGGAGCATCTACGGAAAGTTTAACCAATCCACAGCATATAGGAGATGTTGTTGAGCTTGAGGGGGAGTGCTGAGATATTAAGCTCATCATATACAACTCCTGTATGACTACCACCAAGAGTCATCAGCAATAGCACGCCTTGGTGGACATGCATATCTTCGCCAGTGATACTACGATTATACTACACTTAGTTGGACTACCTACTTGAGTGATGTCACACTTATCTACTCACCTTAGTCACTAGGGGTTTATACTAAACATTTGTACTAGTTTGCCTTTTATGTTGTATCTTCCCTTATTTTTGGTAAACCTCTTATCTTGAGTTAGTTCAGAAGAAGAAGTGCAAACCTTTGCCTCCATTTGTGTGTGTGTGTGCTTGCAATGCTCAAGCTCTCTCTTTATCTATCTCGTGACAGATAGCCACTATCCTATCTTAGTGTAATGTGCATCTTTTTCTCCTTTAACTGACTCATACGATTTTTTTCTCAAAAAAAAGCTCAACACACTTTTACAACAACAACACAAACTAGTCACCTAGATTATAGAGTCAAATTGAATCAACTACTACTGGGAATAGATACTACAATGTTAGAGGAGATAAATTTGCTTTTTGTATGGCTCCACCGTTTTCATGAGCTCTCTCATTGGGTATATGATAAGGGTTGTACTTCTTTTCATTCAGCAATACAATTTGCACAACATATAGAGGAAGATCGTCAAATCAAAACAGTTCAAATTCAAGATTTTTCCACACTTATTCAGCCACAGATTACACCTAAAGTACCTATAGATCAAGTGCCCACACCTATGGACATTGGTGTCCAAAATTTTGAGCTCAACAATCAAAGGGCATTACTTAACATGGATGCCCGCTACCCAAGGCCGACCAAAATGTTTTATTGCAACATTTATGGGCATGTTAGAAAACATTGCACAAGATTCAAAGTTTCCCAACAAGCACAACATGCATAGATTCATATTTCATATGCGACAAATTTGTCTTCACTCTTTCAAGAAACATATGAGCGGGTGGTTGATGGAAAAGTACCACTTGCAAGTACAACCAATCACTTTTTCTAGATGCCCAGTGTGCTTGAAGGATGTACTCTTGGGTACCCCTTGTATAACATGCGTTTGTTGGGTAATTAGAGAATGTATGTATTGATTACCCCACATGAAAACTTATGCCAACCCCACAAACATATCTTTGTTAAATTGAGTAAATGTTTTGCATTTTAGAACCCCTCTTGTTTAACTCAGCTTTACCAAACACCGAGTAAATTTCTTTGAGAAAAGGCAAAACCAAGTAGAGGAGATAGAATAGCATGCTCAACTTTATAAATTCTTTAAGATTCCTTTCTAAGAGTTGCAATATGTCTAGAAATTTTCTTAGAGCTCAAAGATAGAGCCGACTACCTTGTACAAGGGGCATGGTCTAGTATCCATGTCTATTGTAAAGGTTTTGAAATTCAACTAGGACATGGTTCATTATTATTTCTGTACCTGGAAAAATATACTCCTAGGCTGATACATTGTTCATCTCTCTCTCTCTCTCTCTCTCTCTCTCTCTCTCTCTCTCTCTCTCTCTCTCTCTCTCTCTCTCTCTCTCTCTCTCTCTCTCTCTCTCTCTCTCTCTCTCTCTCTCTCTCTCTCTCTCTCTCACAGTATAGACTATTAATTTGCTAAAGCCTAGAAACATCTCTTCTAATTGGTCTCCAAGGTAAAACTAAAAAAAAGGCTCTCTCCAAGAGCATTGTGTATTCTGGAAAGGCCAATATTCTTTTGTTGTGTTGGGCTAAGAGGGGCTTGACATACATTTTCTTGGGTGGTGTGTTTTTCTTGCATGGGAAAATGAGTGCCAAGCTAAGGTGTGCCACATTTTAAAAGGAAAGGTGGCTCAGAGCCCCCATCTCATAGCTGGGAGCAAATTATTGTATGCCAAATAAATATCAAGCTGATCGTAAAGCGTGCGCAATCGATATCTCTCAGTGTCGTTGTATGTCCAGTATAAACCTCCCAAAAGTACCATGTGAGAGGCATATGCCTCACGTTCCTGAAGGTAAGGAGCCAACGGTGGTAGAGCGAACCGTGATGAGACCGATTTTGGTGGTGTGTAGTCCGTATGGGTATGCCCATCTGACCCTACAATCTAGGGTGTACCACCCTAACTACCTACAAACCACATGAGCAACAAAAACCCAACAGTCTTCATGTTTAACAATATATAATTAAAACAACAAACAAACATATGTGACACTAGCTCTGTGGCCCATTTTTCTTCCTCTAGGATGGTCTCCCGTATGTGCGTAAGTGGACCAAGAAACGTTGTCGTACTTGGAACATGGAGTCAGTCGTGCGTATGTGTATAAGTGGGCCAGGAAATGTTGTAGTACTTGCAACATGGAATTGTCGGTCTTTGGCACGGAAAAAAGGTCACCTTTTATAAATGATGAAGAGAAAAATTTGCCAATTGAGTGGTAATTACAATACTGGGTCATGAATCTCTCTCTCTCTCTCTCTCTCTCTCTCTCTCTCTCTCTCTCTCTCTCTCTCTCTCAATGGGATATGGTGCAACTTATGTCATAAAATCTAATATCTAACTATACCCTAATGATTTTCTCATATTAATATGATCATTTAATGTGGGAGAATAAACAAGAACAAGAGTTATAATATAGACATGTGCTTTTAGATTTATCTCACCACGGGACCAAAGGCTATGGGTCCAAATGGGTGATGGTCTAGCAAAGAGCAATGCCAGCTAATGAAGCTTAGAAGATCTTAGGGTTAGCTTCATTAAAGACCTCCAAAGGCTAGTGTTAAAATTCCTTATACCTAGGATCCTTATCAAGTGGGGGCTGACCTTGAGGAGGGAACTCTACCCAAGCTTGAGGTGCTTCATGAATAAGGTGCTTGAGGGGCTTAAGGTGTTCTAGAAAGTTTATCTCCCTTCACAGGGGGGGTGAGCCCTACAAGTAGGGGCATGAGAGAAAACACACAAACACACACACAATCACTCAAGGCAAGACAAGTCTAAAGCGGCAACAAGGACACATGTCAAGTTCTCTAGTTCTCTCTCTCTTGCAAAGTATTGTTCATGCCAAGTTAATTGCGTGTAATGCTTATGTTGCTACCTCCAATCAAGTTCACCCTCTACTTTCTCAAAGTATTCTCATAAAAATGTTCACTACAGTTTTCTTACTTTTGTTATTCCCAATGTTCATAGTCCATTTCCATTTCATTGGTATCAGAGCTATTGGTTTCTCTTTTCTTTCTTAAGAAGAGAGGTCTTTAAGTTGTCCATGAAAGGTGGGAGATGTTCATTCCAAGAAGGTAAGTGGGACAAGGATCTATTACGTTGGTTGAAAAGGACTTAGTTTGAGGTACACCATTGGGAACTATAGACTTAATAATGGAATCTCTCGGGGCTTGTCTTTGGCTTAACCATTATTGAGCTACTAGTAAGAGCAATATGAACCATAACCAAACGGGCAATGCTAGACCCTCTCCACTACTCTTTGGAATCAACAGTCTCTAAACCACGGGTGTCACTACTTGAGAGCTAATTTTCAAAGGTAAAGAAGAGTAGCAATTAAGTTTTTTGAGGGTACCAAAAACAAAGTAGCATACACATAAGTGTGATTAGCATGGCTCACAATAATCAAGATAGTAGAATGAATATTGACAACTTTGATTTTTCACATGAAGGTGCTACTGATGATGCCCCCATGTTTGCAAACTATCTTGTTACTAGGCCGCATCAAGCTATGGGCAACCCTACCTTGCAAGTTGAAGCTATCCAGCAACTTCGTAGTGCCAGGATGAATCTCACACTCTCTCTCTCTTTTTCTCTCACACACAGTTGATGACGGCTTAAAACTTAGATTATGATAAAGTTCCCTTTACAAAATGACCTAGGCACCTTATATACTAAGGCTACCATAGGTTATGCATGAAATAGAGTTACAATGGTCAAATGGATTTGTATTATGTAGTACAATCTAGAAGTGCCATCGCACCCCGGCTTCTATAACTAGACTAGAAACTTATTACAAATGATGTTTTTAACCATAATCCATAGCATTTCATAGCTCTCAGAAATAAGACTTTGTTGAGTTATGTTGTGCTATTGATGCACGGGTCAACAACGAGCGAGCGAGCGAGAGAGAGAGAGAGAGAGAGAGAGAGAGAGAGAGAGAGAGAGAGAGAGAGAGAGAGAGAGAGAGAGAGAGAGAGAGAGAGAGAGAGAGAGAGAGAGAGAGGAATTGGTGCAAATTGGGATTAGCAAGTTGCACCTTGTAAGCTGGAGGAGATAAATAAGGAATAGACATTTTTGGGCGGAAGAAAAAGTGGGAAATCTCTGTAGCTGTATGGCCCAAGAGCACTCAAACTTCAACCTGAGCACCAAAAAGTATACCCCAACAACTTTTAGTAAACCCCAACCAAAAGGCCTGTGCTCCCTTGGGAATTTACCAACACACGCCCACCCAAAGGATCATAGCACATAGGAGAAAAACCCTATCGTCAAAGCACGGATTTTCATCACACACCGACCAATGCATATGAATACAAGGGCCTTCCCTTTCACAAATGAACCACACAAACCCACAATTTCAACATCAACTCCACAATTCATAGATACATGCCCTCCCAATTTGCATGAACACAATTTTCCACTAGGCTTCCATAGCCATAACCCTACATAGAACTAGTTGTAGCCTAAAGAGCACAACTACAATTGGGGAACTTTTAATCTTCGAAGAAAACTTGAAAAATGACTAGCAAGAAAGATGACGAGGTGACCAAAAACTGCATCAAAACCCATCAAGGAGGCACAACGAGCTAAAACATTTGAATTGATGGACTTTGGCCAAATTGTTTTAAGTTTTTCCATTAGTTCTATTAATATACAAGTCTCTCTTCAAAAAACTCACTAGTGGGCACATGCAATAATGCGATAGCTGGCACTATGCTAGTCATTAGGTGAAATTTGGACTCACAAAGGGGCCCTTTAAGGAGTTTGACTTTACCTCTCTCTACCAAAACGGACGCATGGATAAATTTTTGCAAACAAACTCCAAATTTTGTGGAGTTTTGACAGTTAGAATGTCCTATTCAAGCTCTATCTATTGATATATAGCACGTCATAAGATTCCTCATATTTTAGAAGATTCTTTTTTTGATTCATCTATGATGTGACAACTCTGTCGGATTCTAAGTAAATCAAAAAAAGAATCTTCTAACATATGAGGATCTCATGGTGTGCTATATATCAATAAATAAAGCTTGAAGAGGACATTCTAACTGTCAACCTCCACCAAATTTGGAATTTGTTTGCAAAAATTTATCCATGCGCCCGCCATTTGGTAGAGAGAGGCAGAGTCAAACTGCTTAAAGGGCCCCTTTGTGAGTCCAAATTTCACCTAATGGACTTTCCGTGCATGTACATGCACTTGCTACAGCAAGCTAAAAAAACCCACAAAACAAAATCCCGCACACTCTTTTGACATCGGCATCATGTCCATATGCACAAATTTACAAAAAATGGGGTGTCAAAAATGCACCCAGCAACGTGTCGCCTAGTACAGAGTACCAAGTAGCATGAAGCTATGGAAAACCCTTTGGCAACCAATGGCAGTGCTAGGGGAGGCCCTTGCTCCTTCTCCTCGTCATCATGTGATGGAACTTGGTTGTGTCGTTTGAAACTTGCCTGCGGTGTGTTGTTATCATAGTGTGGGTCTCAGTGCTTATATTCCTGGTGATGGACCAAAATAATAATTCTTTCACCATCTACACCTCCTTTGCACCTTTGCCTCAGAGATAGACAAAAGGAAATTTAGAAACTCCTCAAAACATGGCATGCAGGTGTGCCCTTTTTCAATTACTATTTTTATAGTTGAGCGTACGCACACACAAAAACACTCGGATACACCCACACATGCATAGTGACACACCCACACTTTCTCATAAGTCTTGTATTACATTTATCATGCTCATTCAAATAGGTCTTGGTATCATTTGACCAGAGTGGTCTCAATATCTCTAGTCATACCTTGCCTACCAAAGCTACAAATGCATTCTCATAGCAACTTTCATTAGCAGTAGCACTAATAAGCCTTGTGTAGCATGAGAGGTTTACTGCAATCAGCAAGCTTGTGTGTGTGCATGCAAATGAGAGAGAGAGAGAGAGAGAGAGAGAGAGAGAGAGAGAGAGAGAGTTGATTTGAAGCAGCAAGAGCAACAACCAGATTGGTGCAACATCTCATGTATCACTATTCAAGTAGCTATGTATCCAATTCCAACTAGACCGGGGTGGTGAAGACTTCACATGAGAGAGAGAGAAATGTTATTTGCCCCGGTATTCAATGGCCCATATGGGGTTATTATAGGGATGAGCTCCCCCCTATACATATGTTGTAGTGGAAATGGACTTTGAACATTGGGAATAGCGGAACTAAGAAAAATATAGTGAGCATTTTTATAAGAATATTTTGAGGAAATATAGGGTGAACTTGATTACAGGTAGATACATAACCATTTTACTTAATTAACTTGGCATCAAGAATACTTTGCAAGAGAGAGATAATTAGAGAACTTGACATGTGTCCTTGTTGCCCCTTTAGACGTGGCTTGCCTTGAGTGAGTGTGTGTATGTTCTCTTTCATGCCCCTACTTGTAGGGCTCACCCGCCCTTGTGTAGGGATATGATTTGACCTTTTGGAACACATTAAGCCCCTCAAGCACCTTAGTCATGAAGCATCTCAAGCTTCGGCAGGGTTCCCGCCTCAAGGTCTGCACCTTCTTGATTAAGATCCTGGGTCTAAGGCATTTTAACACTAGCCTTTGGAGGTGTTTTAATGAAGCTAACCATAAGGTCTTTTAAAATCCGTTAGCTGGAATTTCTCTTTGCTAGAACATCTCCCATTCGGACCCATTTCCTTTGGTTCCGTGTTGAGATAAATCTAAAAGCACATGTCTATATTCTAAGTCTTGTTCTCGGTTATTCTCCCACATTAAATGATCAGTTTAATATGAGAAAATCATCTGTGTATAGCTAGATATAAGATTTTATGACATTACCTCTCTTTTGAAACAATAGTCGTCCTCAACTATGAGGTAGATAAGATAAAGCCTTAGTCATTAGTCTACATTTCTTAGTGGGTAGAGCATCCCTTTTTACCCTACGACATCATTCCAAGATGGATGACTAGTCTATTTAAGGCTTGGGAGACCTAGCTGCCACAAGTATGTACACTCTTAAGTCCACTTTATTCTCCCAAAGTAGAGTGACAAATTTTACTCAATGTTTGAGAGGCATCGTCATAACAAACTTGATTCTAAGCATGCATACTACTTAAATTTGTGCACAATAAAAAGAGAACTAGTCTTATAGTACAAAACATTGATCATTTAAGAGAAACATTTACATTTTCTTACTCTAATGTAGCATCGTAAGCATTGACAAGGTTCATACTATCCTTAAGCTATGTTCATTACATCCATCTAGCATCTTCAAAAGGATAATGTTTAATATAATAAGAGATCATCGAATAATCTTACCATATGTCCTCAATGATTGGTTCTTGTGGTGGCTCTTCTTTGAAAGGCTTAAGTAGGCTCACATGAAAAGGGTTGTGAATGAGCCAATGGTTGGGAAAAATGAGTTGATAGGACATCTCATTGATTGGTTTTAGGATTTGAAAAGGACAATGGTATCTTTTTGCTACTTTAGCATAATACTTTTGGTGGCTCGTAAGAGTTTTGCTCATAGTCTGCCTCAATCAAGCCTTGGGAAATTTGAGTAGGACCCAATCATTTTCTTTGAATATTAAGGACCTTCTTAGCTTGTTAGCAGCACCTTTTTTCCTTTGTTGGGAGATGTATATAGCCTCTTTAATCTTTTGGAAAGATTCTTGTAGGTCGCAAAGATCTTCCCATGTATCTTAAGTAGCAAGGGACTTTTAGGTCTTCATTCTTTGATTTCAAAAGGTACCTTTCTTGTATTAGTATGGACAATGTTATTGTTCGCATACTCTACAAGTGGTAGATACTTCTCCCGTTGTGAGCGTTGATCTACTTGTGTAACATAAGTCTTCAGTAAATCGAGAATTGTAAGGTTGGTTATCTCACTTTGGCCATCTGTTTGTGGGTGATAGGCCGAAGGGAAAGTCAATCTTGTACCTAGATTTCCAAAGAGACCTTTCCAAAACTTCTGGTCATTCTAGGATCTCTATTTGACACGATGGATGTTGGCAATCCATGGTGCTTGAAAAATCTGGGATATGAAGAGAGTTGCCATTTGGTGTGCCTTAATAGTCTTTTTAGCAGGAATAAAGTGTGCTTGCTTGGTAAACCTGTTGACTATTGTCCATCTTGAGAGATAATATGACCTAAACGTCAAGCATTCCTCACGGAATGGAGTAAACACGCTCGTGCATCTATGAGCTATTTGCAGCCGTTAGTATGTCAAACGTTTTCTATTTTTTGTGTGAAAGTCGTCATTAGAACCGTGGTGACATAACCTACATGTGGGTACTCTTAGATTTCAGTTTTGGGAACTTCTAAAATCCGGCTCTGTCTTCATACGTGTTTTTTGTAGATGGGTCTAGCGTGAGGGTTTTGAGTGTAGAGGTTTTGGGACAGGTGTATCCTAGTGAGGGGATGGTGTTCCTTAAGTTTCGTACAATTCTAGTATGATTTAGTGAGTTTCCTTCTATTTGCGTGCATGTGGATTCGTGGTGTAGTTGAGAGTAGTGAGATTCTAGATTGTGGTCTACTTAGCCTTCCAGAACGTTGTATGTGTGGAATGGTCTCAGTCTAACAAGCTAAAGAGATTGACTTTGTGCCCCTATCTTGTCATCTGTGTCCTTGATTGAAATTATGGTGATGTAGGTTGTGTTGCAACATTGGCGCCATTGCCGGGGATACAAGGACTTAAGTAGGTAATCCTACTAGCACTCATGTGATGGTTTCTTTCTTTGGTTTATGCTAAACAAAGCATTTTTCTTAAGTGGATCTAGAAGAGGTTATTCCGAGATCAAGTGGATAGCCAGGAAGCGTGTGTCTTGCCAAGGGTCTGTGACTAGGTGGAGTTAGTAAGGATTTGTAGATTGGAGTAGTTGTTGGTGGTCAAGTGATTTGTGAGGTGAAGCGTTGCTAGTCCGTGTGTGGTATTTGTTAGGAAATAAGACGTAGCTAAATAGATAATTGAGTAGATTACTTAATGGAGAGAGACAGATTTATATACACGAGATTATAGAGTAGAGAGAGAGAGAGAGAGAGAGAGAGAGTACACATGATATACGTGGTTCACCCAATGTGGGCTACGTCCATCGGAAAGCAGCCACTCAATGGCTTTAGTACTTCAAAACAAGAAGTAGTTTACAAAGGGATTATACCCTTAATGGAGCTCCCGCCTTGCTTCACTCTCACCACCTCACACTCACCTTGTTGCATCAACTTCACACTATGAAATGTGTGTAGAAATGGCCTCCTTTTATAGGCCAAAAGGGCTACCCTCTCTTATGAGAGACAGCCATGTGTAGCCGCCCTTGTGCGAATAAGTCCAAATCGGACCCTCCAATCCGCCCATGTGTGGCCGCCCTTGAGAAGACAAGTCCGCTTTTGAATTCGGCACCAGCCATTGAATTCGGCTACCGGCCACCGGCCATAGACTTCCGACCACCGGCCACCGGCCATCGGCCATTGACTACCGGCCACCGGCCAACCGACCGGTTGTTTTCCGACCACTTTCCGGCCGCCGGCCGGCCATAATATTCCGGCGAAAAAGAATATTCCGACGAAAAAAAAAGTCTCGGGGACCTCCGCCCCCGAGGCCTTTAAAGTTGCCCCTGATTCTTGTCCGTGAAAATTTTGGTTTCCGGTGAGTGATTTTCCTTCACGCACGATGGCTTCTCCTCATAATGGGGGCCTTACAAATGTGCGCTTTTACCACAAAAAATTACAAGGGTAAATCAGGCTCCATACTTAACAATCTCCCACTTGGAGACTCATCTCCAAACCAAACCTGTGACTGCTTTCCATTCTGGCTTCTTATCCTTGAATGCCGATTGAAAATGAGCAAAAGCTCAACTTCTCCTTGTTGACCACCTTTGTAAACATGTCTGCAGGATTTTCACTTGTATGCACCTTTCCTAGCTTTAGTTGTCCCTCTTCCAAAAGAGTGCGTATGAAGTGATATCTCACCTCAATGTGCTTTGTCCTTGAATGAAAGGCTGAGTTCTTCGCAAGATGGATAGCGCTTTGGCTATCACTGTACAAGACACAATTGTCTTGTTTGAATCCAAGCTCTTCTAAGAATCTATGAAGCCACAGAATTTCTTTGCTTGCCTCCGTCATTGCTACATACTCTGCTTCCGTGGTAGAAAGTGAAACCACTTTCTGCAGCTTTGAAGCCCAGCTTACTGATGTGCCTCCAACCGTGAATACATAGCCAGTAGTTCTCCTTCGAGTATCTTTGTCACCTGCCATATCTGCATCAGCATACCCTTCTAGAAAAATATCAGTTCCTCCAAAATACAAAGCATTTGTTGTTGTCCCTTTTAGATACCTAAGTATCCACTTCACAGCTTGCCAATGCTCTTTACCTGGGTTGTCCATGAACCTACTCACAACTCCCACTACATGTGCAATGTCTGGCCTTGTCCAGACCATAGCATACATTAAAGAACCTACCGCTGCATCATATGGAACTTTACACATATAGGCTATCCCCTCTTGTGTCTTTGGACACATATCCTTCGCTAGTTTAAAATGACCAGCCAAAGGTGTAGAAACTGGTTTTGCATTTTGCATTGCAAACCTTTCTAGTACCTTCTTGAGATAGCTTTATTGTCTTCTTCGTCCTGTTCCTTGATATTTTCATACCAAGTATCCTCTTTGCATCACCTAAATCTTTCATTGAAAAAGATTTGGACAGCTCCTCTTTTAGGTCTTTGATGTCCTCCATGTTAGCACTTGCAATCAACATGTCATCAACATACAACATTAGGATGATGAATTTCCCATGTCCCAAATTCTCCATGTAGACGCAGTGATCCGAGTTGCATCTTGTGAATCCATGATCCAACATCCATCGATCAAACTTCAAGTACCATTGTCTTGATGCTTGCTTTAAACCATACAAGCTCTTCTTTAATCTGCAAACCATTTTCTCCTTACCTTTTACTTCATACCCCTTTGGTTGAAGCATGTAGATTTCCTCCTCTAAGTCACCGTGAGGGAATGCCGTATTTACATCCATTTGCTCGAGATTTAGATCATGAGAAGCCACAAGGCTTAAGACAAGCCTAATTGAGTTCATTTTTACAACAGGAGAAAATATTTCATTGAAGTCAATACCTTTCTTTTGAGAAAAACCTTTTACCACAAGCCTAGACTTGTACCTTTTCTTCCCACCTTCTTCTTCCTTTAGCTTGTACACCCATTTGTTTTGAAGTGCCCGCTTACCTTTAGGCAACTCAACCAACTCCCATGTTTGGTTGCGATGTAGTGAGTCCATCTCCACTTGCATGCTCTTCGTCCATTCTTCTTTGGATTCATGTTGCATAGCTTCTTCATATGATTCCGGCTCTCCAGAATCTGAGATCAAGAGATGGTTGAAGGAAGGAACAAACCTTTCTGGAGGTCTACTTGCTCTTGTAGATCTTCGGGGAATAGGTTGAGGCTCCTCATTTGGTTGACGTTGTTGCACATTGTCACCGTTTGTAGTCCTTGAGTCTTCACCGTCCTCAAGCTCCATGTACTCATCACCTGTTTCTTTTGTTTGTTTTCTTTCCAAGTAATCTTTGTACATATTTTGTTCGTTAAAAATTATATCCCTACTCCTTAAGATTTTACCATCTTCAGGATTCCATAGGCGATACCCAAAGTCTCCTTCTCCATAGCCAATGAAGAAACACTTTTTGGACTTTGCATCTAACTTTGATCTTAGGCTTCTATCTATGTGCATGAAAGCCTCACACCCAAACACTTTGAGAAATGTATAATTCACCGGTTTACCTGTCCATGCCTCTTCTGGAACTCCCCCATCCAATGCCGTTGAGGGTGACCGATTGATTAAGTACACAGACGTACTTACAGCTTCCGCCCAAAGCTCAAGCGGTAGGCCTGCATGTAGCCGCATGCTTTGTGCTCGTTCCATGATTGTCCTGTTCATCCTTTCAGAAATCCCATTTTGTTGAGGTGTCCTTGGGGTTGTCCTTTGCCTCCGAATGCCATTGCTAGCACAAAAGCTTTCAAAAGCTGGCTGCAATATTCGCCTCCATTGTCGGATCTGAGGCATTTAACCTTGGTACCTGTTTCATTCTCCACAAAGGATTTCCACCTTTGAAATATGGAAAATACATCGGATTTATTCTTCATGACATAAACCCATGTTTTTCTAGTCGCATCATCTATGAATGTTACGTAGTACAATGAGCCACCAAGTGATGGTGTACTTGCAGGACCCCAAACATCAGAATGAACCAACTCAAGTTTTTTATTTTTTCTTTCATTTTCTGATTTTTGAAATTTTACCCTCTTTTGTTTACCATAAACACAATCTTCACAGAACTCTAAGTCCACTTCTTTCAAACCTGGTAAAAGCTTCTTTGTTTGAAGGATTTGCATTCCTTTGGCACTCATATGCCCAAGTCGGTAGTGCCACACCGCACTGTCAACTTCTGTAGTTACTGCACAAGCTGAAGGTTGCGTGTTAACAGTACACAAGTAAAGTGTACCGACTTTTTCACCCTTGGCAATCACCAAAGATCCCTTTGAGATCTTCCACCGTTTGTTTCCGAATGCAATGTTGTGACCTTCATCGTCCAATTGTCCTGTAGAGATCAAATTTTTGCGAAGAGAAGGAACATGCCTAACATCTTTAAGCTTCCATTCATTTCTGTTAGCAGTTTTGACAGAAACTGTACCTTTGCTGACAATCTCACAAGCTTCATCATCTCCCAAGTATACATACCCAAAATTACCTTTGGTGTAGTCTTGGAAATGTTGCTTGTGTGGTGTAGCATGGAATGAAGCCCCGGAATCTACTATCCAAGAATTAGACACATTGTCTAATGAGAGAATTAGAGCATCTTGCTCTACTTTACCTGCCACATTGGCCTCCAATGTTGGCTTGTTGTCTTGAGACTCTGTCTCCTTCTTCTTCTTGGACCAGCAATCCTTCTTGACGTGGCCCTTCTTGTCGCAGTTCCAACATTCAAGAACTGACTTTGTGCGTGACTTGCTCCGCCTTGAGCGATCACGACCCTTTTGGTTTTTGAACCTCTCCTTAACTTAACACTAGAATGGTAACCTAACCGGACATAAAAGTGTCCTTTCAAGGTTTTGGGAAAAAATTCCAAAACCATAGTAGATCCACTCATTTTGAAAAATCCTTTCATGAGCTTATAGCTCAATAACTACTACATATGGAAAAAATGAGAAACTTGTAATTTTTCTCATCCCTTGGTCACTACAAGCCTCCAAAGTTGATGGACCAGTGCATTTTGCCCAAAACAGCAATTTCTTACGGTTGATTGCATATAAATAAGAGTGGGGGATTTTGTAGGACCTGAGATAAAATGCCCCGTTAATTTCAATGGGTTGGTGACCAAAACATATGGTTGCTTTTACCTCACTAATTTTTTTTTGGGAAAAAAAAATAGGTACAAAAAAGTTGCATTTTTGCCATTCTGCGGACCTATCGTCAAAGTTTCTATAGTCACGCTCAATACATATACTATATACATGTTTTCCTAGTTCCCTTTGGGCCTTTGGATTCAAAAGGAGCCATGGATCATGTCCAAAGGATGATGGATCTCTTACAATTGGAACCTTGGGGGCAATGATAAAGTGCTAAATACAGCAAACATGAAAAAACTGGGTTTAGCATTATGACCTCTAGAAACCCATAGAAACTACTCAATATCTAGCCAAGTTGTAGTCTATGATTAGATATGGTTACTACCTACAAAGTACACACAATTGTCCTAAGAAACTAGCAATATTGAGAAAGTTATACTTGCTACTCTAAAATGTATCGTATTCTTTAGCAATCAAAAAACTCAACCATCATCATATAGTATGCTATATAGCATATTAGGTCCCCCAAAACTCAAGGAAGATTAGCTTTATGTTATACATTACACTTACACAATCAAAATTGAATTTGGATATTAAGAAAGCCACCAAAAAAATCATAAAAGTGCTAATTTTGGCCAAAAAATAGGATTATGCAATTCTTGTAAATTGGTTATAACTTTCAATTTTAACACTTAGATCTCCCTACAAGCATCAAAACATGTTGAGAACTATGAAGGCCTAACCTCTAGCCATCTAGACCTCACAAACATGAAGTTTAGAGTGGTATAGTTGCCAAAAATTGAAAAAAAGCCAAAAACTGGACCCGTTTTTTCACACAGTTTAGGTTCAAAAATGTTGTGCAAGAGTAAGGTTAATGGTGAGATTGATACTCCAAAAAAACTACTAAGTTTTTTTCAGCTCATAAGGCAACTTTGTGGATATATAGCACCTAGAAATTCATTTTCATACTCTTCAAATAATTCAAGAAAAATGGTCACTTAACAGGACACAAAAGTGTCCAAGGACATAAAAGTGTCCTGTTACCATTCTAGTGTGAAGAGTATTTGTGCCAGAGATAGAATTACTTACAGCCATCACAAGGTTGTCCCAACTATCCGGTAGAGATGATAGTATAAGGAGAGCTCGCACTTCGTCATCGAAATTGATTTTCACTGATCGAAGTTGACTTATGTTTTTGTTAAAGTCATTTAGGTGTTCTGCAACTGAACCATTCTCTGCCATCTTTAGATTGAACAAGCGCTTCATTAGAAATACCTTATTGGATGCCGATGGTTTCTTGTAGAAGTCGTCAAGTGACTTCATCAAGTCCTCCGTGGTCTTCATCTCCGAAACATTGAAGGCCACCGTTGACGCCAAGCTTAACCGGATTGTTCCGAGTGCCTTTCGATCAAGGACAATCCATGCTTCATCTGCCATTGTTGCGGGCTTCTTCGCAAGACCGCCTAGTGGCAAATAGAGGTCCTTCTAGTAGAGATAGTCTTCAATGTGCATCTTCCAATGTTGGTAGTTTTTGTCGTTGAACTTCTCAATCTTGAGCTTCCCTTCCTCCGCCATAACTCCCACTCAATTCAAGGAATCCTTTCCTTGAGATAATTTAGCTACGAGCAAACCTTGCTCTGATACCAGTTGTTAGGAAATAAGACGTAGCTAAATAGATAATTGAGTAGATTACTTAATGGAGAGAGACAGATTTATATACACGAGATTATAGAGTAGAGAGAGAGAGAGAGAGAGAGAGAGAGAGAGAGAGAGAGTACACATGATATACGTGGTTCACCCAATGTGGGCTACGTCCACTGGAAAGCAGCCACTAAATGGCTTTAGTACTTCAAAACAAGAAGTAGTTTACAAAGGGATTATACCCTTAATGGAGCTCCCGCCTTGCTTTACTCTCACCACCTCACACTTACCTTGTTGCATCAACTTCACACTATGAAATGTGTGTAGAAATGGCCTCCTTTTATAGGCCAAAAGGGCTGCCCTCTCTTATGAGAGACAGCCATGTGTAGCCACCCTTGTGCGAATAAGTCCAAATCGGACCCTCCAATCCGCCCATGTGTGGCCGCCCTTGAGAAGACAAGTCCGCTTTTGAATTCGGCCACCGGCCATTGAATTCGGCTACCGGCCACCGGCCATTGACTTTCGACCACCGGCCACCAGCCATTGACTTTCGACCACCAGCCATCGGCCATTGACTACCGGCCAACCGACCGGTTGTTTTCCGACCACTTTCCGGCCGCCGTCCGGCCATAATATTCCGACGAAAAAGAATATTCCCGTGATAAAAAAAGTCTCGGGGGCCTCCGCCCCCGAGGCCTTTAAAGTTGCCCCTGATTCTTGTCCATGAAAATTTTGGTTTCCGGTGAGTGATTTTCCTTCACGCACGATGGCTTCTCCTCATAATGGGGGCCTTACAAATGTGCGCTTTTACCACAGAAAATTCACAAGGGTAAAGCAGGCTCCATACTTAACAGTATTGAAGCATTTTTCTACCCATAAATGCAAAACCCCATATGTCATGCCAAGGGTAGGACTAGGCGGGCACGGCCCTCGCAACGTGCAGGACACACATGCAGTAAAGGGGTCTATATATGGAAGAGGTCCAAGGGCTTATATATAGGATGGTTGGGAGGTTATTCCCATGTCTGTCTACCCTGCGGTCTCACATTGGTATCAGAGCTCAGTGATGGATGAGGGAGGAAGGAGATCGGCACGCATGGTATTGCTCTCTCTCTCTCTCTCTCTCTCTCTCTCTCGGGTCAAGCCATCAGGTTGTGGAGACAGGAGCTCGTGTAGATTTGGCAGGGGAGAGTCGTGGGCAAGTTCCCAATAGGAGCTTGTGCAGATTTGGCAGGGGAGAGTCTTGGACAAGTTCTCAACAGGAGCTCGTGCAGATTCGACAGGGCAGAGCCATGGGCAAGGTCCCTTGGCAACCGAGGACGGTTGGTACTTGTGCACACCCGCTTAGGGGATGAGGAAGGCCATCATGGACCTGCATGGAATCCCTTGTTTGCGGGCTTGAAGGGTGCATGCGGAGCAAGAGAGTAGAACTCGTTTTTGCTGCGTTTTGAACCAGGGTTTGTTGCATGTGTGATCTCCTTCCTTTGCCTCTGCGTAGCGGTCGTCATCGTTGTTGAAGCTATTTTCAGTTTTATTTTTTTTAAGTTCCTCTCAAGTGGGTGCCCAATTGCCAGCCCTAAGGCCATCCAAAGGGCGCCTTCCCACCAAGACTCTGAGTTGCAAGCTTATACCATGATGCGTTGTAGAATTGGACCTACGAGCTTATGCCATGATGCGTTGCAGCATTTAAGATGTGAGATTATCCCATGACGCGCTGAAGAATTTGAGATGCGAGCTTATGCCATGCATCACGCAATTCATTTTCTATAACCTCAATAACGGGCCATGATTTGTTACACAAAGTAAGGGCGTAGTACTCCGCCACGTTGCATTCGACGGCCATGAAATCATGGCACATCAAGGAAGGCTCTACGGTCATGTTTTTGAGTTATCCCGGAGTCGATAATGGCAATTCTATGGTCATGTTTTCGAGTTTTCCAGGATTCGATGGTGGTGAAGAAAGTGCTTGCACGAACGGATTATCAGGTTTGCAATTTCACATTCTTGCAATTTTCATAGCTTTATGTATACAATTGAATTGCAGGAGTATGTTTTTATGTTAATCTCGGCCATGGTGCCCTGAGCGATTACCTACGGGTCCAGTATGATCAAGGTCAACATATTACGTCAAATTTCGGTAGTCATTACCATGATTTGGACTAAGGAGCATGGCTCTTATAGAGATCACGTCTACATGGGTTTCTACGAGGCACGGTTGTCTAGTAGTAGTGGTAACTCAGCCATGGCCTTTACCTTCTAAGGCAACAATGATTTCCACGTCCAATCATTAATTCAATTCTAAAAAGCAAGCAACCTGAAATGGTGAATTTGAATTCACTAGCAGCCATGTCTATTGAACCAAACATCAGTATCTGGAAAATCATTTCACGGTTTTCTTCTTGCTGGAAACTCATTCGATTCTTACGACGGAAAGCCTGAGGTATGCAGTTAATATTTGTTTACTGAGCATGTTCTTGATAACTATGGTATGCAATGAGCATCTATGATTGATCTCGGCTATCATTCATAGACTCAAGTATGGCTATGAGCCATCTTCTAGCAAGTTTGTCCTTCAAAATTTCAAGACAACTGGTTACAGTAGGATGACCAGGTTAGACAATTTTACGTTTTGCTTGTTTTTCCATGTTTTCACATTTCTTTTGGAACATATTGTATGGTGCAAAGCACAGTGCTTTGACAGTTTTACGTGAAGCACGGCTTCTAACGTGTACACCGATACAGCCCATTGACTTCAAACCAAGGGCATTGGTATACACAATTGCGGAGCTGGTTAAATACGGATATATGTTCCCATTTTTTGTGTGGCAACATCAAGTTAGGATGTCTCCCTAACAGTATAGGCTACTGTGCAAGGCACTTTTGTTTTGGCTCTCACTTTTGCGGCCATTCCTCTCGGCAAGGGTTTACAATTCTACATGCAAGGCATGCTAGCTAGGTGGATTCAATTCTACCGACTCAAAAATTACACTTCCGCTCTCACACTCGCAACTCTATCAAGGACACGATAAGTGATGGATTGTTTAACATGATTCTTGGTTGCTTTCAACACACAACAACACTAAAAAGAACCTAAAACTTGGACTTGATTCACAGGCAAAGTGCCCTATTCAAGTTATCCTCGTACAGTCACGACCCCATACAAGGTAGCGGGGTCAAGATTTGATCTGTGTTTTCTATTGCCTCACTCGATGAGAGCGTCATATAGATAGATTGTTGTATCATATTCCACATGTGGAGAATATGACTCTTTCGGACTGACACTAGCGTCTAATTCCTAATGATGTGTCGCGACGAAGTACCTAGGTGCTGGTCACATCTGTTTGTTCGACCATTTGGAGCACACAATATTGCGAACAATTTGAGTGGCCATAAATTGTTGAGTACTAAGTACAAACTTGTTGCGATTACAAGTGTTGTGAAACCACCACGTAGCAGATGGTTGTTTCTACAAATAGCCAAGTGTGCTATATTAATGAGAATGTACCATGGTTGGTACCTAGGTGTGACTGAGTTCTCACATTCTGTTATGGTCCAACTTTTTTTGCAAGGCTTTCACGTACGTACCGTGGAAAGTCTCGTCATGGAATTGCGGTTTCAACATGTTTGTGTTAAATGCATGCACAGTAGGTGTTAGGGGCCCTACTATTTAACACAGATTTATTTGAAGCAGCATAATAATTCCTAGACTTTATTCTTTCTGCACCCTTTTGCATTGCAAGTGCAATCTCTCTTGCAAATTTTTATTATGAGTTCACACCCAGCCATATACAATAATGGTTTAGTATGGGTGTTTGTGATTGGATTATCTAAAGTCTATGAGTTTTCTTCAATCAGATTCACATCAAGTATACGACTGGAACCTCACTTGGTGATTCATAGGTTATCCTCAGTCATGGAAGATTGTCTGTAATTGATTGGCAAAAGCACCTCAGTCTTATTCTCTGTTATTCATCCCACGCTCGATGGGTACCTTACAAGCATTCTATTTAGTAATAAAGGATATGCTAAGCGCATACATTAGTTAACCATGCTAAAGGATATGCTAAGTGCATATGTTAGCAAGAAGCGACACAACCGGATCGGTTACCTTTCTGGTTGGGAGTTTGTTTCGCATGATGAATGGCATGTTGCAAGTAGTTTTGGTCGTTGCCTATTATTCTCAGGTTATCAACCTTGATCATCAGTTTGGATGAGGTTAGTTACTGACAAGAAACAACCGCACGTTAGGGACTTGGTTGGTGTTGATACGTTGGTGAGCGGGATGAAAACACACACAACGCCTCTATAATGACCCGACACACACTCTTGGGAAGATACACACACACACACTATGGGGCACCACTCGGATTACACAACCACCTGACCGAGACAGGAAACACACCTATGGAGTGAGAGGAGAGAGACTATCCACTTGCCCACTCCACACAGAGACACACATATACACACACACACCCAAAAATTAAGCTCAAAAGAGGAGAATTTTTGATGTTTAGATACAAATGATCTTGGGCCAACACCAATGGGGCAAACAGCTCACACAATATGGGTAAAAGATACCAGATACAATCACAAATTGGAGCGGAAGCTTCGCTCATAGGAGAAAATTACACAGCAAAAACAGCAGAAAAATAGTGAGGAATTTGGCAAAATGGACAGCGCCATCGCGTCCGGAACGGCCCAAAACCCCAGTCTACAATGTCAAAGTGCTCAAATCCGACCTCGGATGAGCAGTTTACGGCCAAAACTGGCTCCAAAAACCCCAAAAAACACACCTGCGGCCTATCCTCCTCTCTTCTCCACGTTTTTTCTGGTCTTCTCTCTGTTTTTTCAGTTCCCACACTTAGCTTTATTCGCTAGCCACCCTTGGCCTTTTGGATGACCTCAAACGGACCCCGAACATGCCAAAAACTGACCTCGCAGTGCATAGTTGTCACCTTTTTGCATAATCCGCACACCTGGCACTCAGCTTTTTTCAATAATGCATCCCGCCACCACGTGAAGTGGCCCCAAAGTATGGTCCTCATGATGACCTTTCTGCATAATTCTCACAAGAAAACACCCACGTCGTGTTTGTACTTATCCGTGAAAGTATTGACCCCGTTCAGCCTCCTAACGCCACTAGATGCCATCTGATGCACCTGCTTACCTCATGTCGTCGGCCCATGGATAGCTTCCTCGAGAATTTTTATGCGCTACCAACTCCTCCTTATTGTAGAAAAAGCACACTGGTACTGGTAATATTGAAAATCAATGCACTATGTACATGCTGTCGTACCTGTACACATGTGGGCCCCACGTAACCACCTGGCTCTGGAAAATGGGCAATTCTTTATTTGATGCACCATGCATGTGTATGTACATATGCGCAATCCCTTTCTCCAAAAAACTCCTGACATAATTTGCTCACCCCCTAGCCTGCTAGAGCATTCATGCTCAGCAGCAGCACTAGTAGGTGCTCATTCCACCTGGATCAAAAGGCCAAAGGCATATTGCCTGATTTACAAGAAGCATCATAACACCACACCTACATTTGTCAACAATCAACCAAAATGCACCATAGGCATATCCAACTGACACATCCGCCCTGTCTGGAGTTCCAAAAGCATAAATATTGCATGCCACATTCAACCCAACCGATATAGACAACTCAAGTGACTCATCACCTGGCATCTTGGCTTCACCAGCCATAGCAACAACCTGCAAATCATGCACCCAAGTAGCTAAAAGCATTGTGTGAAGGTAAAGTTGTTGATATCCAAAGCACAAAAGTATCCCCGCAGCACACATTTCCCTAGCATAGGAATCCACATAGCTGAGATTGGACTCATATATGCCAAACCCCTTCTCATCATCATAAGCATACTCATCATCACACATAACTTTATCCACGTCATAATCATGGCTAGCACCACTATCCATAGCTTCTAGCATGGGTTCATCAGTCTCCAAGAATAGAGATCCCTGCTCTAAACCACAATCATGCTCATAAATCGGTTCAATCACTGCACATACATCAAAATATGGCTTCAGAACAAGCTCCACATCCAACAAATCCACAAAATGGCTCTCAACCTTGCCCTCTTTCCTAATTTCCAAGGAACTAGTATCCAAAGATACGTGCTCATCATCAATAACCTCAACCTCACACTCACACCCAGAATCACAAGGTACACAAGTAGCCAATGCATCCTCTTCAAGACTTTTCAATCTTGTATACAAAGCATTACTCACCTCTTTAGTCTCTTCCATAAACCTGTCAACCTGCAAGACCTCTTTACGCTTCACAATAGACCTTGGGAAGAAACGAGAAACATCATAGGATAGGCTACTTTTCACCTGCTTAGGATTAACTTCATCTTCCATGTCAAATCCATCTTGCACATGCATACCTGTACTGATACCATGTTCCTCAAGACGCTTAAACTTCCATTCCTTGTGCTTTGCAATGCATACTGCATCTTCAAAAGACTCGGGCCTCTTCAACTCAACCTCGAACCGCAACCAAGGTGACAAACCATCAACAAAAAAACTTTTCTTCAATGAACAAGGGGGAGTCTCATCCTTAAGAGAAACACACCAACGAGTCCATAAATCTGTAAAACCTTGTACATAGGCATCAACACCTTGACAAGAACCTTGCTTAAGAGCATTGAGCTCATTCCATACTGCATTTGCATCTTCCACAACCTGGAAACGCTCTAAAAAAGCTTTTATAAACTTGTCAAGACTCAAACCATAATAAGAAGCCACTGCTTCTTTAGCTTCCAAATCCATGAACCAAACACGGGCCTCATCTTTCAAAAGAAATCCAAATAGCCTCAAAATCTTCTCCTCATCACACATATTGTTGCTTATGCATGCCACCTTGACTTGCTCCAGAAAGTCTTCCGCATCTTCACCACTTCTTCCATGAAATTCCGGATAAGAGAAAGCCATGGCTACCCAAGTTACAATGCTTTGAGAACCCCTTCAAACACACGTGCAAGAACCCAAAACTTTTCACTACTCAAACCCCAGAAACTTCAATGGAGCTCAGCTTTAAATAAGCACAAACACATGCACATCAAATGAGTTTTTATAGTTGATCATCGGAATTACAACAGGCAAAGGACATTCCATGATCTCTCTTAATCTTCTTGGCCTGAACATAAAGACTATGCGCTGCTGGAAAAAAATCTTCCTGGACACATAAACATTTATCTGGATTCTTTGAGTTAAATGAAAAGGAGTGAATTGAGGTCCATTTTGATCATCCATTAAAGCCAACCATGAAGCTCCCAAGAAAGCACACCTGTCTTATCCTCTGATTTTGCCAAAATTTCAGCAGCATAACAGCATAAATGGCTCAAAAGACCAAAAAACCAGCCATCACAACCCGGAAAAATTTTGGCAGAGTTTTCCCAGAAGTAGAGCAGTAAGAACCCAAAATGTAGACTGTATATGTATGCATAAACTGTCAACAATAGAACCCGAGCATCAAACAGGACTCAGTAGTACAAAGCCTATGGCGAGGTCACGAAAAGGGTGCTCAGCTACCTGTATCACCGAAAGGATCTCCACATTTAAGAATCCCCCAGCTCAATAAAACCTCACGCTATCGACCCTCACACGAAGGTTAATGCAAATCGCGTATAGTCAAGTCTCAGAAATGACTATCTTCCAGACCAAGTCTCAGAAATGGCTGGGACTACCAAATAAAACCAAATATGGCTCCACAAAGGCGTACAATGGCAGTTTCCACAAGTAACGTACAACCCAGTAGACAATGTGCTCAAGCAGGCGCTAAATGATGCATACCCACAACTACAAGTGACATCACTGCTAGTATATCACTGTACTCAGCTACATGTACCTGTGTGAATCACCTGTACCTGTACCTGTCCCTGTAACCTGTAACCTGTAATTTGTAATCTGCAACCTGCAACCTATAATCTCGAGTCTCGAAGCTTGAAGCTCGAAGCAGAAGGTACTCGAAGAAGATCCTCCGTGGGGGCGCCAAAAGAATGGTGAGCGGGATGAAAACACACACAGCGCCTCTATAACGACCCGACACACACTCTTGGGAAGATACACACACACACACTATGGGGCACCACTCGGCTTACACAACCACCTGGCAAAGACAGGAAACACACCTATGGAGTGAGAGGAGAGAGACTATCCACTTGCCCACTCCACACAAAGACACACAACACCAATCGGGCAAACAGCGCACACAATATGGGTAAAAGATACCAGATACAATCACAAATTGGAGCGGAAGCTTCGCTCATAGGAGAAACTTACACAGCAAAAACAGAAGAAAAATATTGAGGAATTTGGAAAAATTGACAGCTTCATCGCATCCG
The DNA here is from genome assembly GCF_014529385.1 of Adiantum capillus-veneris. Taxonomy (NCBI): domain Eukaryota; kingdom Viridiplantae; phylum Streptophyta; class Polypodiopsida; order Polypodiales; family Pteridaceae; genus Adiantum; species Adiantum capillus-veneris. The sequence goes on along the minus strand of NC_140932.1, from coordinate 66,009,046 downwards.
GAACGGCCCAAAACCCCAATCTACAATGTCAAACTGCTCAAATCCGACCTCGGATGAGCAGTTTACGGCCAAAACTGGCTCCAAAAACCCCAAAAAACACACCTGCGGCTGTTCCTCCTCTCTTCTCCACGTTTTTTCTGGTCTTCTCTCTATTTTTTCAGTTCCCACACTTAGCTTTATTAGTTGGGCACCCTTGGCCTTTTAGATGACCTCAAACGGACCCCGAACAGGCCAAAAACTGACCTCGCAGCGCATAGTTGTCACCTTTTTGCATCATCCGCACACTTGGCACTCAGCTTTTTTCAATAATGCATCCCACCACCACGTGAAGTGTCCCCAAAGTATGGTCCTCATGATGACCTTTCTGCATAATTCTCACAAGAAAACACCCACGTCGTGTCTGTACTTATCCGTGTGCAAGTATTGACCCCGTTCAGCCTCCTGACGCCACTAGATGCCATCTGACGCACCTGCTTACCTCATGTTGTCGGCCCACGGATAGCTTCCTCGAGAAGTTTTACGCGCTACCAACTCCTCCTTATTGTAGAAAAAACACACTGGTACTGATAATAGTGAAAATCGATGCACTATGTACATGCTGTCGTACCTATACACATGTGGGCCCCACGTAACCACCTGGCTCTGGAAAATGGGCAATTCTTTATTTGATGCATGATGCATGTGTATGTACATATGCGCAATCCCTTGATCCAAAAAACTCCTGACAACGTATATCGGCATGTTACTTTCATGGAAAATTTAGCAGAGGTCTTATTGCAAGTTCCAGTACCTTCAGAAAGTTTGAGGCCTGGGTATGCATTTAGACACCTTTTAGTTGTGTCAACTCATTTAGCATACTAAAGTGAGTTCTAAATGGAGTTCCACGCTATGTTGGTTATGGTTCGGTTAATCAAGATGGTTGCACAGGGACAACAATGTGGAAAAATCAAGATGTTATTATTGCTCTCATTGAACCTCCCAATGAACCTGGTTGCGATCCAAAAAAGCATTGGATCCATGAGGGATGCCACGGTGGAAAAAATTAGTGTTCTTAGGAAGATACCACCACTTGTGTTTTCGAGGACAAAAATGCAACGGGCCGGACACACATGCAGTAAACGGGTCTATATATGGAAGAGGTTCAAGGGCCTATATATAGGATGGTTGGGAGGTTATTCGCATGTCTGTCTACCCTGCGGTCTCACACCATATGATTTGTAGGAGTAGCTTTAGGCAAGTGATTTGATTTTAATATAGAGCTATTCATCACTGATTTATTTGCTAAAGTGATTTGTTCATTCACAATCTTTGAAAGTATGCTTTTGGGAAAAAAAATGCAATAAACAACTTTCTGTTGATATTTTTGCATGATTGGTTGCACATAAAAGAGAATTTGCAAGGGTTTTGTGACCAAAAACTGCAATTCTGAAAACTTGGATATCATACACGTATGATGTCTCAAGAGGCATTTGGATACCAAATTTGAAAAGTATGACTACACCAGAGTGTTCAAAAGGGGTGTTTTACCCTAATTACACATTGAAACTTAAGTTTTGACTAGCTCTTGATACCCAAAAGACAAAAGACGGAGTTTCTGAAACGGAAAAAAGAAAAACTTGTGATCTTGAGCACATTTTTTCATGAAAATTGGTAGAAGTGCTTGAAAACCAATGCTAGAGACTTGGGGATTCTCGTGAATGAATTTTGTCCAAAAATTCATCAATAGACATCATACACGTATGATGTCTGAAGGGTGATTCTGAGAGCAAATTTGAACTTTTGACATTACACTCATCTTCTGAAATTTCATTTCATTTCATTTGGGCTTATAGATTGAGAGTTAAGGGGATTTTCCTCTTTCTGGGATTTCCTTGTCAAAACTGATGATTTTGTGCATTATTGACATCCAAAATTTGTTGTGAGCACATATTCTTGTTCTACACACTAAGCAGCACCTTTGGTAGAAACAAAAATGAATTCTGACCACCTAGACATCATATGCGTATGATGTCTTAGAGGCCACATCTGAGGTCAAAAGTTACAACAACTGAGTGCACCGCACCCTTGTGATCTACAATATTTAGGAAGCATATATGCCAAATTTCATAGAATTTGAAGCATTTTTGGGCTTGCGAAGACCGTAGATAGATCTAGGAAAAATGATCACTTGAATTGACCATAACTGCAAAAAACATGGTCAAATTCAATTTTGAAACTTGTTGTGAGCTGCGAGTGTAGTGAGAAACCTCTGGAGTGAAATTCACTTCAAACTGACTAGTTAGACATCATACACGTATAATGTCTAAAGGGCACTTTTTAGGAACTAAAATTGAACTTTGAGCCTACCAAGGTGTTAAGCACACCAAAACAAGCTTACAAACCCAGTTTGGGCCAATTTTGAGCATACAGACATCATACTCATATGATGTCTCAAGGCCATATCTGACAGTCTAGTTGCAATTTTGACCACATAAAGGTTTGGAAGTGATGTGTTAAGCTTTCTTGCAAAATTTCATCTCATTTGGACACATAATTTTGCACGTAAATAGATTTTTGCAGATACTATAAGGTAAAGGTGCAAAAAGTAGTGAGCTTGAGCAATTTTGACATCCAAAATTTGTTGTGATCACATATTCGTTGTACGCATCAAGGAGTACATTGGGTAGAAGCACAAGTGAAATCTGAGCAAAAAGACATCATATGTGTATGATGCCTTAGGGACGAGATTTGGGTCGAATCAAACATATGTGTATACAGTGGTGTCTTAGAGCATAAAAGAAGTCCCTAGCCAAAATTTCATTGAATTTGGAGCACCTTAGAGCTTGCAAAGGCCATAAGATAGAAATTGGGAAAGATTCATGTTGTATTGACCGTAACTTGCTCAAAAAGTGTTCAAACTGAATTATAAAAATTGATGGGAGTTGCTTGAGTGATAAAGAGTGTTTGGAACAAAAGTCGCTTCATTTTGCCACAAAAGACATCATATGTGTATGATGTCTCAAGTGACAAATTAGAGGCCAAAACTTACCTCTGAGTCTACAAAAGTGGTTTTCCAGCATAAAATAAGCCTAGAGATCAAGTTTCATTCAATTTGGATCACTTTTGGCTTATTAAACCTTCCCGGGAAGTTGCAAACAACCAAATAGAAAAAGGACTGATAGGCCCGACTAAAAGTGTCAAAACCACAAACTGAGACTTGGAGTGGTTAGAGTACATCAAGCACAGTTTGCAATTAAATCTGTTACCATATACATGTGATAGTGATGTGTGTGAACAAAGTTTTCCCCTCTTTAGGAGTGTTTTTCCCCCGAGCATTGTATATACGCCCATCACTCTAGGGCTATCTATCTTTCCATTGCATACTAAGTAACACACTCTCTATTGTGTGCCTTGAGCTTCCTTCATCTTCTCCAAGCTGTGTGCATTTCTCTGCAACCCTAACTCCAACAATTGGTATCATAGAAGGTTTCATCCTCCCGGGCTTAGTCGCCAGCTACTCCAGCACACGCCTGCTCATTTTCTTCGATTTTAGTGAGCATTGGCAAGCGTTCGTAGGTCAACAAAAATTTTGGGGTAGGCCGTAGAGCTTAGTCTGCTCAGATTTTGATTTCTGATTCGGACTCATTTAGGCCTCCTTTTCCACTACAGGCAGGTCTACACAAGCAATTTTGTCTTTTTGTGTAGAATTTCAGTTAGTGTCGTTTTCTGCATAACAGGTACCTCATAGTCTTCTACGGTTTGTGCTATATAGCACGTGTTGCTCCCGCTTTGTTTCTCCTATTTTCGGGCAGTTTTCACATCAGGTGCAGCATTTACCATGGCTGACAACAACACAGATGTGTTCAAGATGTTTGTTGGGGCTGCTGAGTACATGTTGGATGGGGACAACTACCCTATGTGGGCTTATATGATGCAACATGTTCTTGTGTCAAAGGGCGTCTGGAACATTGTGCAGGGCATTGATGTACGTCCTGGTTCTGAGGATGTAGGAGATGTTGAGGATGTTGCAGGTCTTGCTGCAAGGATTGCTGCTATTAGAGTTGTTTTGCCTATGACAGAACAAGCTCGTTGGGATGTAAAGGATCCTCATGCATTAATTGTGTTTTCTATGAAGCACACCATTGTTCCTCACATTCATTCAGCAAAATCTACAAAACAGGCTTGGGATATTCTAGCAGGTCTTTATGCAAGCCGCAATGAGGCTAAAATTGCTTTGCTACGTAAAGAGCTAGAGTCGAAGATTATGCATGAGGAAGATGATATGGACACTTTCCTTACTAGTGTCAAGGATATCAATGAGAAACTTATTTCTGTAGGTGAAGTAATTTTAGACAGTTTCCTTGTGCAGACTGTTCTTGATGCCTTACCAAATTCTTACCAGACTTTTGCTAGTACTTGGAGACTTATGACCCAAGGAAATCCTGAAGTTGTCAAGTTTGATGCATTATGCACATTGTTGTTGCAAGAGTCACTTTCCAAAAAAAACAGGACTAGGCAGCGTATAGTTGAAGAGTCTTTTATTGCTTCTCAAAGAAAGGGTGGTAACAGCAATGCAGCCACTTCTTATGGTTCTGCTACGAGTGGAAAAATTGTTGTTCCTAATGCTTCTGTTGGCAGCACTTCATTTGGAAATTCTAGTGATAAGGGAAAAAAGAAAATACATTGCCATTATTGTAAAGCTAATGATCACTTAATCAAGCGTGTCCTAAGTTGAAGGCCAAAGAGGCTAAGAAGAAAGAGGGTGGTTCCACTAGCAAATACTGGTTCCACTACAAATGCAGCCACTGTTGAGCCTTCTGTAAAAGGAGACTGTAATGTTGATGTTGATGCAGAATGGGCTTTAGTGTAGAGTGAACTTACAATCCTGCTATCCATGATGCATGCTTGTCAATTGCTGCAGATTCACATGTGTGGTATTTCGATAGTGGTGTTTACAAAGCACATTACCTCACATCGTGAATTGTTCACCTCTCTCGAGTCTGTCCCTCATGGGAATTCAGTCACTTGTGCCAACAATGCCTCTTATCCGGTTCAGGGAGTTGTGCTTACTGCTGCAAATGGCAGTTCCTTCACACTTGTTGATGCACTTTATGTACCTGGGATCAAGAAGAATCTCTTGTCTGTATTCGCACTTGCTAGACTTGGACTTGTAGTCAAATTTGTGGATGGCAGATGTACAATTCATGATCTCAGTTTTGGTGATGAAATTGTTGCATCTGGCCTTTTGTGCCCTGGGCTGTATAAGCTCACTTTGTATGACAAGTGTGGATAAAATTTTGCAAATGCTATTGCAGATTCAAGGGCTATTTCAGATGGAAAACTTTGTCATGCACGTTTTGGTCATCTGAATTTTGCCAGTTTTCTGCGTTTGTAGAAATCTGATATGGTTGCTTCTTTTCTACCTCTTGAAGCACCTGTAAAACATGTTTGTGAAGGCTGTATTTTGGGTAAGATGCAGTTTTCTAAGTTTCCAAAGGATGGTTCAGTTCGGGCCACATGCAGGTTGCAGCTTGTGCATAGTGATGTTTGTGGGCCCATGCAAACTCCGTCCTTGGGAGATTACCTCTACTTCGTGACTTTCATTGATGATTGCTCTAGGCATGCATGGGTATTTCTTCTTAAAGCGAAGTCCGAAGTTTTCATGTGCTTCAAACAATTTTCTGCTATGGCTGAAAATGTCTCGAAATGTACTATGGGCACCCTCCCTTCCGATCGAGGGGGGGAGTATATGTCTCATGAATTTAATGCATTTCTGGCTAGTCGTGGGATAAAACACCAATGTACAGTGCCTTATACACCTCAACAAAATGGTGTTGCTGAAAGGAAGAACAGGTCACTAACGGAAATGGCATGATGTATGGTCAAAAGTCAAGCTTTGCTGCATTCTGTTTGGCTTGAGGCTATCATGTGTGCCACTTATGTACTTAGCAGGTGTCCTACGAAAGCTTTGCATTCTATTACTTCATATGAAGCACGGCATGAGAGAAAGCCTTCTATTGAGCACATGCGTGTTTTTGGCTATTTGGCATATGCTTTGAACACAGCGCAGAAAATTGGATGATAAGGCTGTCAAATGTATTTTTGTTGGTTATAGTGTTGAAAGCAAAGGTTACAAGTTATATCATCCACAAACAAAGCGTATTCTGGTTTCACGGAATGTAGTGTTTGTGGAAGATTCTGTTCAACCCTTGTTGTCATGTACTAGAGACAGTAATGTAAGCTCACAGGACATTTATGACACTTTGTTGCCCCTTTTTAGTGGTGGAAATACGAATGTAATTTCCAATGAGGCAAATGTACAGACTATGGGAGTTTTTGAAAACGTTACAGACCAGCCTATTACTGATGCAGATGTACATGATGTACTTGATGAGGAAAGGCCTGAAAATGAGCAGGCTAGAGGTATGTCAAAAAGGCTGGTGCACACTTTGCATGACAATAAATTGGATGCACCTTTGTCTAGTCGTACGTGTTCATGCTCTCGCCATGCATCTTATGCATCATATTTTTATGCTTTGGCTATGTCTAGCTTACATGATGTTGAGGAGCCTCTGCCTTTTGATGAAGCACAGAATTTAGAAAACTGGATGGCTCCCATGCTATCAGAATATGATGCACTTATAGAAAATGACACATGGACTCTATGTGATTTGCCTCCTGACACAAAGGCCATCAGTACGAAGTGGGTTTACAAGTTGAAACACAAGCCAGATGGTGAGATCGATAGCCATAAGGCTCGACTTGCTGCAAAGCGTTGTCGAGAAATTTGCGGTCTTACCAGGAAAGCACCGGGCTTATGGCTGTGAGAGCTTGTGAGAGAACTCAACAAAAACTATATGAAGGAGTTAAACCATAGATGCCATGAAGACTAGGGTTTGGAAAGAAGTGCAATCAAAGAAGACTCACTCTTTCTCTCTTGCATTCACACACACAAAGAAAGAACGCAAAAGAGAATGTCAAAACAATACGAAGATGAAAACATCAAGGCTATGGTCATATCGTATCATGGGTAATATGAAAGGGTTAATGGATGAGTTAATGGCATTCACTCTTGGATGACCAATTAGGCTACGAATTGTTCTTTAAAATTGTAGTTTTGTGCTTACCATAATATATATATTTTGTCTAGTGATTGGGATTAATTGTGTGTACGAATCCTCTTGGTTCATAGCAAGATAACTACTCTTACATCAAAAGAAAAATTATATTCTATGAGAGGTAGTATGATGGGATCCTGTGATAGAAGTATTTCATTGAGCCTTTTAAGGCCGAAGAGAAACACTATACGTTGTTGAAAGTGTATTTTACGGCTAATCCATACGTTAATTCTAATAGATCGTACAGAGTGAAAGCGATAGAAATGATCATCATGTGGGTTATTCATCTAGGATAGTATGTGAGAAATGTAGATATGAGAGAAGTGAAGAGATGAGAAGTTTCCCTCCCAAGCCCTATTCTTGCCCGTAGGCAATAAGGATACTGCGGGGAGAGATGTACCTGTAGCAAGAGAACCTAGAGAGGATGAATTACTAAGAATGAGAGAGATAGGTTTGGTTAAGGATATGAGATTAGATACATATATATATATATATATATATATATATATATATATATGTTGGATTAGAGATGAAAATGAAAACAACAAGAAATCAAGAAAACATCAATGTAGAACACATCTTACTTGAAACCCTTCGGCACCATTATTGATGGGAGAGAGAAGAAGAGTGGATAATTCCACTTTGATTGATACACCAAGTGCAAGACCTTATTTGATTAGAGTTGATCTTCCAAGGTTAGCTTGTTGCAAGAATGGCTAGTCTCCCTCTAGGAGAAAGTGTAGGCTTGGGCTTATGTTAATGGCTAAGTACAATTAGGCATTACTACTCACTCCCTCAAGAATTCCTCTCATCAATGGCTTGAATGCTTGCCTTCCTTCCAAGGAATAAGAGATACCCTTTTATAGGTGAAGGGAACCCACAAGGGTTTACACAAGAAGAGAGGAGCCAGTGTGAAAAGGAATTGGAAAAGTTGGAAATGAGCTGTCCCTGCATGATGTGGGCAGACTGGGGTCCAGTATTTTGATCATATCTCCTCAACCGTGGCTCCAAAAAAAAAAGTAAAAATATGGACAAAAACTTCAGCTCATTAGCTACGATTTTCATTTTAAAATCGTTTTCCAATTCGGATTGGAACCTTGTGTAAAAAAATCATCAAAATAGGGTCCATTTATGGCAGCAAAAGTCTTCATGTGGTCTCCTTAGCCTAGACTTTCATTTAATTCCAAAGGACACCTCATGCCATATGAAAGCATGACATTGCTCCTTGACAAATTTTTGTAATCATGCTTGCAATAATGCATTAAAATAAGTGTATCTTTGAAATCATGCCACCTAGTGTCCCACTAGGATTTGATTCTCTCCTAGTAGCTATTTAAAAAGAAATATAAGAAAAGTATAAAAAATACATAGAATATATATATATTGGAGTTTACCCTAGATATAGGATCTAGCTAGGGTGTGAGATGATAATGAAATAGTAGAAATAAGGAATCAATGCTTTTTGCCCCAAGTTAAAGAGGCGGAGCTATTGATGCTTTTCCCATAGTATTTTCTGATGGTAAAGTAAGGATATGTTACCCTTGAGAAAAATAATAGGATGAGATAGAAGGCTTATTATTATACTTAAATATGCATATGTACACTATAGGAAATATAATTATGTATCTAAAAAAATACAAGATAGATCTTGTAGCATGCGTTCCCACTATGTACGTGTCACAGCACGACATCCACCCCCTCTAAACCTGCACATCCTCCGGTATGTGCCACATTGTCTCTTTGTAAGATTAGACCTCTTGTATGTCTTCCTTGTCTTCTTCTTCACTGGATGATTCCAGAGCTTCATGTTCACTTTGATCTTCAGCTGTGTTTTTCTTTTCTTCCTCATCCATATCTTCTAGATCATTGTCTCCTCTTCCCTTAAACATTTTAATCCTTTTTCCTGCAATGGGAATCTTTACTTCTGTACCATCTAGTTCAGACAAGCTGTAAGTAGCATTTTCATGCACATGCTTTACAACATACGGTCCAAACCATCTTTTTGAGAACTTACGCATGATTGTGTGCTGGTTATCAAGGCTACTATCATACACTAAAACCCAGTCACCTTTGTTAATTGCTTTGCTCCTGAGTCGATGTCGCTTATCAAAATAGTCCTTGTTTTTCAACCTTGCATTTTTGAGTCGTTCTTTTGCAGCTTCAATGTCTCCAGGTCTTCTCTCTAGCTGCCTTATACGCAGTGCAAGGAGATCTTCCCTACTAAGCCCCTCTTGCCAAGGTAGTACATTCCATGTGGGAATTGTATCCTCAATCGGCATCACTAGCTTTTGACCATGCATTAGCTCCGCAAGCATGTAGCCAGTTACTGAACTATGTGTTGTACGATCAACCCATAAAGCATATGGTAACAATTTTGGCCACTCACTAACTCTTCCTTCGCAAGCCTTGGCCAAAGCTTTGATGATAGGAGGATGCCCTCTTTCACTCTTTCCATTGCCTTCAGGGTTGTAAGCTGTAGTAAGAGAAAGTTTGATCCCTAATCTAGAAAGGAACTCCCTTGCTTCTTCGGCATCCAGTTCACCTCGATCTGCAGTGATTTTTCCCACACAACCATAACGGCAAATCACCTCATCAAGAAGGAATTTGCACACAACTTCTCTGGTCTTAGCTCTTAATGCTCTTCCTTTAACTTGGTTAGTTAGGTCCTCTCGTGCAAGAACCAAGTATCTCATCTGCCAGAGTCCTAAAGGCATCGTGACTAGATCCACAACCCATTTATAGTGCATGGCTAGTGGATATGTAGGGTGCAATCCATCACGATGTCGAACATTTGAATACATTTGACAAGTTACACATGACTCTACAAACTGAGATACATCTGTATACATACCCTTCCACCAGTATTTTTATTTCAACTTGGAGAAGGTTGCCCACACACCCCTGTGTCCAGCCCATAGACTCTCATGAAACTCTTGCATGAGCTTTACTTGAGTCTCTTTTTTACATATAACCCATTGTGGTGTAGCACCCTTTTGTTTAGGATGCTTCCACAAGTAACCATCCCTTAAAAAGTACCCATATGCTTTCCTGCGTATCCTCTTGAATTCTTGTTCACACCAATCATCCTGTTTTGTTAGAGTACTCTAGTACCTTCCAATAGAAATCCAATCACCTTCATAAAGATCTTTCAAGAACAATTCAAGTGAATTAGTCATGCAGACATTGTTACCTTTGACATGAGAGATAGAATAGAATTTTGTGCCTATATCATATCCCTCATCAATCATTTGTGACTTATCTTCATACCTTGCCCTTGATAGCATATCTGCCACTGTATTGTCTTTACCTGCAATGTGCTTAAACTCGGGATTTAAGGACTTAATGTAGGCAATCCACCGCAACATAGCAATGTCTGGTGTTGAGCAGCTTGCAATCATCCCAAGAAGTGGTAGACAATCTGTTTCTACAACCACACATGCACCAATTAGGTACTCTTTCCCACTTTTCAAGGCTGTAACCATACCCCATAACTCTCTCTTTATCTGTGGATAGTTTCTTTGGCGAGCACTTAGTACCTTTGCTCCAAATCTTACCACATACCTGTGTCCTTCTTTGTCATCTTGCCCTATTGCCCATCCAATCCCTGTAGGACTGGTATCTACTGTCACAATCACTGGCCTTTGACACTCATAGTCTACCTTTCTCAAAGTCGTTGCTGACTGGAGTAACTCCTTTAGCTTTTTCATGGATTTTACATGTGCTTCTGTCCATTTAAACTTTTGATTCTTTCTAAGCAGCTGATAAAGAGGATCAGCTACATGTGCATAATGTGGAATCCAAATAACATAGAAGACACATGCTCCCAGAAACCTTCTAACCTCAGTGATGCTAGTGCATGTTTCTTTCATTCTTTGGATGGCATCTACCTTTGATGGACAAGGTTTCCTACCATATGGCCCGCACATGTGCCCCACAATGAGCACTTCTTTGACACCAAACATAGACTTTTTCCCTGACAATGTAAGATTCACTTCTTCCAACCTAGACAAAATTTTATCACAATCATTTATGTGATTTACCACAAACCTGCGACATCCCTTGAGATCCAAAGCTTCATCTTTGTCACTTTCTTCACATCCTTTGATAGGAAAATCATCAATGAAAGGCATTGTGATTTGAGGAATAAAGTCACGTAAGACCTTATTCATCCCATTCATCATATGTGCAACCGAGTTGGTTGCTCCTTGTGGCAAGGTACACATCCTTACCAAACCCAAAGGTGTCCTCATGGTTGTCAAGTCTCTGCTTTCGATTGCAAGCTGAAATTGATCATACCCTGAGTAGAGATACCCCATTGAGTAGATTGCCCTCCCTGCAAACGCCTCTGCAAATTCATCCACAATTGGACCTGTACCTACATTTCTAATTGTCACCTTGTTCACTGGTTGCATATCTTGGATGAAGCGTAGAGAACCATTCTTCTTTGGAATTGTGAACCACCTGTTTGAGTATGGAGCACAAGAAGGCTTCAAGATTCCCATTTTGATTTTCTCATTCAGTAGCTCTACTAACTTTGGCAAATGAGCCTTTGGAACCGGAATAGGCCGCAGATTCCAAGGCACATGAGGTATTGTGAAAATTACCATAGGAGCTACAATATAAGGATCAACACATCCTATCTCATGCGGCTCAAATGCAAAAGCCTTACCATGCTTTGAAAGCATTTCTTTGAAGCACTTTGTCTCCTCCTGTGTTAGAAACTCCTTGCAACCAATCTGCAACTCTTGAAAAGACTCCTTTGTGAAGGTATGCCCGATCTTTTTAGGATTCCGCAAACTTGGTTGTAAAGAAGCCTGTTCAATCTTTTCCCTGTTGTTGGGTGGTAAGGGTGAAGCTACTGGTTTCACCTTCTTTGCTACACTCTTGTATTTAGTTTCAACATGGACTTCTGGGCCAACTGTTTGGCTTTCTTTAAAGGCTTCTATTACTTGATACATTTTCATAGAGCAAACTTCCACAACTTCATTTTCAAGATGCAAACTAGACCTCATTATAGCATCAAGCTCACCCATAGTATCTACAAAAGAAACTTGTTCACAAAAACCCAAAACATTTTCAGTAGGCTTTAGCAACCCACTCTTTTTCATGCCTATTTGTACATTATGCACATATTGCCTCTCATATCTCTTCAAATCTTCAAGTTTTGTAAAACATACTGATCCATTCCTTGTTACCAAGGAGCTCATCGAGAAAGTTTCACCTATTTTTGGATCAAGCGAGACCCTTTTTCTTTCTGTACCCCTGCAATCTCGCTTTACAATGGTACTTGGCCAAAACCCATCATTTCTCTATGATCATGAAACTCTTTGCTTACCTTTGGTAGAGGATGTTCTCTAAGGTTGTCACGATTTCTTTCATGGTTTACACAGACTGTGAGAAATTGGACAGCTCGTTTACCATCTTTGCTACGTATTCTAGCATATGCTGAACCATCATCCATTACCTTTGTTTCCATTAGAACTCCCACAATGTAGGGTTGTCCAAGGATGAGATGATATGAAGATGTATCCTGTACAAAGAAGTTTTGGTCAATCTTTACATCACCTATTGTTACCTTCACACCTGGACATGCTGCATACAATTCACCGGATGAATTGTTTGCCACTTTTACCATCCAGCCATGATCTGTGTCCATCGGCCATTTGCACTTGTTGTAGAGACTCTTTGACATTATGTTTATTTCTGAACCATGGTCAATCAAGGCAAAAAATGGCTCTTCAAGATCACCTACCTTGACCAAAGTTTCTGTAGTAGCCCTTGCCCAATGACTTCGTGAATAGTAACTCCTAGGAATATCTTCAACTTCTTCATCATCATTTGAGAAATACACTTGCTTCACTCTCCCACTAGATTGGTAGCATCCTACCACAGCTCCATCATTCTCCTTATTTTGCAGTTGCATCCCTTGTGTCTTTGAGGTTTCCCCTTCAACCTGTGGACGAGAAACTTCAGCAAGGGTTTGCCTCTTTCTCTTGATGATGTCAATGATCTCCTCATGGAATTCACGCTTTGCAATGCCAAGAACTTCTCCCAGAGTAAACTCAATCTTGCTATTCAAGATCCTTTCCTCCAAGACTTTCTTTAAATCTGTAGCAACCTCAATATCAGATTGTAGTTTATAAGTTGGGCCTTTTGTCTTACCTTTCGTTGGCTCTTTCTTCTTTCCTGTTGTAGACTCCTCCATGAGTACTTCAGGTGGAGATGCTCCTTGTGTTGAGGGTGTTTGAGAAGGCATTGAGTCGTTTTTTCTCCCACTTCTAGAAGCTCTTTTTTATGGTCCTTCATCAGCATTCTCACGTCTGCGCTTCTCTTCTACAATTGCCTCATTTTGTTGGCATTTTGTAATGTGGGCATGCACTGACAATGAGTCCACTGGATCATTCCATCCTATATCTAAACGTATGCAATCACCTGCTTCATGTAGAATCTCTTTTGTAAGCTTTCCCTTTTTAGCTAATTGCATGACATTTGGCCAAATTTGACCATGATGGTCACTCACCTCTTCATCACAAAAATGTTCAATTTTTACTCCATAAGTAGCTGCCTCAACTGAAGAGGTGGCATGCTTGGTTGCCATATCTTCAACTAAGGTTTGCATTCCCCCCTTCCCAAAGTTAGTTCTCAAGGGTAGACCTGTCTCTCTTAAGTGGATTTTACCATCCTTAAAAAAGACAACATCTTTTGACAAAGCATCACTAAAATCATCACAATCCCTTCTTACATGGTCTGTACTATCACACCAAATACATCTATTAACAAACCCTTCTTTGGTTTGTTGTCTTTGCCTAGGAAGTGGCCTTGATGGTTGGCCTTTTTCTTCAAGCTTTGCAAACTTCACCTTCAAGTCACGCATTCCCTTCACAAGCTCATCTAGCATAGACTCATCAAACTTAGGAGCGATAAAAGTAGGCTTTACCATTTTGTCAGAAGTTGAGGTGGAAGAACTTGTAGTGTTTACTACCATCTTGTCCCTTCTTCTTTGTCGTTTGGCAAGCAGTGAGACAACACCTTCAACCTCATTCCAGTCGGTCTTTAGTCCTTGATCAGCATCTTTATCTTCAAGAAGAAGCTCCAAATTTTCTTGAAACTCTTTACCTGCAGCTTGTAAGAAAAGATCTGTCTTCTCTGCATCTAGTGTGGCCCTTTCTGTCCTAGTGAGTTGTGCATAGAGCCGCTCAAATTCCTTAAGTAGCTCTGTTATTGATAGTCCTTGCTTTGGCTTGACTACCCATTCTAAGAATGTCCTTTTGGTCACTCTCTCCGAGTCCTCCATGAAATATTCCTCCTATAAAGCTACTTTGAGTTCTTCCCAATTTCTCCCGTGCCCATCTTTAATTGCCCTACATGCTCCCTAATTTCTGGAGCAACAACTAGCTCAAAGCTTTGAATCATCTCACCTTCTGACACGCGATGCAGCTCCATCTCCTTCACATACTCGCGTAAGTACTTGGTTACATCTTTGCCATTGAACTGATCCATTCTGTTGACAACCTCTTGTATGGCCTTCGTTGCTGAAATCTCCCTTCTTTCAATAGCATGTTGTTGTTGCATGAACATTGCAAATGCTTGAAACATTTGCATTGTTGCTGGGTCAAAATGCATACCCTGTTGCTCAACATGATCACCCATGGTTACCCACAAACTCTCACCCTAGCAGATTCGCGTCGGGTTCACCAAAAATATGTCGAGAAATTTGCGGTCTTGCCAGGAAAGCACCGGGCTTATGGCTGTGAGAGCTTCTGAGAGAACTCAACAAAAACTATATGAAGGAGTTAAACCATAGATGCCATGAAGACTAGGGTTTGGAAAGAAGTGCAATCAAAGAAGACTCACTCTTTCTCTCTTGCATTCACACACACAAAGAAAGAACGCAAAAGAGAATGTCAAAACAATACGAAGATGAAAACATCAAGGCTATGGTCATATCGTATCATGGGTAATATGAAAGGGTTAATGGATGAGTTAATGGCATTCAATCTTGGCTGACCAAATAGGCTACGAATTGTTCTTTGGAATTGTAGTTTTGTGCTTACCATAATATATATATTTTGTCTAGTGATTAGGATTAATTGTGTGTACAAATCCTCTTGGTTCATAGCAAGATAACTACGCTTACATCAAAAGAAAAATTATAGTCTATGAGAGGTAGTATGATGGGATCCGGTGATAGAAGTATTTCATTGAGCCTTTCAGGGCCGAAGAGAAACACTATACGTTGTTGAAAGTGCATTTTACAGCTAATCCATACGTTAATTCTAATAGATCGTACAGAGTGAAAGCGATAGAAATGATCATCATGTGGGTTATTCATCTAGGATAGTATGTGAGAAATGTAGATATGAGAGAAGTGAAGAGATGAGAAGTTTCCCTCCCAAGCCCTATTCTTGCCCGTAGGCAATAAGGATAGTGCGGGGAGAGATGTACCTGTAGCAAGAGAACCTAGAGAGGATGAATTACTAAGAATGAGAGAGATAGGTTTGGTTAAGGAGATGAGATTAGATACATACATATATATATATATATATATATATATATATATATATATATATATATGTTGGATTAGAGATGAAAATGAAAACAACAATAAATCAAGAAAATATCAATGTAGAACACATCTTACTTGAAACCCTTCGGCACCATTATTGATGGGAGAGAGAAGAAGAGTGGATAATTCCACTTTGATTGATACACCAAGTGCAAGACCTTCTTTGATTAGAGTTGATCTTCCAAAGTTAGCTTGTTGCAAGAATGGCTAGTCTCCCTCTAGGAGAAAGTGTAGGCTTGGGCTTATGTTAATGGCTAAGTACAATTAGGCATTACTACTCACTCCCTCAAGAATTCCTCTCATCAATGGCTTGAATGCTTGCCTTCCTTCCAAGGAATAAGCTTTTGGCAGCTCTTTGAGCTTACTCTCCTTTGTGGAATGATCATGTCCTCAGGGCATGGCACTTCCCTTTACTCATGTGCTAGCTCTCGTTCACCGCATCACTCGAGGGGGGAATTTGTTACCATATACATGTGGTAGTGATGTGTGTGAACACACTAGGATCGCCAGGGCATTTTTTCCCTCTTTAGGAGGTTTTTTCCCCCGAGCATTGTATATACGCCCATCACTCTAGGGCTATCTATCTTTCCATTGCATATTAAGTAACACGCTCTATATTGTGTGCCTTAAGATTCCTTTGTCTTCTCCAAGCTGTGTGTGTTTCTCTGGAACCCTAATTCCAACAAAAGTTTGGAGCAATTTTGAGCCAGAAGACATCATACACAGATGAAGTCTCCGGGCACAGATTGACTAATTTGGCCATAACTTGAGTTATCGATATTGGATTCAAAAACTTTTTTTATCAAAACAAAGATCCATATTAGATCTACACCATTCAGTGTCAACCTTGAACAACAATGAAAGACCCTAAAAGTCATTCATTGTTAGTGAGCGTCCAAAAAACGTCGTTTAAGGCCTCAAAATTCATCCAAAGGTTAGGAGTGTCTAAAACCAACAATTTGAGAGAATTGTGAGAAAATGATCACGATTTTGGATATAGTTTTGACTTTTCCCTAGCCAAAGCACTTGAACACTTTATAATAAACCTTCTTAGATCAAGCTAGAGCTATTAAGCTCAGAGATCATGTTCTTTTTAGAGCCAAACTCAACTTACACAAGATTTGGGATCCCAATGATAGAGGAGCATCTGCCCATAATGGATCTTCCAAACTGGTAATTGATACAGACCAAGCTTGTTGAAAGAGTTTGGATAACATGTCATGAGAGTGAAGGAATGTATAGATATATTGATGACATTGAGGTCAACTTTTATAGATGCTCACAACCTTACCTAGAAGAGTTGACAGATTACAAGCTCTTGTATGTCTATACATGCAGAGTTGACTATCAATGGAAGTATATAGTTGTTGACAAGTATAGACAAAGCACAAATCCATGGTTTTCAATAGACATAGGTGGATATTTGATCAATCAAGGACCACAAATACCTCCACCAAACACGAGAATTCCTACAAGAATTCCAAAAAGGGATCCACCTAGATTCCCTTCTAGAGCGATAACGAGAGACGAAATGATCACAGAGATGACATACATGCCTTCTCAAGGACCAATCTCCAAGAGAACGAACAATCCCTTTGAAGAAGAACTTGGCCATAGTAGAAGTCTTGAAGCAAGAGCAGAATTGGGAGAGTTTATGGTTAGACTTGTAGACAATCGGTGATTTAGACCATCTCAAATCCAAAAATGGGTAAACACAAAATACTCTGAAGTTAAAGATCTAAGAGATCATATAGCAGATTTCATAAAATTAATTAAAGCAGAGGAAGTTTTGGATTTTTCAGCACAGTTTGTAGGATTTGGACTAACTCTGGAAGATGACACGGCTACATGGTTTGACTTAGTGGAGAGATGTGATTTTGAGATTCTAGACGAGCTGTTTCAGGAATTCATTGAAGAAGTCTTGCAGAAAGTCATAGCTCACAACAGGATCTTGCAAATCCACAAACTCAAGCAAAAAGAGAGTGAATCAGTGCGCAAAGCGACATTACGGCTCAAGAGATACATCAAGTTTTGTTCAAGCGCAAAACCACCTATGCAAGCACGTTTGAGGCTGATTGTTATCCAAGGGATGAGACATGCGGGTCTTCAGAAGGATCTGCATGTGATAAGGAGATGCTAAATGAAGTGATCAAAGAATCTCTTTATCTAGTGGATAACTATGAGAAATATAAAGAAAACGATTGTGAGAGTCAAGAGAACAATACATCATCTGAGCTCAGTGATTTACAGATACGTGAGTCCATTACAAATTCAATGGCACCTATAGATCAAGAAAGTTTTATCAATGATAAGGTCAAGAGGTTGTATCATCTAATTCAAGGGATCTTAAGTGGTGCAAAATTCAAAGAAAATGAACAAACCATACGAGAGAAGAGTGTTACTATAGCATGTAAAATGCTAGGGAGAGGTATGTACAACCTGTTCCAATAGCACCTACTCCACCTAGATTCATTACAGAGAATGGTCCAAGTCCAATAGGAGTTTCAAGGCCACAACTTATTTAGGATAACAACAACCTCCGCTTCCAGGTGCTTAAATGACTATAGACATGAGATACATGTCGATGAATAAAGCATATAATAAACAAGAGACAATACCACCTATTATGTATTATAACAACCAAAGTAGGTTCTCTCTTTGAAGCGAGAGAAGATGAAAAAGAACATGGGGTGGTGAGGCTTGTACAACCTCCACCTCCTGTGTTTTGACCTGAAGAAAGATGGTACAAGATGGACAAAGGGACATTGCAGTTCATTGCGAATAGAGGCTTAGTGAGGTCAAAGCCTCTGTATACAGCCAAGAGGAAATGCAAGAAGAAGCTCATCAACCAGAGTATCACAAAATCCATGACAACCGCTTGGTCAAACAATTTCCTTAGATGGAGATCACTCAAGTAAATGCCTACTGTCTAGACTATGGTGTCATTCACTTGATCCCTGACTGCTTGTACCTCTTACTATGGTGTGCACTCTGGTTAATACTAAACCAAGTGTAGGTAATTTTTTGGTTGACCTAGAACTCACCAATAATTTTTGATTGATTTGTTTATTATTGAAGAACCAAAGCTCACTCTAGACTATGTAACTAATGCAATTCATTATTGTTTAGGTCTATAATGGCTAGCAACTAATAACCAAATTACTTTTTGCCAAACTGCTGGCTCTTTGTTGCCTTTTGTACTATTTAATTAGAATCAAATTCAGACCTTTGAGAAGTATACTAATGACTCTTGTCAAGAATTTTCTATTTGTAGTAAGAAAATTGCATAATGATATCATGTTTTGAATACAAAAAAAGGGAGTGATCTTTATGGCACTTGGATCAAAAGGGGTGGCGGCCTTTTGATCACAGTGAATAATCTTTAAAATTAAGGGGAACTTTTGGCACTTGGATCAAAACGGGTGGCCTTCCGATCACTATCAAAACATATGGATTTACACTTTTTTGGATTACATACTCATAATTTTAAGGAATCTTTCTAACACTTGGATCAGAAGGGGTGGTGGCCTTTTGATTATAACTGGTCAATTTAAATCACTTTCTAAATATTAAGGGAAAATTTTGACACTTGGATTAGGAAGGCGTTGTGGCCTTCTTATCATGCCAAGGGCACCAGGTCCAAGGGGCCGATTGCGAGTGTGGATAGGGAATGTGTCAAGACAAGGGCAAGGCCTGGGAGTCACGGACTATGGCCAGGGGCGAGGCTAGGCAATGTGGATAGGGGATTCATCTAGGGAAACAAGCTAGGAGCTTGCCTTTATAGTGGGAGGTTGGGAGGAGGATCTCAAGGTCTAGCTACCCTAGGTATTATACTAATATCAAAGCCAATCATTTTTTTGGGGCACAAGGTGTGGAGATCCACTCCTATCTTTAGCTTGCATGTGCATGAGGTGAGGCGCTTCTCTACACAGGGAACTCGACAGAGATCTTGGGTGGGCAACCCCGCTTGCAAGGGGGAAAGGCAACGGGACCACCTGCTCCAAAGCAAGCAGTTTATTCCTTGAATGGCACGCGAGCCCGAGCTGAGGAGAATTCGGTTGTGTAGCGGGCTCAATGGAGCATCTCACGTGGCTCAACGAGATTCCTTGCCTCTCAATGGCTCTGCAGCAGCAGAATGTCATAGCCTTCTTGGATTGGCTTTTCACACGACACCCTAAGGTCCATAATTTTGGGCTCAAATTATTAGCATAAGGGTGCATGCCCACCCCAGCATACACCCCATCCAAGCCAAACACGTCTCAGCATACAAACAGGGGCACGGTCCTTGATTCTCAGCATACCTGTCAGCAAGCCAGGAGTAATTACATTGCAAAATTTTGCACTTAATTACTGTATGGTAATATCTTTGAATTTGAACCTCACTTTTGTACCCGGCCAAGGGCGACATAACCTCGTCGAGACAAGGGCCGAGAACTTCTTTGACAGGGCGTCAATTCCTTGCAAATACTTCAAAATTGCAGAAATTGTAGCATTACATCAAGCTTAGTCGAGGACGGCTTTTAAGTTTTCAAATAAGTATCCAACATCACTTGTTTTCTTCAGAAGCTAGAATCAAGGGCAACGCGTTCAACCAGTGTAAGTGAACGGATGGACTTACAGACTGATTAACGATTTGATGACCAACATATTTAGCATGGATAATTACCATTTGCAGTGCATACTATGGCTGCGAGATCGTTTTTTGAATCAAGGTATTCTTCTTTGTCTTTCTTACACTGCATGGTGTTGCCATGGATTCAGATATCAATATGACCTTTGATTTTGAGCATCATACGCCTGATCCTTCCCATGATGGCTCGCGGTCGGATACTCTCATGGAGGGTGCCCGCGACACTATGGGAGGTGATGACGCTTATGAATTGTTCGATATTCAGGAATTTTGTGCACTTGAGACACGCGTAGCAGTAATAGAAGGAAATTTTGCATCTTTAAATAAAAATGTCACTAAATTATCTATGTTAGTGATACAATTTATGCAGGAGTAGGCCAAGGGCCCTGTTGACACACACAAGCATGAGCATGCTGCCAATTAGGGGCAAGGCTCTTCTGATCATGGACAAGGTCCATCTCCCGATTCTTTGCACGCTCTCACTGCAAAGGAGGGGGATGAGTTGTTGAAATAACACCAAACCACCGACTTTTAAGGGAGAGGACCGAGATCACAATAAGGATGCAGTGAATATCTTTCTCAGCAAGTGGTATGGAATTCACCCCTTATGGCGTACTCCACATGCAGTCATAGCACTGCAGACAAGTCTGACTCTTGAAGGCAAGGCCTACAATTGGTGGATGTCTCTCAAGGATAAGAAAATCATACCTCAAAGTTAGGTAGACTTTGAGGCTATGTTTTGAAAAGAATTTCTGCCTAAAAATGAGGCAGATTGAAATTGTACAGCTTGGGACACGTGTTCCATGCACCAACACCTATCATTACTTGAATATATCTCTCACTATCGGGATGTTATCCTCAAGTTGGAAGGTCTAGACACCTTTCAACAAGTACGTGGGTTTATCCACGGTCTGACGCCCAAGCTTAAGAATCACGTTAAGACTCAGGACCTTAAAACACTCGAGGAGGCCATAGTGAAAGCACACATTCATGATGATCCAGATGAAAAGAAATCACATAATAATCACGTGCGTGCTAATACACACGGTAATACACGCACACAATATGGACACAATAAAAGGAAATTTATAGTAGCCAATTCTAAAGCAGCTAAAAAACCCAAGGGGTCCCGTGGTCCTCTCTCTCCTGAGGACTTTGATAAGGCTAAAAAAGAAAAGTTATGCTTTCAATGCTTGGGAAGCGGCCATGGCAAAAAGGATTGTCCCAAGGGGAGATTTGCTGCTCACAACAAGGAGAAAGAAGTGCACATGGTGCAACTGCTTCTTGTTGAGTCTTCCTCATGATTCTCTATGATGGAAGTAACACACACCGAGGTGGTGCATGAATGCTGTATCACAGCTTCCATGTGGCAACAGACCTTCGGTCCACATGAGTTAGTGTGTATGCACGGATCTCTTCAAGGGAACAAGGTGCATATCTTGGTAGATGACTGTGCCACTCACAATTTCATTAATTATGCATCAGTGAAAAAACTCAAGTTGCCCCAAACTCCGAGTTCCCATCGCTAGAAGGTAGCAATGATGAATGGTTATGATGCAAAAATATGGGATACTCAAGTCCGAGCTATACCATCAGACATACAAGACTATTCCACATCCTTGGATTTTTAGGTTGTGAATATGGAGACGGCAGATGTGGTACTTGGTAGGGAATGGTTGCATAGCCTAGGAACATCACTGAAGCGTAGCTACGAGCACAACAGCTTGATGTTTGAATCCCATGGCGCACATGTGTTGTTGTTAGGAGAGAAGGATGTCCATTTTTCACCACTCATATATACAGTCGAGCTTACGCAGCTCGTTTTTGATAATGAAATAATTAAAGTTTTCTTGTGTTACTCATTGTGTCACTATCTTTCCAATATTGAATTTGTTGAACATTCCTCAATGCCGCATGATTCTCTCTCACCTCTTTCACCAATGGCTATTTATCAACAAGCAGAGGTTGCTAGGGACTTACAAAATTTATTTAAGGAATTTCATCATGTTTTTCCTAATGATTTACCATTAGGATTATCGTCGATACAATCGGTGCAACATAGCATTGACGTGGTTGCAGGCAGTAAACCAATCAGTAAACCACCCTATAGAATGAGTTATTCTGAAGGTGCTGAGGTGGAATGTTAGCTTGTTGACTATCTTAGCAGAGGGTTTATCCAGCCCAGTTCTTTAGCATGGGCTTCTAATATCCTATTAGTGAAGAAAAAGGATGGTAGTATGCGGATGTGCATAGACTATCGTGGGTTAAATGCGGTTACTGCTAAGAACAAGTACCCAGTGCCATGCATGGATGAGTTGTTCGACAAACTCACTCATGCTCGCATTTTACAAAAATAGATTTGTGACCGTGTCATCACCAAGTACGTATTCGACTTGCTGATATACCCAAAACTGCATTCCGAACAAGGTTTGAACACTACGAGTTTTTGGTTATGCCTTTCGGGTTAACCAATGCGCCTGCAACATTCCTGACACTTATGGATAGCGTCTTGAAACCGTACTTGGGAAAAATTGTTATCATTTTTCTCAATGGCATTCTAGTATACAATGCTTCTGAGGAAGAACACTTACAACATCTGAGGCAGGTGTTTGAATTGTTACAAACAAATCAATTATATGCCAAAGAATCCAAGCGTGATTTTTTGAAGGAGGAAATTCACTATCTTGGGCATGTTATTTCAGCTACTATTGAGCTACACATGGATCAATCCAAAGTGGATACCATTCGCCGGTGGCCTTCTCCTAAAGATTTGAAAGAATTACAGATTTTCTTAGGATTTGCAGGTTTTTATCGAAGGTCGTTAAAAACTATGCTAATAATGTTGTTCCCATGAAGGACCAACTGAAAGGCAAAGGCCATACCTTTCAGTGGGGGATCACTTAGTAGCATAGTTTTGATACGCTCAAGGATGCATTAGCTACAACTCCTATTCTAGCTATTGTAGATCCTTTGAAACCATTCATTTTGGAAACGGATGCTAGTGACCGTGCTATTGGATCAGTCCTGCTACAAGAAGGAAGGCCAATTGCATTTGAAAGCAAGAAGCTTGATTCAGCGGAGCAAAATTATTCTGCTTATGAACGCGAACTCTATGCAGTAGTGTCTGCCTTGAAGACATGAAGACATTATTTGTATGGTGCTCAATTGGAGATTTTGTTTGACCATGAAAGCATTAAATGGTTTACACAACAAAACGACTTGAAGGGTCAACAAGCCAGGTGGGCTGAGATTCTTCAGGAGTATGACGCAAAGCTCTAATATCATAAAGGACGATACAATGTGGTGGCTCATGCTCTTAGTCGTATGCCTGAGATCAATTCTCTTTTGTTTACAAAACTTCGCAGTGAATTTTTGGATTCTCTAAAGGGTAAATATGAGCATAATGATGCATATTCCAAAGTGTGGAGCCATGTGCAAATGAAAGATCCTTCTCACTCCAATGATGGTAGTGTATCCTTAACCTCCACACACAGTTATCCTCTGTTGAGTGATGAACTACGGTGATGGAATCATTTTACCATCAACAATGGGTACCTACTCCATAAGGAGATAGTTTGTGTACCGACAGACATCGACATTCAGTGCCAAATTCTTCATGAATGTCATGACAGTCCAAGTGCAGGGCACCCGGGTATTAAAAAAGACTTATGCTCTCGTGTCATGATAGTTTTACTGGCCAGGTTTACATGGCTTTGTTCAAGATTATGTCTTGCATTGCCAAAAATGTCCAGTTAACAAAGCAAAGCGCCTGAAGATAGGAGGACTCTTACATCCTTTGGAGATTCTCAATGGAAAATGGGAAAGTATCTCTATGGATTTTATTGTGGGTTTACTAACCACTTTACGAGGTCATGACTCAGTATGGGTGGTCGTAGACCGGTTGACTAAACTATATAAGTTTATTCCAACCAAATCAATGATTAAGACTCCAAAATTAGCCAAGTTATTTGTGGACAATCTATACAGGTTGTATGGCTTGCCAAATAACATTGTGAGTGGTCATGAATCCAAGTTTAACTGTCATTTTTGGAGGATTGCGTTTAAACAATTGGGTACACAACTCAACCTTAGTACAGCGGATCATCCAAAAACGAATGGCCAGAGTGAACGAGTTAACCACAAGCGCTAGAGGATATGCTATGTGCATACATTAGCATGAAACAAACAGATTGGGAAGAATATCTACCTCTTCTTGAGTTTGCTTACAATAGTGCTAAGCATGTCACGATTGGATTTAGTCCTTTCATGCTCATGTATGGTTTTCAACCTAGGTCACCGGTTATGGTGGGGTTGGAAACCAAAAAATTCCAACAGGTTAAGGATTTTCTCCAAGACGATATGGATATGATGAAACTCGCTCGTCAAAATGTCCGACAAGCGTAGAATAGGTATAAGAAGTATGCTGATGAGAAACACCGGCAAGTTACCTTTGAGGAAGGGGAGGAGGTATTTCTACGTGTGCCAGAGCATTCAGAAAGTCTGAAAACTCGGCCAACACCTAAACTATCTCCAAGATATTGTGGGACTTTTAAAATACTCAAGAGAGTTGGTGATCTTTCCTACACACTATCATTACCCACACACTCTCATGTCCATCTGGTGCTTCATGTAAGCCGTTTATGTAAGTGATTACAAGGGGACGACAATTTCATTGACCCCAACAGATTTTGGTTGATTTCGTTGAACCTCCTACCAAATCGCATGAACCTGAGGAAATTCTTGACCATCATGATTTACATACACGTCATCATGTACATTGATAAGCTTTAATAAAGTGTAAAGATCAACCTAAGGAAGGTGCCACTTGGGAAAACATTAGTACTCTTAAGAAGAAGTTTTCCACTTTTGTTTTCGAGGATGAAAAATCTTCCTTAAGGGGGGAGTAATGTCAGGACAAGGGCAAGGACAGGGAGTCACGGACTACGGACAGGGCCCAGGCTAGGTAATGTGGACAGGGGATCCGTCTAGGGCAACAGGCTAGGAGCCTGCCTTTATGATGGAGGTTGGGAGGAGGATCTCAAGGTCTAGCTACCCTAGGTCTTAAAGAATGAGTCCCAGGGGGCTATTAACCTTGGCATGTATTTGGCCACACCTTTGATAAGCCACTGGTTGCTACATCTACAAAAGTTTTAGAAATTTGGCAAGCACCTCCAACACAATTCCCTTTGCGAAGCTTTTAAGCGGTCATCTTTGGGGCTTGAAAAGATGCTTCTCTTTAAAGGAAAGCTTGAGGGAGAACGTTCAAATTGCCCATTACGCCGGGTGATTTCACAAAGAGTTTGATTTCTCAGATTTGCAACTTTTGACGACCATATATTGCGACTGCACAACCTAATTAGCACGGCTAGTTATCATCTTTTGCGGCGCATACTAAGGTTGCAACACCTTTTGGAATCAAGGTATTCTTCTACTATTTTTCCCTTTATTTGCTAGCACCACACAAACCTATCACGGATACCTCGCTCGATTTTTTGGATAATACGGAACTTTTCGAGAGTCATCTGTTTGATTTTGAACTTCCTGTTTGAGCATCTACTCCTCCTCCTTAGAGTGTGCTTGACATTCTGGAGGAAACTAGTAATTTAGTCAATGATAAAGAATACATCACAAGACGTGACTTTCAACAGTTTGAAGAACAATTTTGAAAATTGACGGTTCGTGTCTAATTGCTTGCTACAAAGGTGGATCACCTTATAGAGCTGATCATTATGTGCATCCCACAGGCTACAATCTCTACACCTGTGGGCAGTTGTCGCACCAGTCTCCACCAAGGTGGCAAAGAGGAGAATTTCCATAGTATACTTTCAGAAAGCCAAAGTGCAAAAGTTATGTTTCAATTGTATGGGACAACATCAATGGAAACATTGTCCCCAGGTACTGGATTCTTAGGTCTTTTTGATGGATTTTGAGACTAAGTAGTCAATCAATTTTCTTGCATTCTCTTTAGTGGTTATCTCCTCTTTCACATAACACTTTTAGTTAGTTGTATATGATACAATAACTTGCTTAGTATAGCATATCCAGTCAAGATATAATACATAATGCTTTCTTTCTCAAGAAATTTCAACACGGTCGATTCCTCTCCACTGGGACAAGTGTGTCACCGTGAGAATCATGGTTTCCAAAGGTTTGTCCTATGCTAATAGCAGATTTTTTCGTCACAAGAGACTATATGATGGTGCATACAACTACATTCTATTTTGTCAACAGATATGGCTATGAGCCAAATTGCAACGAGTTTTATTTCACCAAACTCAATCCAACTTTCCACAACTAGTCAAGTAGGATACACAATTTTAAGTTTTATTTTATTCTAGCAATGACTGCCTACTGTTGGGAGGCATTGTAGCACGACATAATTGCAACCCACACAAAATTACCAAATCCGTGGATCGGCAGCCCGGCTAGGGCATGGAAGCACGAGCATCGGATCATGAATAGAAATAGAGGATTCAAGAGAATATCTTACAAATGTAAGTAGAGATTAGCCATGGCAAGACTAGCTCTAACCATACTCTAATCACTAATCAATCAAATTCTGCACACATCAAGACCACCGAAGTCCGACTTTCCAATCTTATGGAGTCACAAGAACACAGTCAACACAAGCATCCATGATCAAAGCACACACTAATTGTAATGAAGTTGGCTTTCCCAATCATCACATGCCAACCAAGGTACTCTAGAATCATATCACACACAAGTGGCATTGAGATCAAGGCTCCTAAACCTTCATACATTTAAGCACACAATTAGGCACAAAATCTAATGACATGACCAAGAGTGCACACACACTACACTAATCAAGAGAATTAGAGAAGTAATCAACCATTAGGCAAAATTTGGACTCATAAAGGGGCCCTTTAAGGAGTTTGACTTTACCTCTCTCTACCAAAACGGGCGCATGGATAAATTTTTGCAAACAAACTCCAAAGTTGGCGGAGGTTTGATAGTTAGAATTTCCTCTTCAAGCTCTATCTACTGATATATAGCACGCCATGAGATTCCTCATATTTTAGAAGATTCTTTTTTTGATTCACCTATGATGTGACAACTCTGTGGGAATCTAAGTGAATCAAAAAAAGAATCTTCTAAAATATGAGGAATCTCATGGCATGCTATATCAGTAGAAAGAGCTTGAAGAGGACATTCCAACTGTCAAACCTCCGCCAACTTTGGAGTTTGTTTGCAAAAATTTATCCATGCGTCCGTTTTGGTAGAGAGAGGTAAAGTCAAACTTCTTAAAGAGCCCCTTTGTGAGTCCAAATTTTGCCTAATGTATTTGAAATACTTAGGGAAGAAGATTTAAGATCAAAGCAAGAAGTACATACCTCTCTGAAATCTAGAATAATGAGAGTGTAATACTACCTCATGACATGATGAAATGTAGATAAGATAAGACTACTGATAAAATAGGGATTAGATTAATCAAGCTTCTCTAATTACAATGGATTAGTACTAGCCTCTTAAGCATGGGCATTAAGCTCAAGGCTAGGCCATCCATAGAGTGAACACTCAAGAGAGAGAGAGAGAGAGAGCTTTTAAAAGTGGATCCTCAAGAGTGGATACTCATGAATGAAGCCTCCTTGCATAAAGGCTTCCTTTTGAAGGCTTTCACCACAATCCCTTCTATTATAGGTTTAAGTTTGAGCCCTCTAGGTAGCATATACAACTTTGGAACTCCTGATGAGCCCAAGACTTATACAAAGTGAGTTGGAAATATTATGCACAACCATAGCATATCTCCCGCTTGATGCATATTTTGGTGTAGCCTATGTTAACCACTGCCAACATTCCCCCCTTCCTAATTTGGTGCCCGTCCTCGTGTGCCGGTGAAGCAAGACACGGAGACATGGTAGAAAGCAAGTCCATGGAAGAATGTTGAGCTGCAAATCATAAGAACAAGTAATGAGCATCAAATGCCAACATGGATACAAAATATGAAGTACTATGAACAATCATGCAAAGTGAATTTTTTGCTTCTAAAAGATGGGTGAATCATAGTAAAAAACTAGACAACATAAAGCAAAAAACACTCAACTATCATGAAGATTAAACCACTTGAAATTTTAGTTTTATGCATTTTAACACAAGCAATCAATTAATACTCTAGGCTAATGCAAGTTCATAAACCTACTAGACTAAAAACTATGTGACCAATCTTAATAAATCATTCAAGTCTATCATGTCTACGAGCTATAAAAAAGCTCCGAATCTATTAGTACATTGTAACAGCTTTTTGAAGCTCATGGAAGTTTTTCATTTGTCATTCATTGAATAAATTAAAGCACAATACAAGGCTACCACCCCAAGGAAAGTCTAGGTATGACTCTCGGCTCGTTGAACCCTCAAGAAGGTGTTCCAAGAATCTACTAGCCTACCAAGGCGACGGCTAACCCCTATCAGCCCAGGACATCAGTTTAGGGCCTTGACCAAGCGAGCCAAGGTGATTCCCCTCACCTGCCAAATGCCAATAAGGTGCTAGGCCTCACATAGACACATCATAACATAGAAGTTTTCTTTTCATGTGTCTTGTGGCATTTTTGCTACTTTTTCTTGACACTTTTTTGCTTCATTGTTTCATTTTTTATCACTTTTTTGTTTCTTCCATCTTGAGATGCTTATGACAATTAGACTAAAAAACTAAAGCCTAATCATATCCCTAGGTCATGTTAAAAATGAATGGAGTATTAACACTAGAATGGTAACCTATTAGGACATAAAAGTGTCCTTTCAGGGTTTTGGAAAAAAATTCCAAAACCATAGTAGATCCACTCATTTTGAAAAATCCTTTCATGAGCTTATAGTTCAATAACTACTACATATGGAAAAAATGATAAACTTGTAATTTTTCTCATCCCTTGGTCACTACAAGCCTCCAAAGTTAATGGACCAATGCATTTTGCCCAAAACAGCAATTTCTTACGGTTGATTGCATATAAATAAGAGTGGATATTTTTGTAGGACATGAGATAAAATGCCCCATTAACTTCAATGGGTTGGTGACCAAAACATATGGTTTATTTTACCTCACTAATTTTCTTTTGGGCAAAAAAAATAGGTACAAAAAAGCTGCATTTTTGCCATTCTGCGGGCCTATCATCAAAGTTTCTATAGTCACGCTCAATACAGATACTATATACATGTTTTCTTAGTTTCCTTTGGGCCTTTGGATTCAAAAGGAGCCATGGAGCATGTCAAAAGGATAATGGATCTCTTACAATTGGAACCTTGGGGGCAATGATAAAGTGCTAAATACAGCAGACATGAAAAAATTGGGTTTAGCATTATGACCTCTAGAAACCCATAGAAACTACTCAATATCTAGCCAAGTTTGTAGTCTATGATTAGATATGGTCACTACCTACAAAATACACGCAATTGGCCTAAGAAACTAGCAATATTGAGAAAGTTATACTTGCTACTCTAAAATGTATCATATTCTTCAGCAATCAAAAAACTCAACCATCATCATATACTATGCTAAATAGCATATTAGGTCCCCCAAAACTCAAGGAATATTATCTTTATGTTATACATTACACTTACACAATCAAAATTGAATTTGGATATCAAGAAAGCCACCAAAAAAATCATAAAAGTGCTAATTTTGGCCAAAAAACAGGATTATGCAATTCTTGTAAATTGGTCATAACTTTTGATTTTAACACTTAGCTCTCCCTACAAGCATCAAAACATGTTGAGAACTATGAAGGACTAACCTCTAGCCATCTAAACCTCACAAAATTGAAGTTTAGAGTGGTATAATTGCCAAAAATTGAAAAAAAAACCAAAAACAGGACCCGTTTTTTCACACAGTTTAGGTTCAAAAATGTTGTGCAAAAGTAAGGTTAATGGTGAGATCGATACTAAAAAAAAATGCTAAGTTTTTTTCATCTCATAAGGCAACTTTGTGGATATATAGCACCTAGAAATTCATTTTCATACTCTTCAAATAATTCAAGCAAAATGGTCACTTAACAGGACACAAAAGTGTCCAAGGACATAAAAGTGTCCTGTTACCATTCTAGTGTTAAAACTATCACTAGGAGTCTAGGACTAATGAGAAATGAACTTACATTAACCTAAGATCAAGGCCAATTATCTATGATTAACACACATAAAACCTAATTTTTTGATGAGTTAACATTCACAAAGCAAAGTGTTGAAACTTTAGTATACCTAACTTTTGCAAATGAAAGAACCATAGCTTAGAAGCAAAAATTACTTAAGCCAAGTATAGAGAATGAAGAGATGAACAAAAGAGAAAAATCATGGAAGGATTACACCTATTCATGCTCTTTTCAGCATCCTTGAGCAAGCATCCCCTTTGTGTAGAGAAGTCTCTTGATCTTTTTATTACAATCCAAGCTTTTTGAAGCCAAGTGTAAACACAAGATACAAAAGCCTTTTATTGAAATCCACACTAAAAACATTAATGAAAACCTAAAGCTAGGGTCTTGCATACCCAAATTTGCCAAAGGGGAAAAACCAAAGGAAAAAATGTGCCTTTGGTTATGCACAAGATGCTCTTTGATAGAAAATTTATGCATACACATCAACAATGAGAGATAAAATGCTTCTACATAAGCACATTTGCAACTTCTACAATCTCTCATGCATGATTCAAAATTGATCAGTTTCTAGCTCAATGAAATACGGAATTAAAAACAAGCCAAGAGTTGAAAATAATGCAACTTTGATGAAACAAAGTGGCTCTTGAAAGCCAAATTTTACATTTTTCAAGCTTTCCAAAAAAGTTGGCTAACAACTAGCTCACATGAAATTTTCAATTTTAAGAGCAATCTATGAGCTAGAGATGACTTCAACTTTTAACGGAATGAAAGTAAACGGCTCTCAATAGCCAAATTTTGTACTTGAAAGCTCTAAAAAAGTTGGGTAAACACTAGCGCAAATGAAAACATTTTCACTTTTGACCAAGCTATGATCTAGCATGTATACAACTTTTAATCCAAAGAATTGGAATGGCTCTAAATAGCCATATTTTGTAATATTTTGCAACGCCAACATCTTGTATTTGCAATGGTATCCCACTTTGCCAATCACTCTTCACAATGCATCTCAATTGCTAGTGCCAAAGCATTTGTACATGCACATCAAGCACCCAAAAATATCGAGCTCAATCATAAATTCAAAATGGTATCTTATGGCCCTTTGAAGAAGCTCAATGACTAGTGCTGTGCCATGCTTTTTTCATTCAAATCATGCACTAATAATGTAGCAAGCCAAGTTCAAAATTTTTCTCACACTCTCGACCAAGCATGAATGTATCATCAATGTAACCCTCAAACGAAGCTTGCATGCATGCCAAAAAGAGTATTTCATTTAGTGCAATGAGATTTCAATCAAGGTGACACTTACCCAATGCATGAGCTAGAAAGTTTGTGCAACGAGATTCACTTATGCATATAAATCTCACAAGCAATTAGCTCAAAATTTTACTGCTCTCTTTTGATCATTCAAGAAGCTCAAATTTTAGTGCTATGTAAAGATTTTTCATTCAATTTAAGCACTAAAATGTACAAGCAAACCAAGTCCAAGCACAACATGTCTCAATCAAGCATGAACATATCATCAATGTAACTCTCAAACCCCATGCATGTCACAAGGAGTTTTTTAATTTTATTTAGTGCAATAAAAATGTCAATCAAGCCAAGCATTAAACCATGTTCTGCACTAGCCAACCATTAGTACAAAATATGATCATTTGTGCATAGAAGTTATCACACACTCAAAGCACACAACTAATGTACACATCATGCTCATATAGAACATATGGAATTTATAGCAAATGATGAAGTGTCAATTGAGCTCTCTTGATCATCACTAAAGCATGACCATTCACCATACTCCTTCAAAATAGAGCTCAATCATTAGTGATAAAGGCATTTGGCATTCAAAACATGTATTAAAAATTTCATGATGTCATGAGGACTAACAAAGCCCACAGTATTTATGCATTCCATACAAACAATCATCACAATGGAGATTCTCATGCTCTTATGTAACATTTTTGACATCGGAGGCAAGAAAAGAGAGACAAAATGGCATTGGTAAAACATTCACCCAAATGATTATTTCCTAGCCTCATGCATCATTTAGCATACATAACAAAATAGCCTCATCTTCAAAAGAGGGCTTCAATATATACTCACTCAAATGATTACTACTTTAAAATAGCAATGATCTTTTCATTCATTTATTTTAATCATGAGGTTAGATCAATGCCTCGTCCTGGTGTGGTAAAATGTGTGTACGGGTTGTGAGTGGGAACACTCTCCAATTTCAAGCCTTAATTTGATATTTTATTTTATTTTATTGTTCGTTTAAATTTTTTACTGGTAGAACTATGGCGGCACATTGAGGCCCGAGGGAGAGTGAGAGAGAGTGTGAAGATGTGGGATAACATCACGGAGGCAAAATGTA
The DNA here is from genome assembly GCF_014529385.1 of Adiantum capillus-veneris. Classification (NCBI taxonomy): domain Eukaryota; kingdom Viridiplantae; phylum Streptophyta; class Polypodiopsida; order Polypodiales; family Pteridaceae; genus Adiantum; species Adiantum capillus-veneris. The sequence continues at coordinate 65,976,285 of NC_140932.1, read as the reverse complement.
GTTTATTTGCTACTGTGGGAGTATGTGTGTGTGTGTGTGTGTGTGTGTGTGTGTGTGTGTGAGGTCCAAAGACCAAGGCAGGTGTGCAAGTGGCAGGAGCAAAAAATCAAGGGTTTTGTGTGTGTGTTTGGCGCTATGCAGGTGGGGAATTGCACGCCTGGGTCGCGATTCGCTTCTGCGAGCGAAGAGATCCAAGCTGCCACATGGCACAGTAGACGAGCACAAGCTTCATGCCCAACAACTCAATCAGCCCTTGTAGCCCCATCACTATACACTCCATGGCTCCCTCCCACTCTGGCGAGCAAGGCGGCCGTGAACACAGTGGGCCACAGGAAATGTATGCATACATGATGTGTGTTTGTATTGCTTTTGCAACTAGCCACGACATGATGTGGATGCGTTTGCTAGCCAAACCGTGAAGGCAAGAAAGCCCCACAATCGCAGTGTGTGTGAGGTTGAGAGTCAAGGCAGGACCAGAGCTCCAAGAGCTACGTAAACAGTGCATCGTGGGTGTGTGTGGGTAGCGCCAAAGCGGAGTGTGCGTGTGCGCGCACGCCAAGCTAGAGCATCCGAGTTCTGGGGGGCATGGCCAATTATGGGTAGGAATTAATAAGTGTCTGCAGTTATGCAGTGCACGAGCTGGGAGTGCAATTATACTGGGAGCCAAAAAAGAAAAAGTCCAACCAACAGGCATGATGCCCATTTAGCGTTTGTGGAAAGGAGGGTGTGTGTGTGTGTGTGTGTGTTAGCACAATGGCCCACAGATCCGCCTTAGAAGCATGATCTTTTCTATTTTTATTTTTTGAAAATTTGTTAAGGGCTTGAATCCACAGTGGAATACGAAAAAACTATTGTGTGTTTGTAGCTTGACTCTTAAGCATTCAAGGTAGTTAATGACAAAATCTCGTGAACTAGGTGACTATTCGAAGTGAAACTAAGTGCTTCCAATGAGTCATTGGCCAAGACGGAGCTGCAAATGCAAGTGCAAGTGTAAAGATCCCTCCCAAACGTTTAGCCAAAATTTCACCGTGCGAGCAAAAGACTCAATCACGACTCTTTGTACACATTTTTTTTGACATTAATCCATAATGCATATACACACAATTTTGGTGCTCATAGCGCCCTAATGAAATCAACTTTGTACATTGTGCACTAAACCTAATTTTTCATTCATTGGTCCTAAGTGCGCTTTGTCAATTAGCCGTGCATGGCCACACACAAAAATACAACCAAGTTCACATCAACCTAGCTAGTTTTTAAATGGATTTTAATCACCGCAAACTAGATTGCTCATCTCCAATAGCTTAAATCATCCAAACCAACTTGGATTTGTTATTTTGGTATGTGAGGCAACACACAATAACTTATGGCATTTGCACATGCAAAATCATTGAAATTTTCACTATTTCCAATCAAATTGGCACACAACTCAATGGTAATACATACAATCATTCTCAATTATGTGCAATTGAGTCATTCATCACAATTGTTTTGATGACATACACACAAATGTTTAGGTCTATTCAATCATTATGACTAGTGATCAACACCAATCATTCATTCCAATTTGGATATCAATCACCATTGCATTGACACACACATTAGTGCCTTTTTTTCCATGTTCATCAAATTGATTCATCATTAACATGGTAACTAAAAATCTACTCAATTGAACACCAATTGAGTGATCTATCTCAATTGTCAAGCCATTTTGTGACACACACCAACTATTTGGGCAAATTAATCATCATAATTGGTAAAAAATACCAATTATTCATTCACCCATTGGATTGCACATGCCATTGATTGGCACACACACCCAAATTTAGGCCAAAAATTTTATGCAATTTACCGAGATCAACTTCACACTGCAATGCATAAATTGCAAGCTCGATCAAGCATAATTGAATGCATGTGTGCTTAATTTCTAAAAAATTAACACTATTTTGACCTAATCAAGCAATGCACACACTCAAACATAAAGCACAAAAAGTCAAATTTGGCTCAATCGGCAATGCATTTAATCTTACACCTAATGATTGCACACACTTTTCATGAACATCCCATAATCCAAAACCATTTGGGTGCCACAATTGACCATCAATCATTGAAAATCAAGTGGTCTTGGATGGACGCACACACTCAAATTTTGCCCATTGTTTTCGCAATTAGGCTTATCCAATTATTTAATTAGCCTAGCATACACATTAATTACATGATTGAATACTCATATATCATCAATTCCATCAATTTTTATGCATGTACACACTCAAGCTTAGGTGCACACACACTTGAATTTTTTGTCAGTTTTTTTCCTCTTTGGTACATTACACACACAATGAGTTTTATGCACACACATGAATTCTTGATGAGAATTAAGCATTATCTTGATACACACAAAGTTCACTAGTCAAAATTTGACCATCAATTTCATTCCAAGTGAATCAAATTAGGTGCAAAGTGTAAGTCAATTGATTTACACACCTAATTTTAGCAAATAATTAGCAACATTGAACCACATCAATCAATCAAGCTCCACGTGAAGACGCATCATTGTACACACAAGTGTGTGCACCATCAAATCGGCTCCAAAATTGACCATTGTAGGGCAAAACTCAAACACTCAAATCATCAAATTAGGCATAAATAAGCACAATTAACTTGATTAGAGTGATGATTCCACCTGTTACAAGGGGATTAATCATACATCAAACTTAAATTTCTAGTGGTTAGGCTAGCAAAGTTAGTCAAAAATTAGTAAAAATTAGCATGGAAATGAAGAAAAATTAGAAAGGGTTAGTATGAAATTAGTGAAATTAGGGGTTTGGGATATTTATAACTCAACAATTAGCTTTAATTTCTTGCACATCATCAAATCAAACCAAAATTGAGTTACACACACTCAGAAACCGATGAAATTAGTAGGAAAATTACTCTATTCTAAACATCCTATACTCACTAGCTTAGGTTATCGATCCTCGGCAATGGTGCCAAATGTTGGGAGGCATTGTAGCACGACCTAATCGTAACCCACACAAAATTATCAAATCCATTTATTGGCAACCCGGCTAGGGCATGGAAGCACGATCATCAGATGAATGGAAATAGAGGATTCAAGAGAATACCTCACCAATGTAAGTAGAGATTAGCCATGTCAAGACTAACTCTGACCATACTCTAATCACTAATCAATCAACTCCTACACACATCAAGTCCACTAAAGTCCGACTTGCCAATCTTATGGAGCCATAAGAACACAGTCAACACAAGCATCCATGATCAAAGCACACACTTATTGTATTGAAGTTGGCTTCCCCAATCATCACATGCCAACCAAGGTACTCTAATCACATCACACACAAGTGGCATTGAGCTCAAGTCTCCTAAACCTTCACACACTTAAGCACACGATTAGGCACAAACTCTAATGACATGACCAAGAGTGCACACACACTACACTAATCAAGAGAATTAGAGAAGTAATCAGCTAATTGAAATACTTAGGGAAGAAGAGAGTTAAGATCAAAGCAAGAAGTACATACCTCTCTCAAATCTAGAATAATGAGAGTGTAATAGTACCTCATGACATAATGAAATGTAGAGAAGATAAGACTAATGGGTAAAATAGGATTAGATTAATCAAGCTTCTCTAATTACAATGGATTAGAACTAGCCTCTTAAGCATGGGCATTAAGCTCAAGGCTAAGCCATCCATAGAGTGAAGACTCAAGAGAGAGAGAGATCTCAAAAATGGATCCTCAAGAGTGGGTACTCAAGAATAAAGCCTCCTTGCATAAAGGCTTCCTTTTGAAGGCTGTCACCACAATCTCTTCTACTATGGGTTTAATTTTGAGCCCTCTAGGTAGCATATACAACTTTGGAACTCCCAATGAGCCAAAGACTTATACAAAGGGAGCGGGTAATATTATGCACAACCATAGCATATCTCCCGCTTTATGCATATTTGGTAGAGCCTGTGTTAGCCACTGCGAACACCTATTGTACAAATCATAGTGCTTTGACACAATTTATGAGACGCTAACTCGTGCCATGATCATGCCGATAACTTCAAATCCATGACATTGGCACACACTTCTCGGCATTCGATAACATGAGGATATAAGCTCCCAATTGACGTAAGACAATGGCACATTGTGATGTATCCATGCTCGATAGTGCAAGGCACTTTATGTTTTGGCTCAATTGGTCAAGACCGTCAATATTGCCAAGGGCTTCCACCTCTACGTGCATGATTGAGATAATCCCATCTCATTCTTATTTCTTCTTTCATTATCACACTAGCTACTCTGTCAAGGACAATGTTAGTTAAGATAATTAAAAAAATTTTGTGTTTATGTTTATTTCTAACGAAAGCGCCATACATATGTATCATGATACAGTCACGATCTCATATACACTAAGTGCGTCAAGATGTGACTTATGGTACCTCTTTCTACGAGGGCATGGTACAAGTACACAATTGTACGCTTATAGGATAAGCTAAGACTCTCTCTATGAGGGTGTGTAGTTGTACGCTTATGGGATAAGCTAAGACACAGACATGGTCTGCACGAGATCATATACAAGGGGCATACACCACATTCAAATAAGAGGTTTTACTCAACCCCGCACTCTCTCTCTCTCTCTCTCTCTCTCTCTCTCTCTCTCTCTCTCTCTCTCTCTCTCTCTCTCTCTCTCTCTCTCTCTCTCTCTCTCTCCAACTTCTTTGCGAGAAAGGTGACATGAAACTAGGAATGCTTTCATTGACATCTTTCTATGTCAATATGGTAACAGGAAGGGCTCAAAGACAACAAGAAGGGCTAAAAACCCTTTATTGCCACTTATTTTGGAATGGCTAAGCGCCATCTTTTTGTAATCCACCAATGATTACTTTAAAGATCAACCAACTCTATTCAGTTGCGTACCCGTTGCTTATAATGGACAAGCAAGAGTCTTGCCATTAGTTATTTTTGGGCATTATTTTAACACTACAGACTTTAGGTGTGTGAAAGTACACTTGAGTTTTCTAACGTCTTAAACTTGTAAGAGCTTATCTCTACCAAGCTGTATGGATGAAGCCAGCATTTTGACAGTACGGCTATTCACAAAAACCCTAGATTATGGATTTTTAGGTGTGACAATGATCTAGTTGTGAATACGACTCCAATTTCCGTGGAGCTCCTATTAGCACTAAGAGTGCCTATATGAGTACAGTTTTGGAGTAAGACCCAACTCGTGATTACTAAATCACTTAGTAAGGGTTGATGGTCAGTTCTTGGAAGCCTCCCACATGCATTTTTCAAGGCAAGAAGTCCGTAGACTGCCAAGGGGTAGTGGAAAATATTCAACTTCCAAAGGAATGTAATGCCACGCACAAACCCAAGTGGGTCACGAACATATGCCAAGGGCCGACTACTAATTGAAAAATTATCCTGTAAAGTTTAACCAAGGGGTTTGACAATGTTGACTTTAATCAAGGGGTCTGGACTGCAAAGGCAACACCCAAGCTTAAATGTGCAATACTACTTGCATTTCACTCATTTTCAATTAGTGTTCCTAGGACTTTGCAGGCACGAAATTTGGGTAGGTGCCTTTTCATTATGAATTAGTGAACACTAAGTTCAACCTTCAGGTACGCATCTGATTTGGTTTTGTTTATGTTTGTTTTCTTTTACCACGTAGGATGTACACACTATGTTATCATCCATTTTTTCTCTTAATAGAAATGACAAGGTCATGTAAGAGCCAAGAAAGTTGGGTTGTATTGTCCAAAATAAGTTTCTGCATTATGTAGTTGTAGACCCACTTGTAGGTTTTATTTGGAACATGTTGTCACATGGGATGCAACATGGTCTAGGAACTTACGGATTTTGGTTTAGCCAGTGTAGAGCAAGGATAATGAGGGTCCCTCTCCCTTCGTAGAGTGTTTGCAGTTACCTCCACGCACAAGAATACTTTGTACTTCAAGGATGTTCTTTTTTTAGAGATCCTCACATGATACATATTCCACATGTGGAGAATATGAATCTTTGGGACTGATACTGGTGCCCACTATTTCAAGTATGTGTCACGACAAAGTCCCTATGTACTGGTCAAATCTATTTTCTAGACCATTTTATGCACGACGTATCAGGAGCAATTTTGGTGGCCAAAAATTGCCGAATACTGAGAATGACTTGTTAAGGTACAAGTGCAACTAAACAACATTATAGATGGTTGTTTATACATATAGAAAGGCTATAAGTTGTCAATGAAAAAGTTTCATTGTTTGTTCCTAGAAGTGACTTCTGTTTCACCATCTATCATGGTTCAAACGTTTCAACAAGGCTTTCACATGATTGCAAAAGAAAGTATTTAGTTTCTTTTCAAAACTATTTACACTCCTCTTTAATGTGTGGTAGGAGAATCACATTTTCCATAAGTATTGGCAAGTATGATCATGGATATATAGGTTTGGCTCTGTTTTTTCTTTTTCATGGAAAGTGAATAGAGGTACTCTTTTGGGTACATCTTTATTGTGCTAGCTCGTTTAGCATGATCATGTGCGTTCTAAATGTAGTCTACACACTATGATTGGATAGAAACCGATAACACAAGATGGTTGCAAATGGACAACAATGTGTAAAATCAAGATGCTACTCTTGTTTTCATTGAACCTCATACTGAGCCATGTGTCAGCCAAGCAAATAGTTGGATCCCTGAAGGATTCCACTACGGAAAACATTAGTGTATCATCACTCTTGTTTTCAAGGAAGAAAACGTTTCTCCTAGGGGGGAGTAATGTCATACAAAGGGAATAGCTCGGTGGTCGATGACCAAACCCAAGGGGCTAGTTGCAAGTGTGGATAGGAAATGAGGCCCAAAAGGATATTTAAAGTTAGGTTGGGAGGCTCATTTCAAGGGCTGATCACTGTCAAAATATATTGATATACACTAGGACTATATACTTACGATGGGATGTTAGTCTCCTAAATACCTTTTACTATTTGATACTCTAAAAAGGATAGTAGATTTAAGTTAAAAAGTTTTTAAATAGGACATGGATAAAAACTTATAGGTTCATTCATACTTGTAATATGTAATCAAGGCTAACAAACCTGTTGTCTTGTTTATATGGATGCAGGTGAGAATTCTATCTTTACTTAGGATCTTTTTGGCTTAGTTGCTATGTGGGACGGCTGTCTTACCTCACTCCTATCCTATTGTAGATTTAGCAAGAACCACGATTAAATTTTCAATCCATGGGATGAAGCTGACTCGACTAGTGCATAGAGGCTACAAGAAGTTGTCAATCTCTCGAAAAACAACAAACAACTCGCATCTAACTCAAGCTACATTCAAGTGACTGAAATCACCAAAAGACAATTACTCATCGGCAAACAAATCACATCCATTACAACATCCAATGCCAATCAAACTTAACGAAACTTCTAGGACATGTTTAGAAGACCTAAGCATACATGTTTATGGTCTCAAATCCCACTTTAGGTCAAGTGAAAAAATCATGATTCTTAACAACAGTGGATTTTTGACCTAAAGTGGGATTTGAGACCATAAGCATGTGTGCTTAGGTTTTATAAACATGTCCTAAAAGTTTCATTACATTTGGATGTCATTTGATGATGTAACGGATGTGATTTGTTTGCCGATGAGCGATTGGCTTTTGGTGATTTCAGCCACTTGAGTGTAGCTTGAGTTAGACGCGATTTGTTTGTTGTTTTTTGAGAGATTGACAACCTCTTGTAGCCTCTATGTACTAGTCGAGTAATCTTCGTCCCATGGATTGACAATTGAATCCTGGTTCTCGCTAAATGTGCAATAAGATAGTAATAAGGTTAGACACCCGTCCCATATTTGACGCCGTTGTCGGGGAGCGAAGAGACCTAAACTAGGAAAAAACACGAGCGTCTTGTGAAGTTATCATTTAACTTCCTCTAGGATCTCCTAGAGTTAAAAAATTTCTTTTTAAAATCGCATAGCTTAAGATTGTCGTCTTTTGCTGTGTAGAGGTAGCTTAGAAGTAATCGCACTTTTTGAGTGCCTTTAGGATTGTAGGATTGTAGAACTAGATTAGGATTTTGAGAATGATTGATAGATGAGACTCTTAAGATCAATACTCAAAAAACCATAAAAGACAAGAAATCGAGTGTTTGTGAACACTTTCCACAACCCCATTGCGTGAGAACCTAGAAGTAGGGTAAGTAGGATCCGAGGTGGATTTCAGAACATTGCTCTCTCCGAAAGAATCATTGTGAGTTGTTATTTGAAGTTGTATAATTTCACGTCTACGGCTAGAAATAGCACGAAAAGACTCCAAACCACTCAATCCGACTAGAGAGTATGCTTAAAAGATGTATGAACCAGTGGTGGGTAATCTCAAGGACACATTGAGGTAAAAATTTCAAGAGTTTGTAAAAACTCATATTATTTACGTTTTCTTGATATTTTAGGCCAAATTAAGTTTTGACCTGATTCCTAGGCTTAAAATAACTCATGAAATGACTGTCCATGAGCAATGTGAAAAAAATGGTTCATTTGAAGGGCCTGAAGTAAATAATCACGATCATTCCCTTTCAGCTGAAAATTGACCAAGGTTGATACCAGTGACTCATTTCATGTGTACAAACAACTTTTGTAAAAGCACATTGGATTTGGATCACGAAACTGACAAAAAATTGGGTAAAAACTAAAGTTTGTACTGACTTTCAATAACTTGAGTGTAAATTGGGAAAACAATAGTCCAAACTAGATGAAATTTGATTCATAGGCTTATATTGATGTGATAGACATGTGTATATTCTTAGTTGACCAAAAAGATGCAAAAATTTATCAGAAGTAAATAATCGTGATTATTTACATCTGTCCTATTTTTCAACTTTTTTGACCAAGTTAGTATACCACTAGTTTTGCCATGTTGTAATAAGCCCACAAACCAAATTTGGTAAGATTTAGATCATTGGATTGAAAATTGTGACCAAATTTGCAAAGTCAGTCTACGGACACAAAACTCATGACCATTTGACCATTTGACCAACAATTGTCCAAACTTGATGGAACTTGGCTAGAGACCTTAAGTTGAGGTGTTAACAGATCTGTGTCAAGATTAGGACCAAAACTTGCAAGAAATTAGCTAGAGTAAATAATCGCAATTATTTAGTCTACTTCAAAAGGTGACAATCTTGCATATTTGAGCATACCACGAGGTCAAGCTTATCAAGTAGACTACGTAAATCAATTTTGGTGAAATTTGGATCACAAAAGTGAGACTTAAGCCAGATTCTTGAAATCAGAGTCTGCGGAGACAAAACAGTTGATAAACTTGAACAGATTTTGTCCAAACTTATTGAAACTTGTCCAAGGACCTTAACAGGTAAACCAAGCCAGAAAGTGCTAGACACCATTTTGGACTTTTGAACTTGTACAGTGTTAGACCAGCATATACAAAGCCACCGGGAAATTTTGGGTTTAATCGGATCCAAATTGGTACATGTTCACTCAATTTCTAGGTTGCAGATTATTCTTTTGATTTTTGCCAAAGTCGAGTCTGAAAATTTCAATTGCTGACTAAAATAGCTCGAATTGAAGTGATGCATAGAGACCCATCGTGATAGCTAGCAAAAACTACATAGTCTTTGTAATAGAATAGCTAACTTGATCAAAATTGATACAGGAATCGGCATCTTGATGAGAGTTGCAATCAAGTCAAGTGAAAATTGACAACAAGTCAATTTGACAGTAAGTACTCTATCCAAGGCTTCACAAGTATTTATGAACCTTAGATCTGGTCGTGTACTAGGAAATCGGGGCATATTTGGAGAAACCTCCAGTAAAGTATCCATCAAAGAAAGTGTGAATCAAGGCAATTCTTTGCACACTATCCTTGAAGAAGTCTCAGACACTTTTTATGATTTAACACTTAAAATATCTTGTTATTCGACTCACTCAAAAACCGGAACAATAGTGCGCTATAAACATATACTCTCTTTTTATAAGACTAATCGCCATGGAGCTCAGGTTTACCTAAATCCTAACGAAGAGTATGCTATTCGCATTGATGACCATGGAACTGAGTTCGAAGAGGAAATCTAGGCAAACAAATAAGGAAAAATCTACATATATAGAAACAAAACTCAGTATTTACAAGTCAAAATCCTGACGTGATAGACAAATGGGGGCTAGAAGTAAATACCATAATTACAGATATGGCCGCAAAAGAAGGACCACCAACTTTAGATTCCGAGGGATATGATCAAGTTGATTTGAAGCCTTTGAAACGGCTTAGTACGGGTAATCCTAGGATCAGAGTCTATTGTTGGGAGGATAGAAATGTAAAAGATCTTCCGTGGACTTCGCCTGCCAGATCAGGATAACTAACACCCATGAAGATCATCTATATCTTCAAGATTAAGGATAAGGAATCAACATATCTACCAACCTACCTGTTTAGGGATCGTTATAACAACTTTGTTATGATGACTCCTGCAGAGGTAGAACAAACCAAATATCAAGGATATTCCATAAGGAATTGGATATTGGGCAAGGACCAGATACTATTCCAACAGATGAACACCGTGAGAGATCTTCTGAGTAATGGTAAGAAACTAGAAACCACCTCATCACATAAAAAACTCGGTGACACTAAGACCAGTCCAGGGCTACATAAGTCACTATTTCCAACAGACTGGTTTGAAGCACTAGGACCAACTGCCAAGAGACAGGGAGTTAACCCAAATAGACGTGTTAGACCAGCTGATTTTCAAAAATGGGTCAAAAAATATAGTGGATCTGGGGATCCATACGACCACTAGCAAGCTTTAAGCAAGTGCTAAGAGCGGAACGCATATTCGATTTCCATGCTCAATTCGAGGGGTTTGGAATGAAATTAGAAGGAAAAGCATTTAACATGGTTCCAAAACATTCCACCAAGGTCAATCATGGACTTGAATACATTAGCTCAAGGATTTGTAGGTGCTTGTTCCAAAACGGGGATTAAAAAAAATACAGTAGCTTAAATCTATAGCTTTAAACAGAAATAAGGTGAGTCTGTTAGGGATTGTGCAATTCGAATGAAACAATACATTTCCAGATGCCCAGAGCTAGAGATACCTGCAGAAGAACGACTAGTATCATTGTTTCTAGAGGGATTGCTAAACAAAAAACTTCATGCTATACTATATAGCAAGAAGCATACAACCCTAGAAGAGTGCATGTCAGATGCTATTGACTTAGGAGACAATTCTGATATTTTCAACGAATAAGATGTCCCTAAAGATAACCAAAGTGAGAAAACAGCATCCACTAAACCAGCACAAGTGGGAACGGCTGCTGCAACACCACTTTCATCCATAGAAGACATGCTCAAAAGGATGAATGACATGATGAATAACATTCAAAAAGCACCTATGAGGGGACCAGAGCAAGGGATACCTCAAAAAATACAACCAATCAAATCACAGAAATGGTGTGCAATCGAGGATAAATGGACCAACCATGAGACCAATGAGTGTTATTACCTACCAAAGTATGATGGGAATGTTTAGTATGTGCCCATGAGTCCACAAGGAAAACCCATGTACAGATACCAGCTTAACATGGCACCAGCTCAAAGATCACCTATGGGTATAGAAAGACCTCAACCCGTGGTGGGTGAACAACCTCCGTATCCAGGACATAGTGCAGTGCCTGTGAAGTACATGCATTCAGAAGGAGTCATAGATGAACAAGCACTAGTGCCTGTTACACCCAATGCTGAGCCAAGTCCATCTATAGTAATGGTAGAAGGAGATTGGTATAATTCACATCCGCCACCAATGGGAGAACCTGTGACTTATACTCCACCAAAGCTCGCACCAATGTGCTATGTGGCTAATCAAGGTGTCAGACCTCCTATGGTAAGACCCATGATTAAGCCAAGAATGAAAAATAGTCATAACTGTGGTGCAGATGATCATTGGAAAAATGAATACCCAGAGCCAGAAAAAAACCTCAAGCTAGTTGAAGCTTATTGCATACAATGTGGCAAAAAGGGAGGAAACTTCCCAAAAGATTTTCCTAAAAATCCTTTAAACAAGGGTAAAACAGTAGTAAACATAGTCCAAGTGATACCTAGTAGGTCCTCTGAGAGTGAACCAATTGTTCCAATCAAGGTAATCACTTGATCCCATGCCAAGAAAAAGAAACATAACTCCTCTGATGATTTGGAGAATACAAAAGTTGTCTCTCAAAAGATCAAAAAAGCAGAAGCAAAAGGTAACAGATGAAAAAACTAAAATAGCAGGCTGAAATCTAGGAGAAAGTAAAAGGTGAAAGAAACTACAAGTGAAATCAAAGAAACAAACACAAAATCTGGAGGATCAATTTTGGTTGATACAATTTTTGAGCCTATTACTGCAGCCTTGGAAGCCTACCAAGTAGGACTTAAAGCAAGCCAAAACATGGAAAACAAATGGAAAAACTATCCTTCTCCAGACATGGAAGCACCTAAGCTTGAAGCTTATCAAAACTTGGTAAGAATCATGCAAGAGATGTTGGAAAAACCAAAACCCAAGCTCTAAAGTATGGCAAAACATGAGGCTAAGTTTGTGGTAAGAGACAATCAAGGAAAATCCGAAGTGGTGGTAGAACCCCACATTGAACCAAAAGAGCCATAACTTATAGTGCCGGACGACGAATATGCCTTAGATGGAATTTCATTCATAGAGGACGACTGGCCAGGACACTTATGGAAAAAAGAGATGTCAATGATGGGAGACTAACTCTAAAGTGAGCTTCTATAAAGGAAATTTGGTTAGACAACCTACCTCCTAATATGGACATGGATGTACAATCCTTGTATAGGGATTGAAAATCTAAAGCTTCAAGAATGTCTAAACCATTGACCTTGAAAACATTACCCTCTTACTTGGGAGATAACGAAGATACATCCATAGTGTGTAAAACCACTTAGGTAAAAAGAGCAGAATAGACCCTAGAAGTAAACAACATTCATTCAATCATGTCTACACCCATCCAATGCACTCTTACTTTGGTAGAACTGTTAAAAATCAAACCATATTTATGGAATGATCTACAGAAAACCCTTGAGAAGGTGGGGATAACGGGGCTCATTGCAAAAAAATTGGGAAGATTGAAACACAAAATGGATAACAAAGAGATTTGATCTGTTCCAATGAACAAAGTTGGAGAATACTACAAAGGGAAAGAAGAAAATACCACCCTTCTAGTGAAATATAATAACATAAAAACCATGGCAATATTGGATAGTGGGGTAGGTATAGCCATAGCCACGAAATCAGTATGGGAATCCGTGGGACAACCAGCCATTAGACAAACTCGAATGAAATTGCAATTGGTTGATGGATACATTGAAAGACCCGTAGGACAGCTTGAAAAAGCGATAGTTAATTCTTGTGGGATTGAATATCAACACACTTTTGCCAAGGTATACTTTGCGAAGAAACTCAATTGAAAAATCATATTGGGAATACCTTTCATGCGACAGGTACAACTCATCCAAGATTGGGGAAACAATTATCTGTACTTGAAGCAAGTGGGATCTATAACAAGAGTTAATCTAAAAGATCACACTTATAGAGATGTCATGAAAGCCCGCATACAAGAGTTTGATTGAGTCTCTTCGGCTGAAACTAAGCTTCCATCGTGGTTGAACAAAGACACTCCTATTTCGATGTGCAAAGCTTCAAAAAATGGGAGCTTAAAATGAGAAGAATGTATCTTAGAAAGGGATTGCACTGTAGTTGTGAAAAAGGACAACTACTGTACCTCTTATTGGAAACCAATTGAAACTACAATAGTTGACTTGATTTCACTGTAGTTGTGAAAAAGGACACTACTCATCAAAGAGAAGATCATTTATCTAGAACTGTTTCAGGGGAACCACCTAAAGCAGTAGACGATGATCTACTAGATGCAAATCTGTTCTCCGTGGAAATGATACCTCGATGGTCGGAAAACATGGTATCATTGATGACCATAGCTCAAGTGGATTCACAAATACCACATCCTATTACAATCAAATTAATCAAGCAATTGTCTATGTATCAATTACTAGCTGGTAGGCTATACAAAAGAAACCGAGATGGAATATTGCTCTTATGCATTAATCCTAAAGAGAAACCCAATACCTAAGTCAAGCACATATTACCATAGTAGGACTTCACTTTTGCGGAATACCAACTTATGCAAAGGATCTTGAGACTTGGAGTATTTTGGCCAACTATGAGGAGTGATGTTCGCTCTTTTGTAAAGGATTGTCCTCAATGTCAAAAACAAACACCCATATCTCATGTGACATTTTTCCAAATGTTGCATGTTCCTAAGTGGAGTAACTATCTAGTCACTTACTTATTGAGCTAAACATTTCCTGAGGATATGAGTAGATGCTGTCAAAGAGCAATTGAAACTGAAGCAAGAGACTATGCTCTTATTGGAAACCAATTGTATCAGAGAGGTAAGGATAAACATTTGTGTCTTTGTGAAAAAGAAGACAAATATATTCTTATTATAAAACAAGCACATGCTGGTCACTTTTCTAATGAGACCACCAGAAGAGAAATCTTAATGGCAGGCATATGGTGGCCAACACTTTTTGCAGATGTCAAAGAATATACTTGGAGATGCGATTCTTGTCAAGCGAGAAAAAATGCCAACATGTGTGGATAGCATGCCCTTAAGAACAATGATGGGAGCTAGAGCTTTCACAAAATGGGGTATAGGCTTTGTTGGGCCAATACAGCCACCTGCTTATAGAACCTAAGCTCAATATATCATTGTAGCTATGGATTATTTGACTAAGTGGGCCGAGGCTAAATCAACTCAAAGAATGATTCTAGAATCACTACCGCATTATTATATGAGTATGTATTCACAAGATATGGACTGCCAATATAAATTTTCAGTCATAGGGGAACTCATTTTGTCAATAAGGTAATCAAGTATCTGCTTAATGAATTTATGGTCATCCATAACAAATCAGCTCCCTATCACCCACAAGAAAATGGACAACCTGAGCATACGAATAAGATTCTTAGCTCGGTATTGACTAAAGTGGTTAGTTCAAGAAGGATAGACTGGGAAATGAATCTCCATGCAGCTCTATGGGCTTATCGAGTTTCATTCAAAACAGCTTTAAATGCAACACCCTTTAACCTTGTTTATGGTCTTCATGTCATATTGCCAATAGAGTTTCTATTGCCGACACTAAGGGTACCTAAGGATCTTGAGTGGACTGGACACGAATTGTCAGAAATACTTGAAGATTTAGAAAAGCTAGATGAGCAAAGGCTAACTGTTGTAGCTCACATCTATGCACAAAAGAAAAAAAAACAGTTTTTTGATTCCCATTTGATTACAAAATCATAGCACAAAAGAAAATGCTACAAGTAGCATGGTGGGAGTCAGGAAAATTTGGGTACCAAAAGCACAGTTTAAGAAAAAGCCAATTTAAATCTAAGTGCCCAAAACATCATCAACAATACCAAAGACGGTTACGAAGGTCAAAACACAGAGACGAGCATCTCCAAGAAAGGACCTAACACAAAACGGATTTGGAAGAAAAAGAGCACTTATCTTATCTGCAAACTGGAAAATTAATCAAGCATTGGAGATTTAATTCTTAGAAACCTCAACCACACCATTCTGACCAAGACAAACCAAGATATCAATGGCAGGTAAAATCTCCACAATAATAATTATTGATACCAACAGCTCAGGAAATTAGCGTGCTAAATCATCCCGATGGTAGAATCAAGCAAAGAACACACATGCTATAAGATTTGCTCTTTGTTGGAAGACATCATCAGAAAGCCTCTACATCAGAAACCCTTGAGTTAATTACTCAAGGTCCAACTCTTGCACAGCATAATGGTTTGAATTGCATTGATCTTCAAAGCATGGACAACCAAGGCTATGCATAGACACGATTGTTCAACCCATGCACACAGTCGTCCCGAAGTACGCCATCTAGGAGGGGTGGAAGAGTACTAAGTAATTAAGGGCAATGTTTGAAGAGAGAGAAAAAAGTTTGATGTTAACATGTGATTTTTTTGCAAAATTACTTAATAATGCCCTTATAAATCATCAACAAGGAAAATTTAACTGATAACATCTCCTTGATGAGTGTAAATAGTGTATATACTATCGGAAAATCATAAAAAATAGTCCTTTTTGGTTATCTTTCATCATTTTTCTTGATAATGAGACTTAAAAATGGAGAAATCCAACAAAAACAAATAAAGATGTGTTTCTCAGTGGATTTTCTTAATTTTTTGATTTTCACTTTGCTTTTTTAGTGCATTTGTTATTTTCTTTCATTTTTTCAATAAAGAGGTCAGAAATTAATAATAAATAGCAAAGGAGCTCAGATGGAAAAATTGAAGACACGGTGATCAGAGAGACAAGATAAACAAGCACAATTTTTTTTAAATCAAATCAGCAGATGGAAGCAGGAAGCCTAAATTAGGTGGCCATACCTACTTTTGCAAAATGAGCTACAGGAATCCAAATGGAAAATTTTTTGAGTCTAACATAGATTTCATGGCCTAGGAGGACTAGCAGGGGAATCTGGGGAAAATTGGTTCGGGAAGTCCGGGTATAGATACCCAAGGTAGGCTAAAATCACCTCATTTCCACTTGTTGCCTTTGGAGAGAGAGCCTTTCGACCCTCTTCGCGCGTATTTTCCGGAGTTCACAGTCACCTATTTTCAGCGCCGTCTCACATGAGACATGAGGGATAAGTTCTATACTTATCAATGATCCATTTTGTACGTCCGGTAGCTAGTCTAAACCCTTGGAACAAACCCTAGAATCCGAGTAGTGCACGAAGACGTACGACCAAAAATCGACCATAGGGGCCTATCAGCTCAACCAAATCGGTTGAGATTTTAACTCTAGCATGCCCCAACATATTAGAACACTTCAATGGCAACAGTTGACCATTTGGAAAGGGTCGAGGGGGTCCCAACTAGAAAAGCTAGGTTTTTGGCAGATGCCAGAATTGGATTCTGACTCCACAGACACCTTACATATGAGGTCTATATACAATGTATATATGATTGGTTTCATAAAATCAATTAAGCCAAGCCTTCTAAAAGCAAAAAACAGCTCGAAGGCTACAAAGCGTCAAATTCAACATACGAGGTCAAATTGACTCCAAATGGGCCAAAATTGAATGAGTTGCTTCACGACTATGTTGCGGACAAGTCCATAGCCTCAAAAGTTACTAACCAACTCTACAAGCCATGTAGTCAGAAAATTCAGAGATTTCAGAGTCGACAAAGCACGAAGTGATGCCGGTAAGACAAAATTTTACCAAATTCAATTTAGGACTTGTGTAAGGTGTATAGAATGTGTTTAGGTCAAATTTTTTAAGTTTTCCAAGAAAAAGTTGACTACTGTAAATAATCACGATTATTTACCTTTGCACTATTTTGGCTTGAAAATTGCATCATCACCTCACCTATCACTTGTACACACCTATTACATGCCAAATTTCAAGTATGAACCAAAATAATCAAATGTAACTTGAAAATTTGCCAAAAAGACGCAAAGAAGTCCTTGCAAGCCAAATTTTGAGTTTTGAGTTATCACCTCATATCACATGCACATGGTCTATACCATACTTAGAACCAAGTTGCACCAAAAAATGTCCATTTTGATGAAAACGTTAATAATCATGATTATTTACTTTTTTGCCAAGATGAGGGAAACTTGCAACTTTGCCATCATAGGACCAAAGTACATGATGTCCTAAGCCCACTAGCCAGGTTTGAACAAATTTGGAGCGCAGAAACTCAAAATTGCTTTACATGTACTGTTTCAAAGACCTAAAGCCTAAATCTCGCATCATTTTCATCTTGTGCACTCAAATGAGCCCATATTTAACTTAGAGTATCTATTTGGTATAAACTTCAAGCTTGTAATGCCAAATTTGCAAAAAGTTGAAAAAATTACTCAGTTGTAAATAATCACGATTATTTAATTTTGTTGCAATTTTTTGTTTGGACTTCCAAAATTTTGCTCTTTTCATGTTTTAATGCATCGATGCATGTTCAATTTTGTTTTTGAAGAAAATTGGACCAAATTTGTCAGCATTTCAGACTGAAGGACATTTCAGAGAAAAATCTGTAAAATTTTCTAACTTTGACACTCTATTCATTCACTCAACAGGAGCCATGCAAGCTGCAAAGAAGGCCAAGAAGAAGCTCTCGCAAAAAGGAGAAGCTGCAAGAGCTGTCACCATACCAACTGGACCCCAGTCCAGTCAAGACTGCCAAAGCGACCTACCTTTTGAAAGAACGGCTTGAAGAGCATAAGACCGTAGTGTCCACAAGAAGATTCAAGAGCAAAGAAGGACATCAGGTAGAACTTCAACTTCTACCAAAAGAGTTTTATGATGTCGCCGCAAAGCCCAAGACAAAAGAAGCCAAGAGAAGGCTTGGACTCAGAGAGTTTTATAAACAAGAGCCATGTGGAGTGGATTTCCAAAAAGCTTATGAGCGCTTGTCCATGATCAAAGAAGAGGGAACCACTCAAATCTCTGACCAGCAAGGGAACAAATTTGAAGTGGTGATTACAAAAGACATAGTGATAGAAGCTCTCAAACTGCCAGCAGAAAGAATGACAATGAGGGAAAGAGATAGAAATACGCACGAACCTTCACCAAGGAAACTTCCACTGCGACATGTGCCGACCTCATCCAAAAACAGGTGGAATAGCCTGCAAGATTGTACCATCAGCACTTCCACTTCCTTGCCAAGAGACTGCCAAGGTATAGGACACCCAATCATGTGGTTTCCACAACATTTACACAAGTCCTCAAATCAATAACCAGGAAACCAATTGACCATGCACAGTACACGTTGTCCACGTTAAAGGGGACAAACAAAGAGAGAAAAATAACATATCTGGGAGCACTAGAGGTTCTAACTAGAATTGCCTACCATGCTATCGGCATGGCCGACAACTTCCCACCTACCCCAGATCAAAAAACTTGAATCACGTTAGCACAACCTTCACCCCGAGCCACAAGATCTACCAAGAGAACCTACAAGTCTGATGAAGAGTCTGCTGAGAGCTCGCCAGAATGGCATAGTAGCGAAAGCTTTGATAATGAGGAAAGAAGAGCACGAATCAAGGAAATGAAAAGAAAAATCATGGCAGAACATCAAGAGAAGCCACAAGAGAAGCAGGCCAGGTTTGAAAGAAAAAAACACTCCTACAAACGCAATCGCCAAGCTCAAGGCAAGGACCCGGCAAAGTAGGTACCAATTGAATTGAAAGGACCAAGAACAAAGCACCATGCCAGGAAACAGGCCAAAGACCCTACAGAATCACTGGAAAAAATGTATCAAGAAGCAGAAGCTTTGAAGCTGAGAGAAGCCCAAGAAGCAGAACAAAAAGCCAAAGAGGCGGCGGAGCAGCAAAAGCAAGCCAAAGAAGCAACCGCATAAGGAGAAGCACATCACGAACAAGGTGAAATGTCTCCTCGACCTTCCTCACCTACTTCAGAACAGCATGATCACCGTATGCCAAACCATAACCATCACCAGTAGATAAAGACAGAGAAACTGAGCCCACAAAAGAAACAGATCCTGAACAAATAGAAGCAGTTGAATCTGGACAACCGGCAGCTAGTACACAAGAGCAAAACAAAGAGAAAAACCCAAAGCCAAAAAGGGCAACGAGTCCTGCACCAGAGGACACCACAAAGTTTGAACAAACAAGAGAACAGGATTACAAAGAAACACCTTCTACCTCTACATAGCAAGAAATCTCCGAGGCATCCACAAAGCCGCAGAATGACAAAGCAGAAGAAGAACAACCGCAGTCTCAAGGGCAAGAACAACTAGCCACCACGATGCAGCTAAGAGAGACACAAGAGACTGCCGAGACATCTAGGTAGCTAGCAAGAAATGAAGATTGGCAATCAAACGATAAGGTAATCCTGTAAGTCAACTAACATGAAAGACAAATGTAGGACATGACAAAAAGACTCCGAACAAAAGCACTTAGTAGCAACACAAAGGCTAAAGAACTAGAGATGGTGATTGACGCTCTCCAAGAGGGATAAATGATAGATTAAATTTCATTAATAATCTACAAAAGCAGGTCAAGAATTGAAAGCTGGAGCTGAACAACATTAGCTAGCAAGGAATAAACCAAAAGGAGATGGAGGAATTAGGTGACCTACTTACAAAATTGTCAGATGCTTGCAAAGCCAAAGATGAACAGCTAACAGAACCAACGAACTTCTAACTACAACTCTGTCAGTTCAAAAGATGCAAGTACACTTACATGTGGCGAATGCCTCCCTGCAATACTCACAACAGGCGAATAAATGATTAGGGATCTTTCTTGTGGCAAATATGAGAAAATCCTACAGTAGCCTCGATCAAAGGGACATATGAAGTGTACAAATCATCAAAGAAAAAGAACAAGGGCCTCGAGCTGGATCTTAAACTAGAGTAGTCTCAGCGCACAGACCTCGCTTTAATGTAGGTGCAACAAGGAGAAGAGCTGCTAAAAGAAATAACTGAACTTAAAAGAGTCAATCAGCTACTAAAAGATGGACGGCAAGAAACGTAAGAAGAGGTAGAAACGTTTGAACAACCACAAATAGATATCCCCTCAGTTTCTTTTGTTGATATGGAGACACAGCCAGCGGAAGGGCTAGGTGGCAAGGAGAAATTACAGGTACAAATAACAAAAACTGATACAGTGCCAATGGTCTAGCTATCAAAAGCTGAGGAAGATGCATTGAAAGAAAAGATTATACAAGAGGTAGATGAGCAGTGGAAGGCATTGATGGATTGGGAGTTGAGAGTTCTTCACTTTGTGAATGTTACACAACTCACTTCCAATCAAATCAATGCGCAATGGCATCAACAATCCCTGCCATATCCTTTGATAAAGGTGGAGTTGACCCAAGTCAAAGAGAGGCTTTACAAAGACATACAAGAAGAAGGCTTTACAAAGACATGCAAGAAGAAGGCGCAAATGAAGACCACCCACAGTCTAGGCTGATCTGGTTGAACAAGAATCCAAGGTATTTGATTTTGTTCACAAGAGCACCTGCAGCACTTGACAAGGATCCCACTTTTTGTCTTGTACCAAGAGTAAGGACCTAGCAAGCACATGAGGAGGCATTAACAAAGAAACGGTCAAAATGGCTGAACTACCCAAGATTGCCTGCTCTTGAAAGGGACGACCGACAGAAGAATACATGGTGAAAACCCTAGCGGGCGCCATGTCCTTAGTCTTCTGGATATATCATGTGAGATGCTATATAAAATCTGCCGAATGTTGTTCACTTGCATCAAAGTTTTCCATGAGCCAGAGCAAGCAGGCGCCCGGTGGATGTCATTCCTTGAGGGTAATAAAGGTTTATGCTACGATCTGAGTGGGGCCAACCTTCTAAAGAAGTCCTCTATGGATTCTATTCCAGATGTATGCTCTTACCTTCTCATAATATGTTGGCGTTTGAGTAAGCGTTCTACACAGGGTTCTTCACTTGGTGAATGAAGATATTTGGGCCAGTGATCAGCAACCTGACTTCGAGATTTATAGGCTACTCAGCAGTGGAGCTTAAAAACAGAGTAGCTATGCAGTCTTTGTAGGGTACCAGATAAAGAGAGAAAGATCAGATACGAAAAATCCCTAAATGTGCTTAAAGAACGCCTCCCAGCCGTCAACCCAAAGACTACTATAGCCCATAAAGCATTTTCAAAGTACGACACAGGCGAGGAAGGGGGGGATGTTAGCAGCAAGCTCACTCGGATACCATTTTTCGGAGCTCTTATTGTAAACACACTTATTATTTTTGATAAATTGGGAACATTGTAACTCCTATTTTTTGGATAAACCTTGAAATTGATGAGCCGAGGCTACAAGCTTCTAGATTGTATCAACCTGTCACTACCCATCTTTAGTTAGAGCTCCCATATTATTAGTTTTGACCACCAAAAACCTTGGCTAAGGTATAAAAGCCAATTTTTGTAAGTTATTATTAAGTTTTGGATAATGAAATAGACAGTGTGAGCTAACGGTGCTCACTTCTCTCCTTCTCACACTTCCTAATCCATCCCTGGTTGTCACATTACAGTCGTGTTTGTTGCATTGCAACCACAGGTAAGAGCTCTATGCATTGACCTAAACACTTCATTGTATTTTTTAGCTTTTGGCACCGTCAACCCGCGGCCTGATTTCATCATAAGTAGGAATTTACACTTCAAAATCCAAAACTAAGCATAGGCGGGGTATTGGGACATCATTGCTAAGCATTTAGGTGCATTCTAGATCGAAAAGGACTAGGTCAAAATGTTGTTGTTAATAATCACGATTTTTTCACTTGACCTAAAGTGGGATTTCAAACCATAAGCATGTGTGCTTAAGTCTTATAAACATGTCCTAGAAGTTTCGTTACGTTTGGATGTCATTTGATGTTGTAACAGATGTGATTTGTTTGCCGATGAGCGATTGTCTTTCGGTGATTTCAGTCACTTGAGTGTAGCTTGAGTTACATGCGATTTTTTTGTTGTTTTTTGAGAGATTGACAACCTCTTGCAGCCTCTACGCACTAGTCGAGTCAGCTTCGTCCCATGGATTGACAATTTAATCGTGATTTTTGCTAAATCTGCAATAAGATAGGAGTGAGGTTAGACACCCGTCCCACATGCTATTTGGGAGTGAAAAACCTGGCTTCCTTCACTTTACAACCATATTTTAATTATTATCTCATGTATAGCTACATTAGAATGATACTTCTACTTCATTCTCATGTTGTTGTACAAAAATGAAGCTAAGACTGAGTCATTTTTGTGCTAATTTTTGTCCTTTTCCAAAAGCTAGCTATCTTTTGAAATTTTATGTTTTCTTGTGTATAAGTATAGGTTTAATACATAAACACCCACTTATGCTCCTTTGCACGTGTGCCTTGGAGATAGGTAGAAGAAAATTGAAAGACTCCTCAAAATAGGGCATGCCGGTTTTCCCTTTTGCATGTCCAAATGAAAAGGCCTTAGTGATTCCTTACCTTTGTGCTATTGATTTTTTTTTTTGGAAAATAATCTCTAATTTTAAATTTTAGAGACGATCCTATTGGTTCATGGGTCACTTATATGATAAACATCCTCTAGAGATCATGAGGACTCGTCACTCCAGGCTCCAACTTCAAGACCACATACACAACATGATTAAAGAATGGCAAAACACCCTTACTCAGAATCTCATCCTGAATTTTCTCTAGAGTAAAAACTCCTCCAATCAACGTGCATGCTTTAAGGATGCTCACTCATTGTAGTTCATTTGGAGGGCATCAACATACGGAAATGATTATGACATAGGTTACATCATTTGGCAAGATATCCTTCCAACTATTTCATAGCATGTTGGCCTTGACCTTGCTAAGAATATCCTACATTAATTGTGGTGGAAACATTGTAAGAAGGGAGCTTTGGTATGGCGCATTGAGAATTGCAAAAAAAATAAAAATGGCATATATTTTCATGTTGTAAATTAACTTTTTATATAAATTTCTTGGACCCAACATTTATCACATCACCTCATCTATAGAAGATTGAGGGTAAGAACTTTGCATAACCTTTGTGGTGCCCATGTAGTTGATGGATGCTATGAGGTAATATCAAATACGGGCCCACCCTCTACCAAGGTGCTCCTCTCAAAGGTAAGCAATCAATGATTTTGTGATAAAGTCCATGGAAGACTTGCTCACCTTAGGGACCTTAGTCATAACTAGAGATAGAAAAAGAAGCCTAGGGTAAAGGGGTCAGCTTTAGGCAACCTAAGTGGGAAAGAAACTTGCAAACAACACAATGGACATAATAACATGTTCATGGGCACAAAATGAAATGCATGATAAATCCTAGCAGGCAGCTAAAATATTAGCGTGAGGAGCGACACACGGCTCATAAAGGCACTACCAAGAAAATTTCTAGTTGCGGAATAATGTCCACTCCCTTTGGCCCAAGATAAAGTGAGAGAAGAGTTATGAGAAGAGGTTAAGTCCTTAATAGGGGTCAAGAGGAGGGGGTGGGGAAGGTGGGGACGTACCAGAGGAGTTGATAGACAACGGGTGGAGGTGGAGGGATGGGGGTGACGGTGAGGTTAAGGTGGACTGAGGCTCCTTAGGGGTATCCTTCTCTAAAGGGTCAAAATGGTTCCCTGTAGGAACTCAATGCTACTAGAATACTATGATTGACTACCAAGGGGGAAATGTGGCAAGCCCAACCCTATTGGTGGTAGTAGCCATGAACCCATTGCCAGACTAGGGGGTTTCACTATGTGTAATATTACCATATCACATGCGATCAAGTCATGTTTGCGAAACCCCTTATCTATGATTTTTTTAAGGAATGTAATGTACACTTTTATTTCAAAATCTATAGTTTTCTTTAAAGTTTGACAAAATAGTATCCTTATGTATATATTTTTCTAAGTTTCAAGATTTTTAAATACCCTTCTGTTGAGCTCACCTGATAGGTTACTTTTTCTTAGATAACCTCCTCGAGTTGTCGCGAGCCATCAGTTGACCGGCCCTCGGGCTCTAAAGAGGTACCAGCTTGTGTGTCATGGGTACCTGCCTGTTGTGATTGATCAACCTAAGGAGACTGAGCATGTGACATGGGTCAAGATGGATAGGTCTTCTCTAGATGGCACATCTATCTACAAATAAAACACACTTGTTACGGAGTTCAAACTCTCCACATTGTGGTGGAGCCAACTGTTACTCACCATAGGTAGAAGGACATCATTCAAGAGAGTGTGGGTGTCACGAACAAGAACATATATTGTGGGTATACGTGCATCCTTGGCAGCAACTGAAGCTTCCATGTGGTCTCCAAGGTTGTCCCGAACTTGGAATCAATCCTAGAAAGAAGAGAAAGGTACTCTTTCCTTAAGATGGAGAAGTGGCATCAAAAAGGGTGAATCAGCTTCCTCACCAAGAATATATCAACTTGGGTCAAACCCATGGTGCCACTATAAAAAATGAATCTTGACTACTTGAATGGTTAGTGGACTCACTGCAATGACCTTGGCCAAGAATATGAATGTTGATGATGTTTTCCACATTATTAGGGCAAATTTAGATTAAAAAATGGTTGTAAAAGGATCTAAAAAGCGGAAACCTAAAAAAGACAATGAATCTATTACCAAAACTATTCAACATGGGTACTCATTGGATAGAGCTTGTAACATTTAATGGTCTAGTAGCTTGTGCTTAGCGGAAAAGAACATAGACATAGTGAGCATTTGAATAGAATAGATTCCTAATGAGCATAGCAAGAGTTCCTGGATGGAGAGAGCAACAAAAGCATAACACCTAGTTAGATAGGCACGAACAATACTTCAAAAAGAGAGAGAAATTAATTTATTGACAACTATTGAGGACTGGATTTATATGGAGCCGGTCCCCCCTCCAAAAGGCTTTGTATTATAGGTTCCCCCCATCAAGAGAGACATTTTATAATACAATACTTTGTGTTCCTTCAGTAACTTGTTGGTGCAATGAAGATGGAAGCTTCAAGCACCAACATCACACTTGTAAAACAAAACATCTATTCCCTCATGGTCTCAGAGCCAAGACCTCACACACCTTCAAAGATGGTGAGAGCTAGTGGGGTATGAGAGTAGAGAAGGAGTATTCTTACGAGAAATAAGTATGTCTCCTCAAATAATCACTCATAATAGCTTAGCATAGCTTAGTAATTAGCATGGTAGAGGATATGAGCATGCATTGGCTCTTGGATCTTGGTTGGATTTTCATCACAAAGCCAAGAGTTGTTTGTGTACACCTCCCTTCTCACAAGCTTGGAGTAGATGATGAGATTTCCACATTAAGCTTGAGAAGGAGATATGGTCTTCTTTACTTCACACATGAGATTTTGTGAGTGTGTGTGTGATAATTCTTGCAAAAATCACCCCCCCCACCCCCCCCCCCCCCCCCCCCCCCCCCCCCCCACCCCCCCCTCTCTTCGTTGACCCCTCTTTCTATTTGCACATGTTGGAATCCTATTGGCCCCTACAAAGCTTAGCCAATGATAATTAATAAGAGTAAGTGATAGCCTTGTGACATGTGTCCCCCTTTTCCCTTTTGTGAGAGCTTTAGGTATTTAAAAAAATCAATTAGTCTCTCACTGGACCCCTTAGTCTTCTGGCCAATAGGAATTAGGCAAGCCATTGGGTTGTTGAATGCTCATTGGACCCATTGGGGGACTGTGCAATAGTCTTCTAGAGAGATTAATTTCTATTGATTCTTTTATCAAGTGTTTTTCAATAAATTAAACTAAATTTACTTTAGCCTAATTCTCATTGGTCCACCTTTATGTCCATCCAATATGATTTGAATGCACCTTGGGGGCAGATGGACTAGGGAGCTGACATGTGTCCACTATGCCCTTTGTGTAAAGGGAGCTTACAAGAGTGTGTGTGTGATTCTCTCTCATCCCCTACTAAAAGGGCTCACCCCTTCAAGGATAGAAATGTGAGAATACTTTTGAGTCTTCCTACAAGCATCCAATTTATCCTAATCTTGACCATTGGACATAACCTTTGAATTTTGGAACCTTAGCATTTTGGAAGTCTTAACGGCATGAACCTTAGGGTCTTTGAGTCCCATTGATGCAAATTGGTCTTTGCAGATGGCCTCCCCTTTGGATCCCTACTATGATCTGTCTTCCAACCTAATCAATATTCTAGCCTTTTCTTCCCTGGTACTTCCTCGTATTAAATGATCAATTTAAAGCGAGAAAATCATTTAGGAGAATTAGATATTAGTTATTATGATAGAGGATGGAAGGTAAAGGATAGGGGCGAGGGAGTTTTGGATGTGGGTAATGCAAGTAGGGTAGGAAGCGTAAATAGAGTGGGAAGTGTGAAGTAGCAGCGCTCGCAAGGGAAGGGGAGGTAGCAGGTGGCAAGTCACATCTGGGGGGCAACGAGAGAAAAGGAGGGGGCTGGGTACACACATCACAAGTGATAGAGGGATAGGGTATAAAGGGATGCACGAGAAAGAGGGAGGGATTAGGGTGTTGAGGTAAATACGGTGTGCCTCTTACACCGGTCAGAGATGCCAGCAAAGTTCCACCACTGATCGCCTTATTCTTTACTAGATAGAGGAATAAGGGGCTCTCACACACACTCATAGTGTTGAGCTACTCCGCTCAAATCCTTTGTTCTCTCTCTCTCTCTCTCTCTCTCTCACTCTCTCTCTCTCTCTCTCTCTCTCTCTCTCTCTCTCTCTCTCTCTCTCTCTCTCTCTCTCTCTCTCTCTCTCTCTCTCTCTCTCTCTCTCTCTCTCGCCCCCCTTCTTGCTCTCTGCACACGCAGCTTATTCATGCACGCACAATTGGTATCAGAGATACGACTCGGTAATGGCGAGGAGCACAACAACCATGAGAGCTTCCATGTGATATGTTGCTTTCTCTCAGTGGTGGAGATATCAAGAAAGCTTGGAAGCGTTGTGAGAATGAAATGGGAGCTTGAGAGCTTAGAAAAGAGTGTGGAAGATTGTGTGTAAGTGAAGGTGTTTCCCTAAAGACTGTGTGTGCAACAACACTGTTTTCAAATTCCTCTTTTTGTATGTAGAATGTAAATCTAAATATTTTGTCCTTGAAGCCCCTCCGTTATGATGTCACTAGCAACTTTTCAAAAGAAAGTTTTTTCAAATTCATCACTATTTTGCTCACATTTGGCTCACATTGATTGTATACAAAAGTTTCAAGTTTTTTGTTTTCGCATAGTGTACGAGTTTGATGCACTTTTCAAAGCACCGTATGTGTCCAAAATTGGGTGCATATAATTTTAGCTAAAGATAAAATTTGTGCTTGTGTATAGCTTGAGGTTTGAGGGTTTTTTGGTAGATTTGGGCAAGGAATCATGGAGGCGTTTATACTCCATCGATGCGGTCTCTTGAGAGACGCGTGTTTTTAGCACATATGTGGATCTTCTTTCACAAATTTCTACATGATACTTTGGCAGTGATTGTGTGATTCAGTTTATGATATTTTCAAATGGATTTTATATGTTTGTGGTGCATGGTTGATGCCCATTATACATGCATTTTGGCAAACACTTTTGAGTGGTGCTGATGAGCTCTCTTGAGAGCATTGTTTTTGCAATGATTAGGCTTCCGGATGGAAACTCTTTTGGCACTTACTTATGCGCGGTCACTCTGTGGATGTATGTTGAGTGTGGATTTCCATTGTATGTAAGATTGTGGAGCCATTTTGGCATTTCTACTCATTGGCATTGAGTAGTGTTATGGTCCATGGTTTAGAGTCCTCTTTTAGAAACTATAGTGGTCGAGGTTTACTCCCACTTTGCAACAACTGTTGCTGACAGATTTTGATCAGGTTCTAGTGGTCAAGAGGTTCTCCCACTTTCGCATCTTGGATGCGGTTTTATGGTTCAGATTTCCATTGAGATTTTACTCCAATTATAGAGGAGATCTTGTCTGTTTTTCACCAGGTTTTATGTGTTTTGTGGCAAGTGCTAGAGAGTTATTTTAGTCAAGTTTTGGCTTGTGCCTATGCAACTGGTCATTTTTCTTGTGCTCTCATTACGTATGGTCACCATTTAGGCATGATTGATTCTTGGTTTTAGCAGAGGGTTATGCACTTTATGTGATGTTTGCCATATTTTGGTGGTAGGTGTATGATCATCTAGTTTTATTTTTCATTGTGTTCAGCAATTATTCTCTTATGGACAAGGCATTTACACTTTGTGTGGGATGATCTATAGAATCGTTTTGCTCTCAATTATGGTCCTTTTGTCATTGGATACAAAGGTTGGTGTATTAGGTAGATCTCAGAGGCACAGACATGTGGTTTGTTGGCATTGTGGAAGACCAAGGAACATGAGGAGGTGTTGTTTTAGGTGTTGGAGATAGAGAAGAATTCCATTGGATGTTGTTGAGTGTACGATTGTGGTAGATACTCCTACTTCTACATTTTCACTTAGGCATGCGAGGACTTTGTTTCATGATTGGGAGCTAGATAGCATTGCTTTATGCCATGTTACTCCTTAGGGAGTGGTTCTGCATGTTTCCTGCTCTGAGACAGCTTGGTGTTTATGGTGTGGGTGACGTTCATTTGCATTTCTCCAGTGGGAGTATACTTATGCTCCATGATGTTCAATATGTTCTTGATGCTCATAAGAGTCAGATCTCCCTGTCTCAACTTAGAGATCATGAGTGTCATGTTCAGTCGATTGTTGAGTCTTTCCTGATGAGGAGAGGTTTTCTTGTGATAGCATGAGGCCATCATGGTTCTCATTCAACTCTTCTCTATGTTCTTCATGTCAGAGATGCAATAGTCTTTGTGAGTCTATTGCCATGTAGACATTCACAATCTAGGTGAGTACACCTTGATGATGAATAGCATGACCCTTTGCTCATTGTGCATGCAGGGTCTAGAACTCACATGTAGAGTATAACAACTCTTTGAAGCATGACTACAAGAATCACCGGTGGTGCTGATAAATTTTGATGCTTTGCCAAAAATCAGGGAGCATATCAGTGAGTCACATGTGCAGTATAGTGCAGTCTCAAAGACCTTGCAGACATGTACTTTTGCAGATGAGCTCCAAAGTACTATGCATGACATGTTTGTAGATGTAGAGTTAGAGTGGAAATGATATAGTGAGACACACTGGATTGATCCTCTCAGGACAAATATGCCTCCTACCATGGAGATGAGAGATATGGAGTTCTTTGACATTCTCATGCTAGAGACTAATATGGTGATGCCACAACATGAGGATACAGTCCCTATGGATGATGGGGGAGTGACACCTACCCTCAAGTCAGCATTGATGCATCCATATGCGCCTAGTTCTAGTGGTGATATACTCAGGATTGAGATACCTTATGTGGATAGATTGGTGGAGGTCACAGCACATGGCGATGATGCGATTGGCATGGATATTTAGGCAGAGATTACACATTTGTCATCAGCCTTTGGGACTCTCATGTTCAACCTTTTACTGTTGAGACCCAACATAGTAGTTGTAGTGGAGTATTTGCAGTTGGGGTTGTCAATCGTGCTATGAATGGAACTATCATGATGCATCATGGAGCGGGGCAGGTCATTACAGGATACGTGTGGGGCATGCATGATTTCTAGTTGGGATACATGCTTCCACACACTGCTAGAGAAAACACGGTGACATGCATTGACTTTGAAAGAGCTACTGGGAATAAGTTGAGATGAGTTTCCTCCCTTACCTAATGTACATACTTGTGGGGCATGCATGCTGATTTAGTAGGGATATATGCTTCCACACATGGCTAGAGCAAACACAGTTACATGCATTGACTTAGAAAGAGCTAGTGGTAATAAATTGAGATGAGTTTCCTCCCTTACCTAATGTACATACTACTAGCTCCTATAGTAGTACCACTTATCAACACATTCGCCTTTAATTAGGATATTGTAGAGGTAAAGTGGGTGTGCCTCTTACCTCGGTCAGACATGCCACAGACGTTCAATCGCCCTTTACTTGTACACATCTTATTATTTACTATATAGAGGAATAAGGTGCTCTCTCATAGAGACATAGTGTTAAGCTAGTCCACCCCACATCTTGTGTTCTCTTTCTCTCCATCTCCTTCTCACTCTCTCCGCACGCACCGCATTTGCCCAATTCCTTGCCCACCCTTCACATTCTTGAATTTCATTTTCAATCAAAGGAAACAAGTCACTTTGGGCACTAGATTTCAAGACTTTCTTCTATGAATCTACAAACATCTCCTATAGCACATCTTCAACCAAAAAAAGAGATGGAGGGGCCATCGTAGTAGAAGTCGACGGGCTATAGAGTACCTTAAAGAACACAACCAGCTTTCTTTGGGATGCTATTCTCGAACAAAGTGTAGACTCATGTGGTTACTTAGAGAGAGAGAGAGAGAGAGAGAGAGAGAGAGAGAGAGAGAGAGAGTTATCATCCATGGAGGTCATATATGATGTATGGGACCAAAAAACAACACATTACATGGATGCTTCTTGATGAAGGCATTATGTACATATGAGTTAAGGACTAAGGGTCCATTGGCCCCATGAGGAGAGATTTTAAAAAAAAACTAAGAGGGGCTAGGTGAGGGGGAAGCCGGTTTGGGAGTTTGAAACTCTTGAATGACAGGTTTGCCACCTCAATAAACCACCCATTTTCCTTTTTTGTGGGCTTTGTGCATCTTCTTGAGCTCATTTGTTTTAGTCATTAGTTTATTTGTAGTCAGTTCTTTGGAAATCCAAATGATTTTCCCCTTGAGAAGACAAATTTATCTTAGTAATCGCAATCTCTTTTCTTTGTTATTGAAGGTGAGGATACAATGCTTAGGTGGCACCTTCATATGTGCATTGTTGATTCAATAAATGGTTTTGGGCTTTATGCAAACTGGTTGAAGGATATCATTGAGCTTGTTGATGGCTTCCTTAAGGGTGTCCACATCGGTGCACCATGGGGAGGTAAGTCCCCCAATCCTCACCTTGAGGCCAAGGGATTCTTGTAGTGGACGCTCTTGCAAGATTCTTGTACTGAGGCGGTCCAGGGCGGGCAACAAGAAGAGTGGCCTCTAAGCACCCTTGTAGGCTCCCGTGCTGCTCAATTGGGTTGGGGTTGGAAAAAACAACAAACACACACACAAACCCGCAACCTAACCCCACACAAATTTGGGGCACCACCTAGTTTTGGATGCGAACTAGGACGCGTAGAGAGAGAGAGAGAGAGAGAGAGAGAGAGAGAGAGAGAGAGAGAGAGAGAGAGAGAGAGAGAGAGAGAGAGAGAGAGAGAGAGAGAGAGAGAGAGAGAGAGAGAGAGAGAGAGAGAGAGAGTGCTCGGGCTGCTTTGAAATGTATCGGCAATGAGCAAGAAAACACAATTATATATGTAAGAAAGAGAGAGAAGAGGGAGGGGGTGCTTGTTGCATTAATACCTTCTTACAAATCTATCATGACCGATCAAAGTGAGATTAGTATTTGTTCAACATAGCTTGAGTAAATTTCACCACGACACATCACAAGAAAAGCCACCCCAATCACTGTCTTAAGGCCAGGGGAGTCCTCTCCACCCTGTCGCCCTCTTACAATATGTGGGATTTATGGCTAAATTGATGACAACACCCAGACACAAGCTATCAAGAACTAAAAATATCACCAAGACACTTACACATCATTGTTGTCCATTACTTCACGTTGGAAGAGAGACAAAGTATCCAAGCTTAGTCCAAATCCACCCTCCTTGATTCAGCAAATGTTGGGCTTACACTAGTAGGAGGAATGATAGATTTTCCACTCTCAATTGAATGATCGCTCTCTCTCTTACAATGGCATAGAGTTCCCATGCTAATCACCCCTATTACAACACATGCACAAGCATACGACAATGAGGTTCCACTCAAGAGCTCCTGCTAGAGAGGTTGAGCTTGGCTTCTCAAGCTATAGCATAGTGCTCTTGCTTATGGCTCTCCCCTTGTGCTAGCTACACCCTCCTTTTATAGCAATTTTGAAGGCTAGGGTTACTCCTCTAACCACGGTTGGGTTAGATTTTCAACACTTACCTAATTTCTTTTGCTTGGAATTATCAAGAAGTTGGTGTGGATAGATGAAGAAGAGAGAGAGGAGAGAAGTGGAGGTGATAGGACTTTTCATAGTAGGTTAGTGTTAGTAAATTAGTAGAGTTAGTTATTTTATTGATTTACAAATGGAATTGGATATTTACAATGGGAGTATCCAAGTAGGATACAAATAAGGAAGAAAAAACTCTTAATAGGTAAGAAAACATGGATTTCTTACAATGTTGATGCTCCAAGTGTCTTGAGTAGGGTCAATTTTGACGCTTGTTGACGGTCCACTAGCTTTGACGATACGTTTTTTTCACTCTTGACCTTCCTTTGGGAACCAAGGTAATTGAATATGAGTAATCAATGACCATGATGTTGTCTTTCAAGAGAAGAGGCTGAATTTTATGGTTTTTTGATAGATATGGGTAATATGGATGAGGAAAAATGAGACTAGGTGGTCAATTTTGGAATGGAAGTGTGTGTAGGAAACATGAGTTCACCATGGTTTCTCTTATTCTTCAAGGTTTAGAAGAAGGTGAGTAGGGTGCAGAGAGGAGTGGTGAGAGAGGTGGGGATGATGAGTAGAGAGGTGTGTGTGAAAGAGGAAAATGATAAAGTGGAAGAGGGAGTGTAGCTGCATAGCATGGGCAAACTGGGGTCCACAAATAAAATCCTAGCTCACAGCTCGAAGCTCAAAAAAATATGAAAACATTTGAGGTGAAAGTTCAGCCCACGAGCTACAACTTTTGTTTGTATCACCTTTTCAAATTCGGGGAGCATGTGATCTTTAAAAATTCAGTAAAACCGACTGTTTTTTCCACTGCACAAGGTCCTTGTGACGTCCTTCTTTGGATGATTCTTTTGAATACCTCCAAGAGTGAGCTCCCCATGGTACATGCATGCATTCCACATACCCTTGACCTTATTTGGTAGGTCTATAATTGAAGATATTGTTGAGATCATGATATAAGTGAATAGTACAACTAAGAAAATCAAATATTGAGGGGTCTAAAAAAATATGTACATGTCAAATGTAAATAATATAGGTGGAAAAAATATAAAGGGGTCAAAATAAATCTCTCTCATTATAAGTCTACCATAAAAAGATGAATATTTTTGGTGTTCTAACTTGTGAGAGTAAAAGAGAATAGATGTAGGAAGGAAAAATCACAATAGTGAAAAAATATACACATAAATAAAACTAGGTTTTTTTGGATTTTTGTTGGGATGGAGTTACACCAAAAATAAGAGAAGCTTGCATGAAATTATTTTTTATATGGAATAAAGAGTATGTAAAATGGTAAAAAAAAATATGGTATAAATAACACAGCATAAATAACACACCATAGGTAGAAATATTTAAATAAATACCAAAATAATTATGAAAAATCCTTTTATTTAGGCCCTATATACAATGAAATATTTACACACAAATGGGCCATAATATACTTATATTTTTTTTATTTTATTATTTTTTTGGCTCAACTAGCCCAGTGACTAGCGATTTGAGGGTTTTTAAGAAGATATAGGAAAAGTCCCCTAGCTCACACACACCAATATACAGTGAAATGGTAGGGATAGCCACAGTGTTTGGATGATTTTAATAGGGTGGGTTAACTCACTATGGCAATTACGGAGAGCCGAAAAACGGCTATCATTAGCCCTCCCCCAGGATGATGGTATATTCATGTACCATCATAGAGCATCTTTTCCAAAGAGAGTGCTTCAGAGTCCTTGACGAGGTCTTCATTGTTTGGCCCCTTAGAATTTTGATTTGAGTTACACTCATGCTTCACGGAACAATACCTACATGAGATAGCTGGCTTTTGACAGATCTTTGGTAGATCCTTTGGTAGAAGGCGACTCAAATAAGGCTTCAAGCGATACCCGTTTACCTTCCTGGAGTGCTCTTTCCCATTCAAGTCCATAAGTTGATAGTAACTTGAATTGAAAGCCTTCTTAACTATGTATGGCCCTTGCCATCTAGTTTCAAATTTGACATCAAAACGATTGTCGAGTCGATTGTCATACCTTAGCACAAGATCTCCTTCATTGATGCCTTTGTCCTTTAGTTTCTTGTCAAGCTTCTCCTTCGCCTACGTAGCTTTCCTCTTGTATCACTCGTATGCTGCTTCTCTTTTCCACTCAAGCTCAGCTAAGGTAAGAAGTCGATCCATCCATGCTTCTTGATCATCTTGTACTGCTTTGCCATGAAGTCGTACTGTTGGGATGTTGAGCTCAATTGGTTGTAAAGCCTCTTGACCATAGACCAAGTGAAATGGTGTAAACTCCGTGGCTTCCCTATATGTGGTTCGATACGCCCACAAGGCACCATCCAAGAAGTCATCGCACAACTTTGTCTTGTTTCTCACCATCTTTCTAATGATGCCTGCAATGACACCATTAGCTTTTTCTACCAGACCATTGGATTGGGGATAGTAGGGTGTACTATGACGATGTAGAATGTGAAGTTCTTCACAGACCTCTGTGAGAAAGCCTTTTCTAAATCCTGAACCATTATCAGAAACAATCTCCAAAGGTGTGCCAAATCTACAACAAATGTGAGTGTAGACAAATTTGCTCATTGTCCTGTCAGTTACCTTTGCCACACTTTGTGCTTCCACCCACCTAGTCATATAGTCTACCGCCACTAGAATGTAGAGTTTACCATTTTTTGTCCTAGGGAGAGGACCCATAGCATCAATGCCATACTTTTCAAAGGGTCCATTTGCAAGCACGATTTGCCTTGGACCATACACCAATCTTCTATTCCCATTTACCTGACAATTGTGACAACTTTTACACCAATGTTGGACATCCACATGCAGACTTGGCCAAACATACCCCACAAGCAAAATCTTCTTCACAGTTAACTCTTGGGCAAAATTACTACCACATGCCTCTTCATGCAAAACTTTTAGAATGGCTGGAATCTCCTTGATAGTTGGTACTCTTCTGCACACTTGATCCTTCCCTCTTTGATAGAGGGATCCTTCTAGGAAGAGATACGCGCTTCCCTTTTTCATGAGTCTCCTCTTCTGAGCCTTCGTGAAGTCTTGCGGAAACTCACCCTCCAAAATGTAGTTAATAATGGGAGTCAATGACTCCAATCCCTGGTATCTCAGTTGCTTGACAGTTGCTGCCACCATGATGACCTGCACTTCTTTCTCAACACATGTAACTGCTTGTTGTGCAAGTAAATCGGCATCTTCATTTTGTTTCCTAGGAATATGATATAGTTGCACTTCTTCAAAGTGATTAAACATCCTACGAATGGCATGAACTTTTGTCGGTAAGCTTTCATTCTTGCATGCCCAAATGCCTAAAATCTGTTTAACAATGAGAAGTGAATCTCCCTTTACCATGAGATGTTGTATTCCTTGGCCAATGCACATCTTCAAACCATGAAGTAGTGTGTCGTATTCTGCTTCATTGTTGCTAGTTGAACCTGGTAGATTGACCTTCTCTTTCATGACCACCTCCCCACTTGGGTTGAGCAACACTAGCCCTCCCCCTGCTTTTCCTGTGGCTCGTCGAAAAGCTCCATCAAAGAAAAAGGTAAAAGCATTAGGAATATTTTTCGGTGGTGGCAATGGTAGGGTCTTTATTTCAGGCACCTTAATCTCCTTCTCATGTACCCTATAAGTAAGGATCTCTGCCAATTGTGCACGCACACTATCTTCTACCTTGAAAGAGTATTGGAACTCTTGCAATTCCATAATCCACATTGAGATCCTAGTACTAAGATTCATCTGAGATGACACCCAAGGAAACAAATTTTTTTCAGTGAGAATTACAAAAGGTTTTGGTAGCAAGTAGGATCTAAAATTTCTCACTGCAAACATGAGTTCTGCCTCTGTGTAGCTTCTCTCCAAAGCATTCATGACCCTACTAGCAAAGTAGATGGGTCGCAAGGAAACAAGGCACTTGTTGAAGAAAAACGCAGGAGAGAAAATGGAGATGAAGGCCTCTCAAAGAGGGCTACTAGAGGTGGAGGAAGAAAGGATCCTGGTCCCTCTCAAAAGCCCATGGTAAGGGAACCTCTATCACAAGAAGTACCAATGAGAGATGTTGCACCAAGGGAAAAGCAAGATAAAGAAAAGAGCAAAGGAAAAAGCCCATCATACAAGCTACAATCAGATATTGAAGCTTTCACAAATTTAAAGAAATTTTTAGAGGAAAGGATCTTAAATAGAAAGCTGGTGTTTGCATTGGGAGAAGTCCTTGGCATTGCAAAGAGAGAGTTCCATGAGGAAATTATTGATATCATAAGAAAATATTTAACGGAGTCCATCCAATCAGAGGCTGAAGAGAGTGCTTCGAAGACACATGTGATACAAGTGAAACAAAGGGATGACGATGAGAATGTTGTAAGCTGCTACCAATCTATGGGTGGTAGAAATAGGCATGTTAAATTTGAAGATGAAGATGAAGGGGAAGCCACTCATAAGAGCCACTATTCTCAAAACCATTGGGCAAGGGCTACAACAAAAACCTTGGTTAAAGTGGGAGATCTTGAGGAGCCTTATGTGGCCTTGATAGACTATGGTTTGGAGATTAACCTCATGTCCAAGAGTCTCTATATGAAGGGAAAGTGGCCGATAGATACTAACCACAGGTGGATGATTAGGGCTGCAAACAACTCATCTGGGGATCTCTATGGTGCTTGTCCAAGTGTTAATGTAACCATAGGGGATGTGAAATGTGAGCAAAATTTCTTTATTCAAGAGATGTCAAGCTATCCTTTAATCCTTGGACAACCATACATCATCGCAGTGTGAATGGAGGCAAAAGTACTGGATGATGCATCTGCCTATGCTAGGATCAAAAGCAAAAATGAAAAACAAGTTGTTCAATTCTTGACAGTTTGTGTTAACCATGAGAGAAATCATGACAGCCTAAGGGACCATTCTCTACCAAATCCAAGCAAGGAATTTTGAGATCAAAGGGAGATGAGGGGTTTTGGCCAAGTACCATTGTAAAGCGGGAGTGAAGTGGTACAAGAAGAAAAAGGTTTTCGCGTGATCCAAAGGCAGATGAAGCTTTTCTTACAGGTGCCCTAGTAGCAAAGGATGGATTTATATCTTTTACAATGCTTGGAGATTTAAAGAAAGGACAAAAATCATATGTAAATAGTGTATAGAGAAAATACAAAAACCATGATTTTCTAGATGAAGACAAGTATATTTCATGTGTTTTTGAAGAGGTTTCTTTTGTAGATACTATGGGTGATCTCAATGTTATAGCAGATCTAGTTTTCAACATAAAAATGACCTAATAAAAGTAGCTTCTATGGACATGTATAGAATCCTCTGGGGGTTCACTATGTGTAAAACTACCATATCACATGCATTCAAGACATGTTTGTAAAGCCCCTTATCTGTGAATTTTGTTAAGAATATAACGTACCATTTTCTTTTTAAATCTGTAAGTTTTTTTCAAAGTTGAAAAAATAATGCCTTTCTGTATATATATTTCTGTAAGTTTCAAGAACTTTAAATACCCTTCTGTTGAAATCACGTGATAGGTTACATTTAGGTGACCTTACCGGGATAGAATCATGGAGTCTTTCAAAGATGAGGAGTGCTTCAAAGCACAAAAAGATCTAGAAGTGTGAGTGGAGACAAAGTACAAGACTGTAGCAAAGAAGGTGAGACCACTGGCATTGCATTTGCCTACAGATTGTAAGGAAAAGATGGATCACGCTTCTTTGTAACCTAGTCTCTGACATCCAAAAAGAATTGGGCACAAGTTTACGCAAGAGTCATTGAAGATGTTGAAAGTTGGAAGCAATGGCTCCTTTACAGAGGTTGAAAGACATTGCTTTGAGCATAAACTCTCTAAACATGGAAAAGATTTTGCATTTGAGCCGCATGAGATAGGGTGTGTGGATCCTTCTACAATAGAACCAATGGTAATATTCACTATACCTCATGTACCTTGGAGTCTATGACCAATTCCAGCACCAAAAGTGCTCTTGCCAAAGCTGATAGACTTACTCAATGAAAAGATAAAGATGGGGATTTTAGAGCCTTCATCAGCAGATGGTTCATAGTACCAAAGAAAAATGGAGCTCTACGCTTCATTCAAGACATGCAACATGTCAACAAAGTCACAATCAGGAATATGGGTATAGGGCCAATTGTAGATGAGTTTGCAAAGGCGTTTGTAGGAAGGGAAATATATCATATGAGGGATTTGTACTTAGGGTATGATGAATTCCAACTAGCAATGGAAAGCACGGACTTGACTACCATGAGAACACCCTTGGGTTTGGTAAGGATGTACACCTTATGAATGGTATGAACAAAGTCCGTGCTGTTGAACTTGAAAAATTTGAAGCGATGATTGAAATACATTTAAACATGCACTACAACACAACATGGAGATATCGACGCGCGTATCTCAACGAAATTAGCGGGCGTCGCTATACGCGTCGATATACGCGTCTCAATGTACGTCAATATACGCGTGGAAAGGCTTTACTTCCCACGCGTATATCGACGCCTATTGCGACGCGTATATCGATGCGTATAGCGACGCAAAAAAAATTGGGGAAAAAAGCGAGATCCGCGAGCAGCAGGGGCCATTTTCGCCTGCGCTCTACTCAAATCTTGGCCTCCACCTGCTGCACAGGTATTATGCCCCCCCCCCCAACCCCTCTCTCTCTCTCTCTACATCTTGTGTGTGTGTGTGTGTAGGAAAGAGAGAGACAGAGAGAGAGAGAGAGAGAGAGAGAGAGAGAGAGAGAGGAGAGAGAGAGAGAGAGAGAGAGAGAGAGAGAGAGGTGTGTGTGTAGGAAAGAGAGAGAGAGAGAGAGAGAGAGAGAGAGAGAGAGAGGTGTGTGTGTGTGTGTGTAGGAAAGAGAGAGAGAGAGAGAGAGAGGTGTGTGTGTGTGTAGGAAAGAGAGAGAGAGAGAGAGAGAGAGAGGTGTGTGTGTAGGAAAGAGAGAGAGAGAGAGAGAGAGAGATAGAGAATTAATGTATGCTTAGGAAATTAAAATTAAAGAAAAATAATTAAAGAGAGAAATGAAATGAAATGTTATATTAACGTCTTCGAAAGGCCAAAGTGACCTATGAGACATGAGACAAGAAAGTTACAATGTGATGGATCTGATACAAAGTCAGAGTAAGAAGATGACAAAATAAAATATTATGGAATCCTAAACTGCTGGGTATGGACTAAACGGTTAAACCAGCTAGCTAGGATAGGTAGATCATAGGAGATCCAGCAGCTATCACTGGCGGATCTCATCAATCTCCTCCATGGTCAGTAGTCTAACCGGGCGTTATGCATGTCAAGCCAAAGTGACCTAGCTAGATCCTCTGATGCAGC
The DNA here is from genome assembly GCF_014529385.1 of Adiantum capillus-veneris. Lineage (NCBI taxonomy): Eukaryota > Viridiplantae > Streptophyta > Polypodiopsida > Polypodiales > Pteridaceae > Adiantum > Adiantum capillus-veneris. The sequence continues at coordinate 65,936,357 of NC_140932.1, read as the reverse complement.
CTCTGTCGATGTTGTGTAGTCCTCCGCAGTCGTGGACGTCTAGATCTCCCTAGCTCAGTCGCTCGTTCGATCAGTAGAGAGATAGGGAAGTAGAGAGCGAGAGAGCGAGAGAGAGAGAGAGAGAGAGAGAGAGAGAGAGAGGAGAGAGAGAGAGAGATAGGAAATAGAGAGATAGAGAAAGAGAGTTATATATATATATATATATAGAGAGAGAGAGAGAGAGAGAGAGAGAGAGAGAGAGAGAGAGAGAGAGATAGGAAAATAAGGAAATAGAGAGAGAAAGAGAGATAGCGAGAGCGAGATCGGGAGAGAGAGAGAGAGAGAAAGAGAGATAGCGAGAGTGAGATCGAGAGAGAAAGAGAGATCGAGATCGCTTTTTTGAGCAAGAACCATGCAAGGCTTCTGAATCTTTCTCAAGTTGCTCATCCATCTCCACATTATCTTCTGGCTTGGACATGGAGGCCCCGTCCGGTTTACAATCAGGTAGAAAACTTTCATTGGGCTGAGAACTTCCATGGCTTGTGCTTTCATCAAGTGCGGCATTGGAAATCTTTCTCTCACAGGCTACCTCGGAATGGAGGCAGGTGGGTTCGTAGACAGAGAAGAAACTATGGAACTAAAAGAGGCAAAGGTTTTGTCTGCTCATGCATTGCCATGTACACCTGGGCCATGTACACCTGCACGTATGTGTCTACCCATATAGGATTTGACCAATAAAGACGAGATTTTGACCCGGTGGTCCTGATCTCCGTACACCTCTGGACCGAGGTGTACGTAGATTGGGCAAGACTAGAGAATGCGAGGTAGTTTACATTGTGAGGAGTATATATATATTATATATATATATATATATATATATATATATATATATATATATATATATTATATATATATATATATATATATATATATTAAAACAACATTCATAATCATTGTAGATGGCAACGTCATCAACTAACATGGAGGAAAAGATTGCATGCTCGTGCACGCTCTGCAAGTATCAAATCCTGCGCAGGCGTAGGATATGTAATGAGCATGTGCACAAGTACAGAGAGTTTGCTAGAGAAACCGTATAGAATCTGCGATATGACTCCTACGGAACGGGCATTGATTTCCACGACATAGCACCTACATCTGATAGAAAGAGAAAAAAAAATATTCTTGAAGGTCCGACCAATATAGAGCCACGGATGGAAGCAGAAAAGGGCTTACAGACAGAAGACGACGGCATGGAGGAGATGCTGGATGCCTTCTTCCAAATAAGCGAGGAGAACGCGAACGAAGCAGCACCAGAAGCCGTGCGCATATCTCCTGAAGACATGTTGAGGAAGTTGGCACGTCAACCAATCTATGAAGGCGCCAAAATAAATGTGCTTCGTACTTGTCTGGCATTTTTGAATCTTCAGTCAGTGTACGGGTGGTCAGATGCAAGCGTCACTGCTTTGTTTAGGTACGTAATTTACAAAAGAGATTTTCCGATTTCAACGGTGATGTGCTCGCAGAGCTTTTTAATTTAATGTGGCTTAAACAGGTTATTGCGGGAGCAACTTCTCCCGGTGAAGCGGTCCGGGGCGGGCAACAAGAAGAGCAACCTCTAGACACCCTTCAAGGCTCCCGTGCTGCTCAATGGGGCTGGGGCACAACACAACACAAACAACAAACCCACAGCCAAATCCCAACTACACAAGGGGCACCACCTAGTTTAAGAGCGAACTAGGACGCAAAAGAGGAGAATCGTTAGAGCAACCCACAAACAAGCAAGGAATTTACACTAACCCTAACACCAATGGAACACTCTCACACACTAAAACACGAGAGAGAGAGAGAGAGAGAGAGAGAGAGAGAGAGAGCGAGAGAGAGAGACGGAGAGAGAGAGAGAGATGGTGCTCGGGCTGCTTTGAAGTGTATCATTAATGATCAAGCAAACATAAATATATATATGTAAGAAAGAGAGAGAAGGGGGTGCTTGTTGCACTAATGCCTTCTTACAAATCTGTCATGACCAATCAAAGTGAGATTAGTATTTGTTCAACGTAGCGTGAGTAAATTACACCACAACACATCACAAGAAAAAAGCCACCCCAATCACTGTCTTAAGGCCAGGGGAGTCCTCTCCACCCTGTCGCCCTCTTACAGCATGTGGGATTTATGGCTAAATTGATAACAATACCCGGAGACAAGCTATCAAGAACATAAATAAAACACCAAGATACTTACACATCATTATTGTCCATGACTTCACGTTGGAAGGGAGACAAGGTATCCATGCTTAGTCCAAATTCACCCTCCTTGATTCAGCAAATGTTGGGCTTACACTAGTAGGAGAAATGATAGATTTCCTACTCTCAATTTAATGATCACTCTCTCTTACAATGGCATAGAGTTCCCTTGCTAATCACCCCTAATACAACACATACATATGTCTAATGCCAATGAGATTCCACTCAAGAGCTCCTTCTCAAGAGGTTGAGCTTGGCTTCTCAAGCTATAGCATAGTGCTCTTTCTTCTCCCCCCTTTTTGTGCTAGCTACACCCTCCTTTTATAGCAATTTTGAAGGCTAGGGTTACTCCTCTAACCATGGCTGGGTTAGATTTTCAGCAATTTATCTAATTTCTTTTGCTTGGAATTATCAAGAAGTTGGTGGGGAAAGAGAGAGGAGAGAAATGGAGGTGATAGGACTTTTCATAGTGGGTTAGTGTTAGTAGAGTTAGTATTAATTTACAAGTGGAATTGGATATTTACAATGGGAGTATCCATGTAGGATACAAATAAGGAAGAAAAACTCTTAAGAGGTAAGAAAATGTGGATTTCTTACAAGGTTGATGCTCCAAGTGTCTTGAGTAGGGCCAATTGTGACACTTGTTGACGGTCCACTAGCTTTGACGATACATTTTTTCTCCACTCTTGACCTTCCTTGAGAGACAAGGTAATTGAAGCTGAGTAATCAACCACCATGATGCTATCTTTAAAGAGAAGAGGCTGAATTTTGTGGTTTTTTTGATAGATATGGGTAATTTGGAGGAGGAAAAATGAGACTAGGTGGTCAATTTTGGAATGGAATTGTGTGTGGGAGGTATGAGTTCACCATGGTTTCTTTTATTCTTCAAGGTTGAGGAGAAGGTGAGTAGGGTGCAGAGAGGAGTCGTGAGAGAGGTGGGGATGATGAGTGGAGAAGTGTGTGTGAAAGAGGAAAATGATAAAGTGGAAGAGAGAGTGTGGCTGCATAGCATGGGAAAACTGGGGTCCACTAATAAAATCATAGCTCCCAGCTCGTAGCTCAAAAAAATATGAAAAAATTTGAGGCAAAAGTTCAGCCCACGAGCTACAACTTTTGTTTGTATCACCTTTTCAAATTCGGAGAGCAAGTGAACTTTAAAAATTCAGCAAAACCAACCGTTGTTTTCCACTGCACAAGGTCCTTGTGGGGTCCTTCTTTGGATGATTCTTTTGAATACCTCCAAGAGAGAGCCCTCCATAGTGCATGTATGCATGCCACCTACCCTTGACCTTATTTGGTAGGTCTATAATTGAAGATATTGTTGAGATCATGATATAAGTGAATAGTACAACTAAGAAAATCAAATATTGAGGGGTCTAAAAAATATGTACATGTCAAATATAAATAATATAAGTGGAAAAAATATAAAGGGGTCAAAAGAAATCTCTCTCATAATGAGGCTACCATAAAAAGATAAATATTTTTGGTGTTCTAATTTTTTAGAAAAAAAACAAAATAGATGTAGGAAGGAAAAAATCACAATAGTGAAAAAATATACGCATAGATAAAACTAGTTTTTTTGGATTTTTGTTGGGGTGGAGTTACACCAAATATAAGAGAAGCTTACATGAAAATATTTCTATATGGAATAAAGAGTATGAAAAATGGTAAGAAAAATTGTGGTAATAGTGAGGCAATGTACAGACAATAAATAACACACACTTAGGTAGAAATATTTAAATAAATACCAAAATAATTATGAAAAAATATTTTATTTAGGCCCTATGTACAAAGAAATATTTACATACGCAAGGGCCATAATATACTTATATTTTTTATATTTTTTATTTTTGTGGCTCAACTAGCCCAATGACTAGCTAATTGAGGGTTTTTTATTTCAGTAAGGAGATATGGGAAAAGTCCCCTAACTCACACGCACCTATGTACAGTGAAAGGGTGAGGGTAACCACAGTGTTTGAGTGATTTGATAGGGTGAGATAACTCACTATGGAAATTAAAGAGAGCCGAAAAAACGGCTATCATTAGCCCTCCCCCAGGATGATGGTATATTCATGTACCATCATAAAGAATCTTTTCCAAAGAGAGTGCTTCAGAGTCCTTAACAAGATCTTCATTGTTTGGCCCCTTGGAATTTTGGTTCGTGTTACACTCATGCTTCATGGAACAATACTTACATGAGATAGTTGCCTTTTGCTCTGGTAGATCCTTTGGTAGAAGGCGACTCAAGTAAGGCTTCAAGTGATAGCCGTTTACCTTCCTGGAGTGCTCTTTCCCATTCAAGTCCATAAGTTGATAGTAACTTGAATTGAAAGCCTTCTTGACTATGTATGGCCCCTGCCATCTTGTTTCAAATTTGGCGTCAAAATGATTATCGAGTCGATTGTCATACCTTAGCACAAGATCTCCTTCATTGATGCCTTTGTCCTTCAGTTTCTTGTCAAGCTTCTCCTTTGTCTGTGTGGCTTTCCTCTTATAGCACTCGTATGCTGCTTCTCTTTTCCACTCAAGCTCAGCTAAGGTAAGAAGTCGATCCATCCATGCTTCTTGATCATCTTGTGCTGATTTTCCATGACGTCGCATTGTTGTAATGTTTAGTTCAATTGGCTGTAAAGCCTCTTAACCATAGACCAAGTGAAATGGTGTGAACTCCATGGCTTCCCTATATGTGGTTCGATACGCCCACAAGGCACCATCCAAGAAGTCATCCCACATCTTTCTAATGATGCCTGCAATGACACCATTAGCTTTTTCTACCAAACCATTTGATTGGGGATAGTAGGGTGTACTGTGACGATGTAGAATGCGAAGTTCTTCACAGACTTTTGTGAGCAATCCCTTTCGAAACCCTGGACCATTATCAGAAACAATCTCCAAAGGTGTGCAAAATCTACAACAAATGTGAGTGTAGACGAATTTGCTCACTGTCCTCTCACTTACCTTTGCCACACTTTGTGCTTCCACCCACCTAGTCATATAGTATACAGCCACTAGAATGTAGAGTTTACCATTTTTTGTCCTAGGCAGAGGACCCATAGCATCAATGCCCCACTTTTCAAAGGGTCCATTTGCAAGCACAATTTGCCTTGGACCATAAATCAATCTTCTATTCCCATTTACCTGACAATTGTGACAACTTTTACACCAATGTTGGACATCCACATGCAGACTTGGCCAAACATACCCCGCAAGCAAAATCTTCTTCACAGTTAATTCTTGGGAAAAATGACCACCACATGCCTCTTCATGCAAACCTTTTAGAATGGCTGGAATTTCCGCGATAGTTGGTACTCTTCTGCACACTTTATCCTTCCCTCTTTGATAGAGGGAGACTTCTAGGAAGAGATACATGCTTGCCTTCTTCATGAGTATCCTCTTCTAAGCTTTTGTGAAGTCTGGTGGAAACTCACCCTCCAAAATGTAGCCAATGATGGGAGCCAATGACTCCAATCCCTGGTACCTCGGTTGCTTCACAGCAGCCACCACCATGATGACCTGCACTTCTTTCTTTACACATTGAATGGCTTGTTGTGCAAGTAAATTGGCATCTTCATTTTGTTTCCTCGGAATATGATATAGTTGCACTTCTTCAAAGTGATTAAACATCCTACGAATGGCATGAACTTTTGTCCTTAAGCTTTGATTCTTGCATGCCCAAATGCCTAAAATCTATTTAACAATGAGAAGTGCATCCCCTTTTACCATGAGACGTTGTATACCATGGCCAATGCATATTTTTAAACCATGAAGTAGTGTGTCATATTCTGCTTCATTGTTGCTAGCTGAACTTGGTAGATTGAACTTCTCTTTGATGACCACCTCTCCACTTGGGTTGAGCAACACTAGCCCTCCCCCTGCTTTTCCTGTGGCTCGACAAAAAGCTCCATCAAAGAACAAGGTAAAAGCATTAGGAATACTTTTTGGTGGTGGCAATGGTAGGGTCTTTACTTCAGGCACCTTAATCTCCTTTTCATGCACCCTATAAGTGAGAATCCCTGCTAATTGTGCATCTTCTACCTTGAAATAGTATTGAAACTCTTGCAACTCCATAATCCACTTTGAGATCCTAGTACTAAGATTCATTTGAGATGACACCCAAGGGAACAAAGTTTCTGCAGTGAGAATTACAAAAGGTTTTGGTAGCACGTAGGATCTAAACTTTCTCACCGCAAACATGAGAGAAAGCATCATGAGTTTTGCTTCTGTGTAGTCTCTCTCCAAAGCATTCATGACCCTACTAGCAAAGTAGATGGGTCGCATCCTTGTACTGTGGGGATCTTGTTGTAGCAACACAACACCAATTGTTTCCCTTCCAACACTAGAGCTAACAAAGAATGTGTACTCCCAACAAGGAGGCATGAGTGTTGGTAGCTCTGACAAAATGACTTTAATGTTACAAAAATCCTCTTCAAGCTCATCAGACCATGCAAATTCTACTTGTTGTGTCAACTTTTGCAAAGGATGAAGCAACTCCGAGGCTAAGTGAATGAAGCGTGACATATACTTCACCTTCTGAATGAAAGAGATCACCTCCTTAAGACTCTTCGGTGATGGGAGCTCAATAAGAGCCTTTGCCTTTGAAGGATCCACCTCAATGCCTTTATAGGAAACCTTGTGACCGAGCAAGATCACTTCATCTTCACCTATGTGGCACTTGTCGGGGTTGAGTTGACCTCCCATGTCGTAGAGCTTCTTTAAACCTTCTTCTACCCTTTGTAGATGCAATGATTTTGAGCTATAAATGTAGAAATCATCAATGAACACCCTAATTGACTTTCCAAAGAATGCTTGAAACACCATGTTCATGAAACGTTGGAATGTTGCAGGAGCATTTGTCAGACCAAATGGCATGACTCTAAAAGCATAACAACCCCAAGGAGTGATAGAGGTTGTTTTCAATTGATCTTCCAATGCGATACCTATTTGAAAGTAGCCTGAGTAGCCATCACACACAGTGTACTTCTCATGACCAGCTACCTCATTTAGTATCTCATCCTGAAATGGGAGGGAAAAGTGGTCTCTTTTTGTTGCCTCATTGAGTGGACGGTAATCCACACACACCCTCCACTTTCCGTTTTTCTTAGGAGTGACAACAACGGGAGAGACCCACTCTGAATTCTCCATTGGATAAATGAAACCTGCTGCTAGAAGCTTTCTTGCCTCCTTGAGTAGAGCCTGCTCCTTTATAACTCCTAGCCTTCGTAGCTTCTAAGCTTTAGGTGTGGCCTCAGGCTTTAACTCAATCTTGTGTTGAACAACATCTACCCCACGCACGTCGGTGTAGTCTTTAGCAAAAAGCCTAGGAAACTTCCTTAGCACACATTTGAACTCCTCTCTTTCATCCTTTGTAAGTGTTGTTGATAGCATCCCTTCATCTTGAACACCTTCGTTCTCTTGAGGACCTACCTCCTCCAAGCCTTGACAAGAGGTCTCTTGGTTTCTTGGCTTAAACCTTACCCCCATGACTTCGATGGAAGACTCCTCTTCAGTAATGCTGCCGCTACTTTCTTCTTCTGAAGTGTTATCGGTCCAACCTTCTTCCGTCTCACTTTGAGATGATTCTTCATGGAGCTCCTCTTGGCGTTGCTCCTTCATGTCAAAGACAACCTTCTTATGATTGTCATTCCTGAAAATTAATTTCCCACTCTCCCAATCCTGCAAAGCTCGCATTTTCATTAGCCATGGTCTTCCTAGGATAAATGGATAACCACTTCCCTTGGTCGACATAACATAAAAATCCACCGCTTTCTTAATGCCAAAGGCCTCTACAAAGACATTTTTACAAATTCCTACACACCTAGCCTTGCTATTGTTTGCCATCTTGACTTTGATTTCAGGTGTCTCATGGATGTGCATGCCTAGCTTTTGCATGAGTCCCTCTATCATGATGCAAATTTGTGCACCCCCATCCACTAGACCTTTCCTAACCAATCTCCCTTTTATGTAACAATCTATCACAGGTGTAATGTTCTCATTCATTTCAGCTTGTGCAATTTTTACAACAGGCACACTCCCTTTTACCTTTCTCCTAGTGCTAACTGCCCTTGTTAAATCCCTCCTAACTTGTGGACATAATGCAAGAAATTGAGGCCATGAGATATCAGGACCCTTACCTCTCATGTCTTCCAACAGGTTGTATGGAGCCATTCCATGTCCAAGAGGAAAGTCTTGGAGGTTGATACGACGTCGAGTCCTCTTAGCTTCCTTGGTCTCCTTTGCCTTCTTTTCTCGTCCATGGTCACTTTGTGATGTAACTCCTTCTTTCTCCTTACCTTTCCCTCGGCCACGCTTAATGCCATTTGCTTCCATGTCAACCTCTCTTGAATTTGTCACCTCTACCACATGCACGTTTGGGTCTGGCAAAGGTGGAACTCCTTCCACTCCTTGTGGAGGTGGTCTTGGTCCATTTGGCCTTTGTAGAAGCCTTGTTTGTTGACCAGCTCCTTCTCCTGCATTCATCACTGGGTAATTCAAGTTAGGTCTCCCTGGCTCTCCACGGGGCCAAGGACAATTATACATCCCATGTCCAGACTCTCCGCAATTCAAACATTGCAAGACTCTCCTAGTTCGTGGCTCTCTCTCTTCTGACTTCTTTGCTTGTCCCTTTGGACCCACAGCTTGTGCAAGGTGAATTGACAGGCTGCTTAAGGATTCATTTAACTTCTCAATCACTTCAGTCGTTACCTCAGGAAGCTCCCTAGATGTTGATGCTTGTGACTTACCTTTGGGTCTAAGACCTTCTATTGGAACCTCTCCCCTTAAGCACTTGAGTTTCCTATACTTCTTAGCAGCCCTAGTTTCAGCTGCATCAAAAGTAGCAGGTGCACCCGCCTCAACTTTTACCTTCAGGTCAGGAAAGAGTCCGGCTATGAACCTCTCCTTCTTTAAAAATTCTGCACCATCACCAGGGTTAGCAACATTTCGTATCCATAGAGCCCAAAGACATAGAAACTCTTGCTTGTACAAGTAGTAGTCATCTAAGTCTTTTTGCTTATGAGAAACAATGTCTTGCCATAGTTTTTTGAGTGTTTTGGGGATCAAAGAAGTATCTCTTAAAACGATTCAAAACTTCTGCGTAATTCCCCTTAACTTCCTCAGGCAAAGAGTCAAACCAAGTACTAGCATCTTTCCTAAGGACCGCCTCAAACATTTCTACACGTTCTTGATCGGTTACTATCCTCTTGATACGGCAAGACATCTTGAAATTTGCTAAAAATAATTCTGCATCCTCTCCAGGCTCTCCAAAGAAAAGAGGATATCCAGACATTTGGCGTTGGCTCTCCATTATTATGAAAGATTACAACACGAGTTACAATAAGGGATACAATAGAGATTTAGAACCACTCGCCTGCAAATGAAGAAGTAAGAAAATACCACTCTAGGTTTTCTTCTTCAGCTATCCAAGCTTCAATGAGGTCTCGATTTGTTTGATCAAAACAAAAAGGTAGACTATTGATGAGCTCTAAGAAGGGTTGAAATTCTTCAAAGCTAAGGCGATAAACAGAAATCTCTAGAACTTCATTTTCTGGATCCAAAAGAGCAACCACGTCCCAAGTGATAAATTGCACTTACTCTATAATTCCCAACGCACAAGCGGTTGGTAAAAACTAGATCTTCATGCTCGTCGAAGGCCGTGAGAAAGTAGCAATTGACTAGGAGCTCCTTTCCTTCGAGTTCCACACAGTCGGAGTGAGGCAACCTTCTCACAATTTCATAAAGAACATCCGCATCAAGTCCAATCAAGTTTGCAAGATTTAAAGACTCCACTTGTGCTACAAAATTCCTGGACAAAAACTCCTTAGGATTATGGTTAAATCATTCAAAAGCATAAAGAGATTTACAATGTCTCTATGAACAAAGTGTCATAGAAAGTAGAGAAGGATGAGAATTTATACAAATTTGCAATCTTCTCTATGCTCTCTTTATTAAGACAAGCTCTGAATAGCTCCCTATCTCCTTTGTTGAAGCTGAAAGGAAGACTATTAATAAGACGCAAATGAGGGAAAAATTCACCAAATGTGAGTCTATGAAGCATGAACTCTGGCCGCAAGTTTCTTGAAGAGTCTTCCTCAATGGTGAAATGCACTCGCCAAACGCCAAATTTCACTCTATTTACCAATCTTAGGGCACACACTAGTTGGATGAATGCGCGGTCTTCCTTAGTGCCCAACAACAAGAGGAAAATGGAATCCATGCGTAGGACCTTTCGTCTTAACTTCACCACCCTCTTGTTATGAGGGAGACGCCTTACTACTTGCTCCTGCAACTCAATTGGTAATAGAGCTAGATCTCTAAGGATTGAACTTTCACTGCACACACATTCCCTGTTAGAACAAATGATCTTTTTTTGTTTCTTGTAACAACTTGGACAAAGAAAAAACAAACATACACACTATTTTGCCGGGCTGCACTTCATTTTAAAATAAAATGAACACATGTACATCAAAAGAAGTGTGGTAGTTGATGAGAGGTAGAATGACAGGGTTTGGTGATGCAAGAATTTCTCCTACTCTTTGGGCACCAAACATGAACACCATTCGTTGTTGAAAATGGATCTTTCTACTAATTGCAACCTTTATTCTAATGTGTGGAGTAAAATGAAAGGGAAAAACCTCTATTCCTGGGCCATTATCCATGGCCTATGCATGTCCTAATGCTTAAAATAACACAAAAACATAGACGTCCAAGCTAATATCGTACCTAATGAGAGGCAAAATAAAAGGATTTACCGAAGTGTTTATCTCGGCTAACCTAAGAGGACCTAAAACCCTACGAATTACCCGTTGAAATTGCAACTTAGTACTAACAATTAAGTGTATCTTTTGCCTTGCAATAGGAATGAAAGGATCATACAAACTCTCGTGATTCATGCAAACTACTTGACTATGCTAAAAGTTGATCCTACACAAAAACATACACGAGTTGTTTTCCTCCGTGGGGGCACCAATTTGAAGCGGTCAGCGGCGGGCAACAAGAAGAGCAACCTCTAGACACCCTTCAAGGCTCCCGTGCTGCTCAATGGGGCTGGGGCACAACACAACACAAACAACAAACCCACAGCCAAATCCCAACTACACAAGGGGCACCACCTAATTTAAGAGCGAACTAGGACGCAAAAGAGGAGAATCGTTAGAGCAACCCACAAACAAGCAAGGAATTTACACTAACCCTAACACCAATGGAACACTCTCACACACTAAAACACAAGAGAGAGAGAGAGATGATGCTCGGGCTGCTTTGAAGTGTATCGTTAATGATCAAGCAAACATAAATATATATATGTAAGAAAGAGAGAGAAGGGGGAAGGGGGTGCTTGTTGCACTAATGCCTTCTTACAAATCTGTCATGACCAATCAAAGTGAGATTAGTATTTGTTCAACATAACCTGAGTAAATTACACCACAACACATCAAAAGAAAAAAGGCCACCCCAATCACTGTCTTAAGGCCAAGAGGAGTCCTCTCCACCCTGTCGCCCTCTTACAGCATGTGGGATTTATGGATAAATTGATAACAATACCCGGAGACAAGCTATCAAGAACTTAAATAAAACACCAAGACACTTACACATCATTAGTGTCCATGACTTCACGTTGGAAGGGAGACAAGGTATCCATGCTTAGTCCAAATTCACCCTCCTTGATTCGGCAAATGTTGGGCTTACACTAGTAGGAGAAATGATAGATTTCCTACTCTCAATTTAATGATCACTCTCTCTTACAATGGCATATAGTTCCCTTGCTAATCACCCATAATACAACACATACATATGCCTAATGCCAATGAGATTCCACTCAAGAGCTCCTTCTCAAGAGGTTGAGCTTGGCTTCTCAAGCTATAGCATAGTGCTCTTTCTTCTCCCCCCTTTTTGTGCTAGCTACACCCTCCTTTTATAGCAATTTTGAAGGCTAGGGTTACTCCTCTAACCATGGCTGGGTTAGATTTTCAGCAATTTATCTAATTTCTTTTGCTTGGAATTATCAAGAAGTTGGTGGGGAAAGAGAGAGGAGAGAAATGGAGGTGATAGGACTTTTCATAGTGGGTTAGTGCTAGTAGAGTTAGTATTAATTTACAAATGGAATTGGATATTTACAATGGGAGTATCCATGTAGGATACAAATAATGAAGAAAAACTCTTAAGAGGTAAGAAAAGGTGGATTTCTTACAAGGTTGATGCTCCAAGTGTCTTGAGTAGGGCCAATTGTGATGCTTGGTGACGGTCCACTAGCTTTGACGGTACATTTTTTCTCCACTCTTGACCTTCCTTGAGAGACAAGTTAATTGAAGCTGAGTAATCAACCACCATGATGCTATCTTTAAAGAGAAGAGGCTGAATTTTGTGGTTTTTTTTATAGATATGGGTAATTTGGAGGAGGAAAAATGAGACTAGGTGGTCAATTTTGGAATGGAATTGTGTGTGGGAGGTATGAGTTCACCATGAATTCTCTTATTCTTCAAGGTTGAGGAGAAGGTGAGTAGGGTGCAGAGAGGAGTCATGAGAGAGGTGGGGATGATGAGTGGAGAAGTGTGTGTGAAAGAGGAAAATGATAAAGTGGAAGAGAGAGTGTGGCTGCATAGCATGGAAAAACTGGGGTCCACTAATAAAATCATAGCTCACAGCTCGTAGCTCAAAAAAATATGAAAAAGTTCAGCCCACGAGCTACAACTTTTGTTTGTATCACCTTTTCAAATTCGGAGAGCAAGTGAACTTTAAAAATTCAGCAAATTCGACCGTTTTTTTCCACTGCACAAGGTCCTTGTGGGGTCCTTCTTTGGATGATTCTTTGGAATACCTCCAAGAGTGAGCCCTCCATAGTGCATGTATGCATGCCACCTACCCTTGACCTTATTTGGTAGGTCTATAATTGAAGATATTGTTGAGATCATGATATAAGTGAATAGTACAACTAAGAAAATCAAATATTGAGGGGTCTAAAAAATATGTACATGTCAAATATAAATAATATAAGTGGAAAAAATATAAAGGGGTCAAAAGAAATCTCTCTCATTATGAGGCTACCATAAAAAGATAAATATTTTTGGTGTTCTAATTTTTTAGAAAAAAAACAAAATAGATGTAGGAAGGGAAAAATCACAATAGTGAAAAAATATACGCATAAATAAAACTAGTTTTTTTGGATTTTTGTTGGGGTGGAGTTACACCAAATATAAGAGAAGCTTACATGAAAATATTTCTATATGGAATAAAGAGTATGAAAAATGGTAAGAAAAATTGTGGTAATAGTGAAGCAATGTACAGACCATAAATAACACACACCTAGGTAGAAATATTTAAATAAATACCAAAATAATTATGAAAAAATATTTTATTTAGGCCCTATGTACAAAGAAATATTTACATACGCAAGGGCCATAATATACTTATATTTTTTATATTTTTTATTTTTGTGGCTCAACTAGCCCAATGACTAGCTAATTGAGGGTTTTTTATTTCAGTAAGGAGATATGGGAAAAGTCCCCTAACTCACACGCACCTATGGACAGTGAAAGGGTGAGGGTAACCACAGTGTTTGAGTGATTTGATAGGGTGAGATAACTCACTATGGCAATTACAGAGAGCCGAAAAAACGGTTATCACCGGCTGGCAATGAAATGCCCCCCTCTAGGCCAGATGCAAAGCAACTTCTGACCTCAGTTGGCTTTGACGATAACAAGATTTATGCATGTCCAAATGATTGCATTCTTTTTCGCAATGAATTCGCAGATTGTCTGTCGTGTCCTAAGTGCGGAGCAATGCGCTACAAACAAGATGCGGTTGGAGAGACAGTGCCAGCTAAAGTGTTGCGGCATTCCCCTATTATTCCTAGGATAAAAAGCATGTTTCATTGTGGTTCCATTGCAAAGTTGATGCGGTGGCATTCTACGAATAGATCCACTGACGCAACATTTAGGGTGCCCGCTGATTCGAAGGCTTGGAGGCACATTGAAGATACCTGGCCACATTTTAAGAGTGAACCACGCAATTTGCGTTTGGGCATGGCAATGGATGGAGTCAATCCATTTGGCTTGAGAAGCTCGTCATGGAGCACTTGGCCTGTGTGCCTTATCAATTACAACCTCCCACCGTGGCTTGCTATCAAGAAGGGTCATTTGATTTTAAGCTTGATTGTACCTGGTAAGTTCAAGGCAAAAAACATGGATGTTTATCTAGCTCCACTAGTTGACGAGCTCCAGGAGTTATGGCATGGGATCGACATAGCAGATGCGGTTGAACCAGTAGGACAACAGCATGCAAGGATCCATGGACTTCTTATGTGGACTATGCATGATTGGCCAGGATACGGATGTGAAGTGGTTCAAGGTGATTACTTCTGGTCGCAATGCAATGGTACGCAGAGATGGAAACAAGCTTGTGCAAATAGATTCTACAAAGACTTGGACAGATGCGAGCGACACATTTGCTCTCCCTGAACATTGCGAGCAAGTGGTATTTGTACCGGACCCTCGAGAGCGACAATGGTGGTTTGTGGTTCAGGTTGCTCCAAGAAATAAACAAGTATTTGAAGGGTAAGATCTCCTGGAGGAAAGTCAGCCAGACGGCGTCCATACTACTGTGACATTAGATGAGATGGACGAAGGTATGGCAGAGGAAGCTGACAGATATACAAGGGATGATGCAGACGAGCCAGAATTGACACTTGTAGATGAAGATGCAATGGATGAAGACAATCTGCCAGAACGAGTTGGGGCAGAGTTATGTTTGCAATTAGAGATAAACGATGATACGGTGCAAGATCTTATCGATGATGCCTCACTCGTCGAGGCCTAGGCCTATAAGTGTTTGTGTGAAGACTTTGATTTAAAATTAAGCTTAAAGTTAATTTAAACAATTGTGTTCTGACGCTTTATTTTACTTTCTTTGTGCAGGACTTTAGTATGGCATACGAGATTCCAGATCCCGCTTCCATGAGTGCAGATGCATTCATGGGCTTCGTTACACGGATGACGCCTGCTCAGATGGCAGAGGCTTCTCAGTACTGGGTAGCAAGAGGCACGGGTACTATGCCTCCGGGCTTCACACCCGAGGGACCGACGCCTAGGGGGGGGACGCCTATGGGATTTAGGATGCCTATGGGTACGACGCCTTCTTCTCCCATCATGGCCGCTTAGACACCTAGGGGTGGGGCAGAGGCGGGTACGTCCTCATCTCCGCAGCACAGGCACACTCGCCGATCTCAGCGATCGTCAGGTGGAGGTGGTGGTTGCTGTGGAGGAGGGTCCACAGATGCTTTGACTCCTCCTCGCTCATGACCCCCGTCTTACCCAGGCACACCTCTCGACACACCTCTTGGCACACCTCGGACACCTTGGGGGGCACATGATCCTAGTGCCTCCAAGCTCTATATTGTACTGGGAGATGGTTCTATTGACATGGATAGAGTCGGGATTGAGATGCGACAACGGATTCGCCAGCTCGTGGAGCTGCAATTTTCGACTGGCATTCTGACGTCTTGGGATCAGCAAGACAAGGAAAAAGTCACTTACATAGTGGAGACCATCCTGAGAGAGTACCAGCCTGCTCCGGGTTCTTCCGTTGTTTCGGCGCGGTGGATCAAGGGTGTTGCACGGGACACCATCAAACATCGACAAGATGCATCTCGGAAGGCTTTCAAGACCGGCTCGCTGAAGCCTTCGGGCATCCCACACGAGACGTGACTACAGATCAGGGAGGATGAGCGGACAGCGGCCACACGGTTCAAACAGCAGCGTGAGGCCGCGCAGGTACGACAGATGACTAGGGGGACATCTCATCTTGGCAGCGGAGGCTTCGACACCTTTCACTATGAGTTTGTGAGTTTCTAATCCAATCTTAACTATGGCGTTTTTTAAAACGCAATGAATCATGTATTCTCATTACTTTGATTTTTGTATAAACGCAAAATCTTGCGATGCATCGAGCTCCATCACGCGAGGAGGAGTCAGATGGATATCGTAGAGGTATCTATGAAGTACTGAATGATCTTGAAGCTTAAGGAGAGCCTGTAGACTGGGAGGCCTTACAGTCTCGCTGATCGCTTGAGGTGAGACGTTAATATATGTGAGTTGATTTAATTAAGTCAGTATATGTGAAGTAATATCAATACTAATTTTGTGAGTTGTCCTATGTGCAGGTTGTGACGCCTAGTCATTAGTGGACCAGATTTCATCTATATGCTTTGTGAGACACAGACACGCTTCTGTGTCTCTTTTTTGTACAAACAGTTAGTGTTCAGACAGTTATTGTTTCCCTTATGGTTATGATTATTGTCATTGTCATTGTATAGACAGTTATTGTTTCTCTTTCTAGTTATGCTTATGGTTATTGTTAATTTTGTTTATGGTTATGGTTATCTGCATTATGGTTTTTATCAAAGTGGTTATAGCCGGTTATGGTTTTAAGTTATGGTTATGGTTCGTTATAGTTATGCTTTTAAGTTATGGTTATGGTTCGTTATGGTTATGCTTTTAAGTTATGGCTATGCTTTTCAGTTGGTACAGTTGTCTTTCATTGTCCTTAAATCTCATGTGAGATCCTACATGAATAGCATGTAGGAGGCGTATACATGATATGGTTTTTTTTGAAAAGTTTATGTAAAAACAAAGGGAACTCTGCCGAAATTTTTGCGCGCGGGAGCATGGTTGATATTTTGGTGCTGCTCGCTTTCTTGGGCAGAGGGCAGAAAGTATGGCTGTGGCTATGTCCGTCTTTTAACTGGGCACAGGCCAGGCTACCTGCCCTCTACCCAAGAAAAAATCTTTATGCTATGGTCGTCGCTATATGCGTCGCTATGCCCGTCGCTATGCGCGTCGCTATCCGTGTCGCTAATAGCGACTGATTTCACAGCGATGCGTATAGTGACGCGCATAGCGACGGGAAGCGTCGATATATGCGTCGATAACACTTGTTTTTGTTGTAGTGATGTGCACAAATTTTGGAATGGTATGAACAAAGTCCGTGCTGTTGAACTTCACAGCGATGATTTTCAAATTTTGTGCACATGTTGAACAAGAACTTTAAATACCCTTCTGTTGAACTCACCTGAACTTGGTTGCACACATGATGAATGGTATGAACAAAGTCCTATATGACTTCATACCTCAAATTACAATGCCCTTTCTTGATGACATTCCAATCAAAGGATGAGACTTAACTAAAAAAGATGAGGCTCTATATTCAAGGGGGTGTCGTAAATATGTGGCAAACCACATCAATGATTGTGACAGAATTTTAGCAAAGTTGAAAGAAGTGAATCTTAAAATATTTGGGCAAAAGTTAGTGTTTGGGGTTGAAGAAATATTGATAGTGGGACATCTTTGTAATCCTCATGGCCACCAACCTTGTCCATCTAAAGTGGATGCAATACAGAGGATGAAAGAATTATGCATAAATATCACGAAGGTGAGAAGATTTCTAAGTGCAGTGTCTTCTATTTCATATGGATTCCACAATATACACATGTCACAGATCCTCTTTATCAATTGCTTGGAAGAACCAAAGGTTTCAATGGAATGATGTACATGTAAAATTTATGAGAAAGTTGAAGAAATTGTTGTTGTCTTCGCCAACTTTGAGGAAGATTGACTATGAGTATGGAAGACCGGTGATTGTGACAATACACACTAGTCCAATGGGGATCGGGTGGGCAATAGGACAAGACAATGAATAGAAACACAGGTATGTGGTGAGGTTTGGGGCCAAGGTTCTAAGCTCTCACAAAAGAGCATATCCACATGTAAAAAGGGAGTTATGGGAAATGGTTACAACATTAAAGTGTGACAAAGAGTACTTCATTGGAGCATCTGTAGTTGTGGAGACTGATTGCTTACCACTTCTAGGGATGATTGCAAGCTGCTCTACTCCTGACATTGTTATGCTTAGGTGGATTCCTTATATAAAGTCCTTGAACCGAGAATTGAATCACATTTCAAGAAAAGATAATCCAATGGCAGATATGTTGTCAAGGGCAAGGTATGAAGATGAGGATGATATGATTGATGAGGAAGAATATGTGGGCACAAAAGTCTACACAATTTCGAATGCAAAGTGTGATGATATATGCATTGTATCTTCACTTGAGTTCTTCTTAGAGGAGTTTTATGAGGATGAATGGATTCTCATAGGTCACTGCCTGAGTACTTTACAAAAGCAAGATTATTGGACTGAAGCAAAATTCAAAAGGATAAAAAAGAAAGCATATGGATTCTTCTTGAGGGATGGCTAGTTATGGAAACATCTTAAAAGAAGAGATGAGACTCCATTGCGAGTAGTATGTGATAAGACTACTCATCTCAAAATTATCAAAGAGCTTCATGAAAGCCTATATGCTGGACATTGAGGTATATGGGCTACTTTTCCCAAAGTGAAATAAAGATATTGGTGGAAAGTCATGTATAAGGATGTATCAGATTTTGTGGAGTCTTGCGTCACATGCCAAATGTATTCCAATGTACGTCATTGTGGTGGATTGCATATTACATACCCATTAGCCATGCACTATAAGTGGGTTGTTGATCTAGTCACAATGCCTTTAGGACTTTGGCAAATGAAATACTTGGTACTTGCACGAGAAGACTTGACAAATCAGGTGGAAGGACGTGCATTGAGGACAAAAACTACAGAACTTGTTTGTAAATTTTTTCTTGAAGATGTAATTTGCCACTATGGTTGTGTGGGAAAGATAGTTGCTGATAGAGGTGAGCTAGATGCAGGTGAAGCAAGGGATTTCTTTACAATAATTGGTATCAAGCTAGCCTGACTTGTTCTTATAATCCATAGGAAAATTGAAAAAGTGAAAGAGGACATCCTCCTATCGTCAAAGCTTTGGCTAAAGTGTGCAACGATAGAATGTGTGAATGGCCAATGTTTCTACCATATGATTTATGGGCTGATCGTATAGCTCATAGGATAGTGACTCGTAACATGCCTAGTGAATTGATGTATGGTCCAAATCCAGTCATGCCAATCGAGGATGTAGTTCCTACTTGGAGCATGTTACCTTCAGAAGATGGTGTAAGTAGGGAAGGTCTACTTGCATTGCGCATAAGCAATTGGAAAGAAGAGAGGAAGACATAGAGATTTCA
The DNA here is from genome assembly GCF_014529385.1 of Adiantum capillus-veneris. Classification (NCBI taxonomy): domain Eukaryota; kingdom Viridiplantae; phylum Streptophyta; class Polypodiopsida; order Polypodiales; family Pteridaceae; genus Adiantum; species Adiantum capillus-veneris. The sequence goes on along the minus strand of NC_140932.1, from coordinate 65,917,039 downwards.
ATAGCTCAATTGAAGGATGCAAGACTAAAGAATAAAGATAGATTTGATAAAACAAATAGGCTCCAGCCAAAGCCCATTGAAGAGGGTGATTGGGTCCTATTGTATGAAAGTAGCCTTGACAACCTGCACACCACACTAAAAAAGTTTGAAAAAAGGTGGTTTGAGCCGTATATTATCCTGGGTGATTCATTCTATATACAAAATGGGATGCCACATGTGAGCGAAAAACTTTGATAAAACCCATATATACAACTCATATTAGGGAATATGACCCCCCTTTATATGCTTATACAACAATCAATGAAGAAAAATATCATACCCCTATCTTGCATATAGAATTTAGGTCTCACATGATCTAACTGAGTAAAGCTAGTCAAAGAGTGTGTAGCATAGTGACTGGCAACGTACTAAGGAACCACTTCTATTGATAATTAGATGTACCCTCAATGTGTCTTAGTTTGAATTTCAAATTCTGTGCCCGATCTGTTAGGAAATAAGACGTAGCTAAATAGATAATTGAGTAGATTACTTAATGGAGAGAGACAGATTTATATACACGAGATTATAGAGTAGAGAGAGAGAGAGAGTACACACGATATACGTGGTTCACCCAATGTGGGCTACGTCCACGGGAAAGCAGCCACTCAATGGCTTTAGTACTTCAAAACAAGAAGTAGTTTACAAAGGGATTATACCCTTAATGGAGCTCCCGCCTTGCTTCACTCTCACCACCTCACACTCACCTTGTTGCATCAACTTCACACTATAAAATGTGTGTAGAAATGGCCTCCTTTTATAGGCCAAAAGGGTTGCCCTCTCTTATGAGAGACAGCCATGTGTACCCGTCCTTGTGCGAATAAATCCAAATCGGACCTTCCAATCCGCCCATGTGTGGCCGCCCTTGAGAAGACAAGTCCGCTTTTGAATTCGGCCACCGGCCATTGACTTCCGACCACCGGCCACTGGCCATTGACTTCCGACCACCGGCCATCGGCCATTGACTACCGGCCACCGGCCAACCGACTGGTTGTTTTCCGACCACTTTCCGGTCGCCGTCCGGCCATAATATTCCGGAAAAAAAGAATATTCCGGTGAAAAAAAAAGTCTCGGGGGCCTCCCCCCCGAGGCCTTTAAAGTTGCCCTTGATTCTTGTCCGTGAAAATTTTGTTTTTCGGTGAGTGATTTTCCTTCACGCACGATGGCTTCTCCTCATAATGGGGGCCTTACAAATGTGCGCTTTTACCACAAAAAATTACAAGGGTAAATCAGGCTCCATACTTAACACGATCAACCTACACTCTAGCTACTTATCCAATTCTGAACCATCCATGGTATAAATCAACTCTTGACCTGCTCCAAAGCAGTCCTTATCTAGACCGGTTTGGTGCAAAATTTAATGTGTGACATAATAAAAAAAGTTTCCCAAAAATTCATCCAAGTTCTAGTGCACACCGGTGACCAATCATTACAAGTAATCAACCCAGATCAGTCCCCTGCGCCCCTCCCCCACCCCCCCCCCCAAAACATAAAATAATACCCCCCTCCCTTATTTTTAAGCTTGGGATATAAATTATTGGGGACCTGCCCCTAGCTTATACACTTATGTAACTTGTAAACCCCCCCCCCCCTCCCCTGCACTTACGTGGTGCTGTAAGTTTTTCATGGTGAATCCCCCAGGTATATTATCAAACATGTGCATGGAAACACTACATATATGTTGAGGGAGCTCGATGGAAACACTACATATATGTTGAGGGATCTCGATGGAATAGAGCTCAAAGTTCCCATCACAGGCAAAAAAATCAAGATGTTCAAGAGGAGACATGATAATGCTCCTTTTGATTCACAACAAAATGATGATGAAGAACCTAATGACATTGCCATGGATGAGGATGAACAATCATAGGATGATCTTCCAAACTTTGCAAAAGATGAAAATGACATCCAAATATTTGTGGATCTTAATGAAGATTGAGCCAACATAAGCAAAATGTTGGCATATTTCGGAGGATATGCACGCTCAGAGGGGGTGGATGTCATGTTGTGGCACGTACATAGTGTGAAATAAAAACATTCACCTCACTTTTGTTACTTCTCGATGCATGGAAAGAAAAGCAATAATGTACATAATGTGATACATGCTATTTAGCGACTACTACGGTCGCTATCATATATACATACCTATCCGGGGAATCGTGGCCCTCGATGTGGTCCCTTTGCGTACATTCCTATTTAATAAGATGATTAATTTGTTTTGACAATGTACATATTCCAAGTGTTTCATGGTGGCACTCTCATCTTGCCTATAAAGTCTAATACGAGAAAGAACTATAAAAAATAGCAGCTAACAAGCACCGTTGTAGAATTACATGGAAAGTGATCCAAAATGGTATATTGATTAAAAATGATGCATATATATTATTTTTATGCTTATGCAAGTGATCCCACAAATTTAGGGACCTTCTTGACATATTGCTGTGGGGAAGAGATAGAGAGCTGCTTTCTACTAAAAAAAACCTGCAACTTTCTTCTATTGTGCACTAGCTTCCATGGTTGCCCAATCTATGTGTGATGAAGTCCCTCCTCTAATTCGCAATCTTGTATCTGAGCTTGTGAGGGAGTGAATTAGGGTTTCCCCTTGTCAAGCTGGTGTGTGGGCTTCAATTTAGAATCCTATAAATGTCTACAAAATAAGAAAATCGTCGCCGTGGAGGTGGAAGCTAGTGTATTCCTTACGACTATTTGATGCTACGACTATATAATCGAGGGCGAGGCTACATGATACCATGAAAGGGGTTTCGGTTTTGATTGAAAGTTGTGCTTCTATGAGATTTGAAGTTTCATTGGCTAAAAGTTTAGTGTTATTAATTTCTCTTTCTAAGGAAAATTGTATGTGAATTGGTGATCCTTTCATCTCGAACTCGTCTACGAAAACAAGCAATTTCCAAGCATAATAGGGGATAGGGTTAGTTTTTCAGCCATCTTTAGAAAGAGGTTTGGTGATTTTACATAAATGCGTTTTCTTAAAGTGTTTGTGACTCTCATCACGAACTCTCATAGCCAGAGGTTTTGCACCTTCCCAGCTAGACCACAAAAATGCCTACAAATTTTTAGATGGATCTTCAAGCTATAACCAATTGGAAATTAAACCCAAAGACCAACATAAGACAACCTTTCCCATAGAATGAGACATATATGCTGATCAAGTAATGCCACTTGGCATGATAAATGCTTCAACTACTTTCCAAAAATTGATGAGAAGGGAATTCAGAGAATATTTATAGATATTCTTAGAAAACTAAATAGATTCCTTATGTGTTCATTCAAAAGGATAGAACCTACAAGATCTGCATGAAACTAAAAAATGTGTGAGACAAAGAAAAATCATTGGTCACATCGCGTCAAAGAATGGTATGTCTACAGATGTGGACAAGATCCAAGTGATTGAAATTTTCTTAGACTTAATACGGTAAGGGAGGCACATTTCTTTATGGTCCATTCTTTATGGTCCATTAAGGATACTATTGTTAATTTATATATATGTATGTAATTATTGCAAAGCCCCTTTTTGGATTGATAACAAAATTTGATTGGAAAGAGGAGTGCAAAATAGCTTTTCAAAAGTTGATCTACTACTCCATATTAGCTCCAATTTTGAAGGCTCTTGATTGGACAAAGGTTCTTTATGTCCACATTGACGTATCAACATATTCTATAGGGTGCATACTAGCACAACCAGGTGAGAGTAATATGGATTTACCCACTATTGTTACACTAGTAGGAAACTGAATAGTTGCAAAAAGATCTATAAAACAACTAAGAGAGAAGGGTTAGGAATAATCTACGAGGTAAAATAGTTTATTAAACATCTAATGGAAAACCAATTCATGTTCTTTGTAAATCATCAAGCCTTTCTATATTTGTGAGAAAACCTTGCAATACAGAAAGAATAGTCCAATGGTTTTATTGTATTGCTAGAGTTTGAACACACCATAACCCACCGAAGGGTTGATCATATATCAAGGATGATACATGGCAAAGCACCTGAAGGAGTGGATAATGACTTGCTTGATTCATATCTTTTCAATATAGAAATAGTTCGTAGATGGAGCAAAAAGGTAAATCCTCTTCTCACCCTAGGGAATGTAAACCTAGAGTGCAATCCAAAGGTTATTGAGCAATCCAAATCTTTTTTTCTTTTTTGAGTGTCTCTATAAGCAAAAAAATGACTAAATCTTGAGACTATGCATTGAAATGGCAAAAATACCAGCATATGTTACACAAGTGCATGTTCAAAACATAAAATTCCACAATTAAAAAGAGCAAACATAACAACACTTGATGAGATTGGGGGTATATTGTCCTAATATTCCCAAAATGTTTCATGAGTATGTCAAGTAGTGTACAACATGCACCACAAAATAGCACTATATTTTTTTACTCATGCTCCAAGTTATAGTAGCACCCAAACGGAGAAAATACATCTTTGACTACCTAGAAACTCGAGTATTTAACAAATAGTTTACTAAATCATGATGAAGATGCCTTGAAGTAGAGGCTCATGATTATGAGATAATCTCAAATCATCTCTACAAAAGGGACGAGATGAATATCAAGAATGTGCGCAATGGAAAGTACAGTACATACCCGTACTTGAGGAAGCACACGAGTGAGTACATACCCATACTTGAGAAAGCATGTATAGCTCAAGTTGGAGGTCATTTCTTATATGAAAAGTGGCGAAGGCAGTACTTCTTATTGGGTTGTGTTGGCCTACATTGCTTATCGATGTGAAAGATTTTTTCAAGTGATGTGATAAGTGCTAGTGTACCAAGATACGTGCTATTAAAAGAGATGAAATTCCTTTGAGATCAACAATGGGGACAAGAGCTTTTCCCAAGTGGTGAATTGACTTTGTAGGGCCCATAGATCCACTTGTCTATAGAACACATGTGTAATACATTACAATGAAAATGAATTATCTTATTAAGTGGGTGGAAACCAAGGCCACACATTAGAATGATGCAAGAACTATAGCGTAGTTCTTGTACAAGAATATATTTACGAGGTACAATATACCAATAGAGATAGTGAGCGATCAAGAAATGCATTTCTAAACAAAGTAGTTAAATATCTCTTGGATGAACTTGATAATCCACAAAAAATAAGCACCTTACCATCCTCAAGCCAATGGACACACTGAGAGCACCAACAAAATCTTGTTCATGGTGCTCACTAAGATTATAAATGAATCAAGATCTAGTTGGGATCAAAAGCTACATTCAGCTTTATTGTCACATATTCTAGGGGCTAATCATAAAAAAATGTGCAAATTGATCTCCAACACAAAAGGCTAGGAAACAGTTGTCAAAGAGTGGCCACCAACACCCAAGTGATGCAAGGAAGAGCTAGAAAATAACTATGAAAGAGTGGCTACCAACACCCAAGTAATGAAAGGAATAGCTTTTGTTGCAACCCATGCACCTTTCAAGAATATAGATAGGAATATTTATGTTGATCAATGGGGGTAAGACAGGAGAAAGGGCTTAAGAAAACACAAAACGTCATCCACTTACACTAACTATGCTAGCAATGCGTGAAAGATGCACCAAACCTCCAATTCTCTATATTGGAAATTTACCCTAGACAATTGTACCATATATAGATCAAGGCCACATACACAAAGGTTCTCAAAAATCCCAAAAGAAGGAGATTTAAAGTGATTAAATTGCTGGCAAAATGAAGTTAAAAAACATGGATAGTGCAGAACACATATAGTTATGTCAAAAAACACTAAATAGTCACTAAAATGTGGCTTTTGAGTCTAGGTTAAGTGCATTGAAATTCACCAATAGTGTTAGGATAATGGCTAAATGCGAGTGCATAAATCCCAAACCCAAATTCCAAAAATGATGGAACATAATCTATGTTCCCCACCAAAAATAGTTTTGACCACATAGATTTGAATGAGAGGAGAATCGCATTCAAATCTCATGTTTTGTCCAAAATTGAAATTCAAAAACCCTATTGGAAGCCAAATTTTGTGTCCAAGACTCAAAGAATTGCAAAATTGGACTTGACAATAAAAACCAAAATATATTATTATCCCTTTGTGTATAATTATTTCATTGTATATAGGGCCTAAATATAAGGATTTCTTATTATATTTATTTTTGGTATTTATTGAAATATGTATGCTTAGGTGTGTGTTATTTATCAAAGTATGCTATGTACATTTACTCACCATTACCATGATATTTCTTACCATGTATTCTTTATAAAATCATTTCATGCAATCTTCTGTTATTTTTGGTGTGAATCCACTCCAATGAAAAACCTCAAAAATACCTTTCACCATCAGTCATTGCCTATCACTAAACTCCTATTTCTTATAGGTATTTTCTTACCTCTTGCAAATAAATATACATCACTAAAACAAAATGAGGGATCTCCTCATTGATTCCCTATATTTTCATATATTTATTTTATATATATATCTCTCACACTATTCTACATTCCATGAATTGTTTATATATACTATCCTGTTTTTTCTATCATAGCCATATATTATATTTATGTATAATCCACAACTACGCATATTTTCAAACCCCCTAAGAATCAATTAGGTCATTATCTCATGCAAGGAGGGGCTCAGCTTTGGAACCATATGCAAATTCAACAAAAAGAGGGACCATTGAAGATTTTCTTGTGAAGAAAACTAGGCATTTTGATGGGATTTTTTATATCCATCTCCACTCCGAATTTGAAGTTGTGGTTAAAAGACAAAATGTGGACCAAGAGCTGAATAATCACCTCAAACATTTTTAGAGCTACCACCGGTGAAATACGAGTTTTTGTGTGGACCCAGTCTGCCCACTTTTCTCACAAGTAGCCCATAGTCTTCTCTCACCTCCTTTTCTACTTCGACACATACTCACATACTTATCCTCTCAATCCCTCACTCAAACCTGCAACTTAGATGGCTTACTTCATCTTCTTCACCATTTCCATCTCTCCCTACTCCATTGCTAAAAAATTATCGTCTCTACACACACATAGCTCAATTTATCTCTCTAGAATAGAACTCATATTACCATAACTTCTTCATCCTTTCACAAAAAGAGAAAAAATCAACAAATAATTAATCTCAATCTCTACAAAATGACAAGTTTGATCATTGAAAATTCAATTGTTCCATGGTCACAAAAACTACACCGATGTGGAAAATTCCCTTTCCATCTTGTGGTTTCCATCAAATTGTGTATATTCTCATCCTTCTCTTACTTTTTATCATTGTATAAATCATGTAATGCACCTTGAGTGCATATGTCATGTAATTTTAACCCATCCTACTAATTACAAATTACTAACACTAATGACTAACCCTTCTTGTAAATTGCACCCTCCACTATCTACTAGAGTAGGCACCTCCAAGTTAATCACCTCTCTCTCCTTTCACTCTCAATAATTTGTCCACTTGAGCCCACATCCATGTGACTCAAGGGATAAGGAAGACCCACTCCCATTTTGAAAATCAAAAATATTTCATAATCTCTTGTTTGGTCAATAAAATTGATTAGATCTAATCCTAATCGAGGCTCTCAAAAACCTATAAATAGAGCCCATTCCTCTTTGTAAAAATGATCTCTACACTATTGCTCACTACTTTGAGCATACCATTCTCTATCTTAGTTGTAGGGAGAGAGAGTTAGCTCTCTATACACCATTACTTGTGGTATATATGAAAGCTTCTTGAGATAGTTGTAGCATTGCAAGCGAGTGAGTGATTCAGAACTTCCAATCAAAGTTGTACCTACTCTTGCACATCAATTGAATAAATAATTTGGGTGCAACTACGTTTCAAAACTCTCTTGAGTCTCTCCAATTCACGCTTGGCAACCTCATCTTGTTGGGTTTAAGGTGATGCGTTCTCATTTTGAGATTCTTTGGTAGTATTTTCTTGTATGTGACTCAAGAGCTCTTGTGTTTGTTTTGTTGCTTGGGAAAACATTATAAGAGGGTTGTATGGTGAGAGGATTCCCAGAATCCTAAGATAATGTGTAGATCACAACATCATGTGTCTCTTGACTCTCCTCCAAGATGTTTATACACCCACATCAATCATTAAAATTGAAGCTAAATTCTTGCACAAATCTCTCTCTCTCTCTCTCTCTCTCTCTCTCTCTCTCTCTCTCTCTCTCTCTCTCTCTCTCTCTCTCTCTTTCTCTCTCTCTCTCTATGTGTTTGGTGTGTGTATTTGTAGAGTTGATATTAGTGATAGTGTACCTTTCCTTTTCACTTCTATTGCTCAGGGATTCTCCTCTTTGGCATCCTAGTTTGCTCTATAACTAGGTGGTACCCCTTCACTTGTTGGCTGTGGGTTGGTTGTTGTTGTTTTTTGCTTGTGGTTACCCCAACCCCAATTGAGCAACACGGGAGCCTTGAGGGGTGTTTAGAGGTCACCTCTCTTGTTGCCTACCCCAGACCGCCTCAATTTTGGTGCCCCCACTGAGGATGAACTTGTGCTTATTGTTGTTTGTATTGCATGAATGCTTGGATTTTTTCATAATCAAGTAGATTGTATGAATCATGAAAACTTGTATGACCCAGTTTAATTTCAAGACAACAAAATTTGATCTAGAATATGGTTTGGATTAGCATAACATAAGAAAAGAAAAACATTTTCACATAAGAATCTAGAATTCATGTTGAAAGGCCTTTCAAGACTTTGTGTGGTTAGTTGATGTCAGGAGAAAAAATAATTGTTTGGAACTAACCTTTTTGTGGTTCTAGCATTGAGAGTCTATGACACGCTATACCTTTGAGAATATCCCAATCTTCTTTGGGAATTTAGAAGAAGATGTTGATGATTTGAGAATGATTTTTCATATCCTTGGGAAAAGGCATGACATTGAAAAAGGAGATTTTATGTTTCTATGTCTTAGAGGCAAAACTGAGCAATGTTTTTGGAATATGTCTTCTCAGATTGAAGATGGATATACCCAAATTTCCAAAACTTTGAAGACTAAATTCTCTAAAGTTCCAACAATGGAGAAAGCATGGGCTTCATTGAGGAGATTTCAACAACATGGTGAAGACTACTATGCTTATGAGGGTGATTTTTCTCATCATGGACAGGATGTGGATTTAATTCTATATTTCCTAATTATATAAAAATGAATCAATTTATTTTGGGTTTGTTTCCTTTCCTAAAGACTAAGGTTGTTTATAGTGGACCCTCTACCTTTGAAGAAGCAGTCGCTATTGCCTGAAGGAAGTTTCACAAGTACTTCTACATCAAAAATGGTTTCCATCATGCTGAAAGAACCAACCATCAGGAAAGTGTTTCTATCAAGGAATCATCTCCTTTGCCATACTTGTCGACAAATGTTGAAGAAGATATTTACATTCCAACTCATTATTGAAGTGCTAAAGTGTATGGCCGAGATTCAAATGTGGCATCTCTTTCTTCTATCTTTATCACAAGCATGCAAGAATTGACACAAGATATCTCAAATGGCATTGATGATGATTCAATAATGGATACATCCAACCTTTTGGCAGAGGATCAATTTCTAGTCGGAGCAGATGAAGCTTTTGTGCAACATGACTCTATGGAGAATGAAGACCTTGAAGGTAACCTTGATCTTATGGAATGTTCTAAGAGAGTGTCTTGTCTAAAATAAGAAAGTGAAGAAGAAGAGGAAATCATAAGTGGGAGATCATAGACCACGTTGATCATAAAGAGATGACTGTGTACATGGAATGCCAACTCCAAAACAAAGTAGAAGAATGTGAGTTGAATCCATGTGAGATTAATCTTCAAGAACTATTTGAGGATATTGAAAAGCATTAGTATGACCCATGTATGGTAAGCATGGAGAAACCTATCATGCAAGAAGCCAAAGTTTTTACAAAATCAAAAATTAATCCATCAATCTTTGAGGTGGTACAATGTAAGGAGCTCCAACCTTGACAAGGAGGAGGCTTAGAAGGGGATGAAGAACATGGGAGAGTAGTAAAAAATGAGATCATAAAAGGAAACTATCAAAAGGGTATTATTCTCTCCAATGGTGTATTAGTGGGTGGCTTTTCATCCATGAGACAGTCTCTTAGCAAGAAAATTCAAGCTTTTGAAGCTCAAATCAACTTCACATTGGGTTTCACCTCTTCAAATTCAACTCCTCCTCTCTTCACATATACCTTTCATCATGGGCACCATACCTTCTTAAGCGGAAGAGGACATGAATACTTGGTGATGAACAAATGCTTCCACACCTTCTTCATTTGGTTCTTTGGTGTATGGAGGTCGCACATTGTGATGCTTTTGGTCTTCATCATAGATGGAAAAATTGTTGATTGCTACATGTGGATATTTCATCAATCTATACCAAAATATATTCTCTTCCAATGTGTTGGAAGTAATAAGAACCTTGGTCTATTACCTACTTATGTGGTAAATTATTTGCAATATCTTCCAATAGCAGCTAGAAGCATGGATCAAGATTTCCTAAATCATGAAGGCATAGAATTTTTGACTTGATGAGCCTACCCAGGTTGAATGAATTTTATGAGCTACAGTTCAGAGTTTTGCTCATACAAGCTCTTGAAGATCGTAGCAGATCCATCAACTTTACACAAGAGGAAGAGCAACCTATCTTTTATTTCACATCCCTAGTGGTGCAAGTGATTATGGATACAAGCTTCTTGAACTAAATTCAGTAAGTGATTCCATACCATACATCTTTCTTTGGGATACAAACTTCAAGATCTCTAATCCTGGGGAGTGCTTATGAATTTTTTTGAATGGAGGCGGTTTACTCAACCACTTCATTGCATCATGCTACTGGATTTGGAGACAATCTTTCATAGCACACAAAGTTTTCTAATCATATAGCACAGGTGCTTCATGAAAGATAAAAGCAGACAAAGACAGACGTTACAAGCCTTACAAGATGTATCTTTGTGACTTGATCAAGTGGATAAATGGTACATTAATGTACCATTTTCTAGGGGAGGCTAATGATAGCCGTTTTGTGGCTATCCATAATTGCCATAGTGAGCTACCTCACCTTATCAAAATCACTCAAACATTGTGGCTATCCCTACCTTTTCATTGTACATAGACATGTGTGTGCACGTCTATCACACGTGTCAATGCAAGGGGCTTTCTGATACACTATGTGCGAGCCACAAATGGCTCCAATCAAACAACTAGACTAATCTAGCAAGCTCAAGAGAGCAAGGGTGTGTCACTCACCTCCCTACGCTCGCCTTCGTGGAGGATTCCTCGCCGTGAAGAAGAAGGAGCTACCGCCGCTGCGCCATGCTCAATCACTTCACCGCCGTCGTGCCATCGTCGCAATGCTCTCTCTCTCTCTCTCTCTCTCTCTCTCTCTCTCTCTCTCTCTCTCTCTCTTATACACACACACACACAAGGAGATGAAGAAGAAGAAGATGGAGATGGAGCAAGAGCACTCTTCAATTACACAAATGAAAGAATGAATGATTTTTAGGTTTAGGTGACTTTTATATGAGCTCGCCCCATTCACACTTGGGTGCCCATACTTAGCCAACTAACCCTTGAATGTTCCTGTTAGAGTGCACCTCTCATCGGCAATCACTCTTACTCTTTTCCTATTGGACCGACAAGCCTGGCCCATGACTACTAGAAGTGGACTCCAGTGGTTAACATGCCCCCCTTCCTGATGTAGATTCCGTCCTTGAAATATAACAGGGCAGCATCGGGATCCACGATAGAATTACCTGTATCAGAAGAAAAACAACATTGTGAAAGCTCAAAGGCAACATGTACAGGTGTGCACTAAGTGAGATTCATATATAATATTTTAGGAAATGAAAAAACAAATTCATGAATTGTAACATTGCCAACTAGAACAAGCGTAGAACCTGAACAACATGCAATTGAGTTAGGGTCTATTAGTTCGACTCTAAGAGAATTACACAAGATCTAGGGCTAAAGTAAGTACTAGATTGACCAACGTTAATTAAAAAATATGGACTAAAGAGTAGTTAACTTTAGGAATGCTCGTTGGGGTCTAAGGACTAGTGGTCTTGTCACTTATACCACTTAAGTGTGATCCACATAAAATACAAGGAAGTTTGTGCTATTTGCCTTCTCTTTTCTTTTTCTCTTTCTTTTTTTCTTTTTCTTTGTTTTCTTTTTTTTTGTTGTCATAGTTGCTACAAGTAGCTAGGGGACTCGAGGTCTCAAATACCAGCAGAGCTGGGAGACTCAAGGTCTCAAATATCAGCGTGAGCATAAACTAGCTGGGAGACTCGAGGTCTCAAATACCATCTTAACACATGGGCTTCCATAACACGTCACACTTAGGTGGAATAAACTAGAGAAAAATATATCCTCATAGCCTAAAACATTACTAAAGTTACTACAATTAATAGACTCTTTAGGAATTAAAGTCAGCAAATTAAGTGGCCTAGTTTAGCCTAAGGTCTTGATACCTACTTAAAGCCAACTAATAGACCAAACTCAAAGAGAAGAACAAGGTACTAGAAGTTTGAAAAAATTATAGCATCTAAATTGGCAATGTTACAACTTCATAAATTTTATGCATTTTAGAATTCAAATGACAAGATGCAAACATGTAAATGTGGAAGCATAGATAAAAGAAAGAAGTACACCTAATATAATGGAGAACATACGTTGTAGCATGTAAACATCCATTGTTGTTGTCTTTCAAAGGCATCCTTATGTAGTCACAAACTGCACAATAGTCACCACCAAACATCCACCTTCCAGAGGCACATCAGTGGGAAAAGGTACCAACACTTATTGAACACATTAAAAAAACATAAGAAACCCTAACCTAATTATTTGCACTCCCCTAGAGAATCAAGGGAATAGGATATTGTAGAGATTGGGGGGGAACCCTAAGGCTAAACCCCTATCCTCGTCGTCGACAAAAACAAAGTCATCATCCGTGAGACCATATGTGCCATCTGTGTAATCATGTATATCTTCTTCTTCATCAGAGGCACCAATGTTTACTATGAAGATCACTAGACGCCTATAGTCATCTTGGTCAAAAGGGTAGGCTTGTGCAATGGGAGAAACGCTCTCTAGTAAGTATTGATCAGTCGTGGTCAAGAGACATATCAGCCATTCTAACTCCTCAAAATTCCTCTCACATGCTAGCATACCTACCAAATCCCATTCACAGGCAAGCACCGAAAAGACCATGTGAAACACTTGTGAAAAGTAGCGAGGGTGCCTCTCACCCAAGGCAGGAGTGGATGACTCTAGCGTACTACCCATATCTGTACACACAGATAGATGATGGTTAGAGTGCAAATATTACAAGGGTCGTGTTCTTATGCATAATTTGTTTTTATGATTTTGTGTTATGTATAGAACTTGTAAGTTTCCACATTATTGTTTAGTGGCTCTTGCTCTTTTACTTTTTTATCTTGTTTTTGTTAGTATAAGGCTTTATATATACATTCCCTAGAACTGGAGATTGAGAGGCCAGGGAGGAAGCTTGAGAGGGAAGCAAGTGAATGATGGATGTCAGCAAACACTCCCCCCTTCCTTGGGCAGATCATACTTTATGGAAAGATGTCGTCACCTTCTGAAACCAATTGTTCCAAGTTGTTATGGGTGAAGAATTTAACCAATATTTTTTGACCACCCTATGCGTTTCATCTAGTTGCAAGGGTGGTAAGGTACTCTCCCATGATTTTATTTGCAACGTTGTTGTAGTGGTGAACTTACAACGTGAGGTGCAAACTCTTCCTTGTTTGTATAGATATGTACAATGGTGGGTGGAGGTTGTGTCAAAGCTTCTATTTCCGTATAAGAACTACATGAAGAGCAAGAAGCTTTATTTGACTTCCCTGTTCTTGATCTAGGTGGAACAAATCTTTCTTTCTTCGGTACCCAAACTACCTCTGGAGCGGGTGTGTAGCATTCCGTGATTTTTTTCTTTCTGCGATCTTCAATTCGTTTTGGAGCCACAGGATTGGGCTCACATGGGCTAGGTGACACGTAAGAGCACAATTTATGTTTAGGGTTTAGGGTTTGATCATTTCCTTCATATTAGCCTTGGGCTTCCAATAGTACCAACGCAACATTTCTTTTCATTTCTTGGGGCGAGTGGGATGTCTCTTACCAGGCTCACATCTTTTAGCACTAGCTATGGTCACTAAAGAAGCTTTAGGGACCCACTTGTATGTTTTCTTTGTTATATTGGTATGGGTCTTGTGTGTCTCAAGCTTTATTTCAACTACATCAGTTGAAGCTCTAGAGAGTTGGGCTATGGGGACATATGGTTCAACCTCTTGGACATGCAATGTTTTCGGTTTTATTTCCTTAAGAGGCAATATCTAAGGGACTATGGCTTGAGTGGCAGGGCTAAGAGTTGGTTTCTGTGTTGTGACACCCCCTATCCCCCAATCAATAGTGCATTCGGTGCCTATCATCCACGTGCATCCTAGGTTTATATTACCGTCCATAGTTCCAACAGGCATGACCAAAAAGTCTTGAGCTACAACACCATTGTCATAACTGACAGAAGTGTGCGAGATTCCAAAAACCGTTGTTTTTTTCTTGTTGACACCCTTGACTTTGATAATACTCTCATATGGAGGTGGCTTCCCTAACTGATACCACACCCCATATGATAGCAAATTATATTTAGCACCCATGTCCAATAAGGAGTTATATAGCACTTTTCCATAGGCGTTGTTTAGCTCAATAGGGTATCGTAGAGGTGTGTCAGAGTCCAGCCAATCCTCATCGATTTCAACGTGGAATGCATGTGTAACTCCAAGGTTAGCCTCTCTTTTTTGTCTTATGCATTGTTGTCGCTCCTTAGCCTTAGCTTAAGCTTGTATCTTCTTCAATTGTGTTTCTGCCTTGGATACCTTTTTTGTATGGATGGCACGTAGCTCCTCTTGGCTTAAAGGATCATAGTGTCTTTTATATTTTCTCGCATTGAGGAATCCAATGGTTTCAACTCCATCAAGAATCTCCACAGGAATGGTTCCTTGTGGGGTGATCTCACATTCTCTATATGGTCCTTTTCCCCCATATTTCAACTTTTTCTTTTTGTTACGCACTCCATACATAACAACTTTATCACCAACATTGATATCTTTGTTCTTTAGATAACGGTCAAACCATTTCTTCCTCCTATCTTTCTCCACAAGTGCATTTTGCACAGCTAATTGCCTCTCTTCATCTAGCCTTTCAAGGATATATAATCACTCAACTAAGGGGTTACCATCCCAACCTTCTTGAGAAGCTACTCGAAGACTAGGAATGACAAACTCCCATGGCATAACCGCTTCTTGTCCATACACCATCTTAAACGGTGTGCAGTTAATGGAAACTTTGTACGCAGTATGATAATCCCATAGAGCTAATGTAAGCTTTAAATCCCAATCTGTGTGATGAGCTTCCACTGTTTTGATCAAGATAGAGATTAAGGTCTTATTGGTGCTCTCGGCTTGGCCATTTGCTTGTGGATAATAAGGTGTGGACTTATGGTGAGCTATCATAAAGTTGGTAGTGAGTTATTTTATTACTCCATTTCTAAAATGAGTACCATTGTCACTCACAATCTCAAAGGGACAACCAAATCTTGCAATAATGTTCTCAAAGAGAAACTTGGCCGGTTGACCTCGCATTCGCCTTACATGTCACCCTGGCTTCTACCCACTTTGTCACATAGTCAGTGGCAATCATAATATATCGATATTGAGTGCTACGAGCTGCCGGACTAATTGTGCCAAGAAAGTCCAAACCCCATTTTTCAAATAGTTGAGTCACTTTAACAGGATGTAAGGTCATCTTATCCTTTCGTTGTGTGATCTTGTAACATTGACATTCATCACATGCTTTTGCAAAAAGTGATGCATCCTTGAATAATTTAGGCCACCAATAGCCCGATTGCAACACCTTTCTAGATGTTAGAAATGTCCTCCGGCTATACCCATGTGGGCTTGTTGCAGTATGTATAAAAATACTCATCCTCACGGGCACAACGTCTAAGAATATCATCCTTCCCTAGCCTGTAGAGAGTTCCTGCAATGAGAGAGTAAGGGTCACATTCTTTTAACTGTTTTTGAGCTATGTCCTTACAAAGCTCTTTGGGTGGAAAACCATTAACTAGAAAGTTCACAATCTTCTCACTCCATTCAGGTATGGTTTCAACTAGGAATAGAGAAGTATCGGGTAGCTCATCATCAACTCCAGTAGGGGCTTCACCATTGGGTATGTGAGACAAATGATCCACCACGACATGTCTTTTACGAGGTCTTACCACAACGATAAAATCAACTCAAGGAGAATTAACAACCATCGTGTAATTCTTCCCGTGGAACAAGGTTTATTTACTAAATAAAACAAGGCTTGATGACCAACATAGAAAACAAACTCGTTGGCCAGAAGGTAGTAGCAAAATTTCTTCATTGCATAAATCATACCTAAACCTTCTCGCTCTATAGTGGTGTAGTTTCTCTCGGCATCATTCAATTGACGACTTGCAAAGTTTATGTTCTCCTGGTTGAGCTAGAATACACCCAATAGAAAAGTTCGATGCATCAATATGCACATGGAAAATTACATTCCAATGGGCACTTGTAGAATAGGAGTGCTAGTCAAGGTCTTTTTCAATGACTCATAAGCATGGTCACACTCCGCGGTCCATTGGAACTCAATTAGAAGCTTGTACAAAGGATGAGCTATCTTGGCAAAGTTTAAAATAAACCATCGATAATAACCAATATGGCCCATGATCCTTTGAACTCCTTTATAGTTTGTATAAAAAAGAATGGGAAACTCAGAGTGTGTGTGGATCTCAAGAAGGTCAATGCCGCCACTAGGAGGGACCATTATCCCAACCATATTCTATACATGTGCTTGAAAGAGTTGCAGGGAAGGAAGCTTATAGCTTTTTAAATGGGTACTCTGGTTACAATCAAGTCACAATTGCGCTAGAGGACCAAGCTAAAACAGCCTTTATAATCGAATTTGGAGTGTTCGCATTTCGTGTTATGGATTTTGGCTTAACCAATGCCCCTGCTACCTTTTCAAAGATTAATAAACACTTCTTTTAGAGAATATTTGAGGGAGTTTTGTGAAACTTTCTAATATGACCTTTGTGTTTATTCCTCTTGGAAAGAACATCTATCATGCTTACGAAAAGTGTTTGAGAAGTGCAGATTCTATCGCATCCCCTTAAACCCTTTCAAATGCCAATTTTGGGTTAAACATGGAGTCGGGGCATATAGTGTCCAAAAATGGGATTTGTAGTCTCCTTGTGCAGTAAAACACACTATATATATATATATATATATATATATATATATACTATGCACCTAATTTTATTTTTTTTAAACCCCCCTCCTACTCCCGTTCCCACACACAGCTACCAACACACTATATTCACACACACACTCACCTGCATACACACACACACAACACCAGTCATACACACATACATGCACACACGCATATACGCACTCACAACAAAAAAAACAAAAAAAATAAAGGAAAACAATTGACATCGACATCAAGGGAAAGAGGGCGGCCAACTCGCGCGTCGTCAACACCAAAACAAAAAGTGGCGCCGAAGGCATGCCACGGCCAACACCGAAAGGAGGTAACACATAACATCTCGGCTTCTCACGACAAAAACCGACTACTACAGCACTAAAACCTCACACCGACCACCCGAACCATCGACCAAACCCGTGTAAATACCCTAAAACCCCCACGCTTTCCTAATAACCTAGCCATGGCTAGTGGATTCTAAAGAAAATCTCCCATCTTACTCTTTCCTCTCTCTCTATCTGTACCTTCTCTCTCTCTAGAGAGGCATCTAGATCCTCTACAGCAACCAAGGGATACTTGCAATGACCAATAGTTATGGACCATCTCTTAAGCCTATATAAAGAGGCCTCCGCTTAGCACAAAAGACACACAAGAGAGAACAATCAAGTAAAGGAGGAGCATACTAGCTCCATGCACTCTACATTGTAAGCACAACTAAGCACATAGTGCACCCATGCTTGAGAGCTAATGGCATCATGTTTTGTTGCAAGTTTTGGGCACTTTAGCTTTGGCAACATCACCATTCTCCCTGTGATTCACCACACCATGTTGAGTTTCTAATCACAACCCCTCTATGCACATGAAGTAGTCGCTACTCTTCCACCAAGCAACATGAGCACGCTTGGATTGAAGGCATCAACGCCATACCATTTTGGCATGCTCTCAACGTTGATGATTGATGTCATCGATGGCTACATCGTCTTACTGTTTCCCCTCAACTAACCCTCACGCTAACTCCAAACCTCGCCAAGCACCACATGGCGCTCGTATTCTATGTTGCATCCCTAATGACAAGAGCCAGGTTTGTAGTCATCAAGACCACCATTTGTAAGTATCTTCATCACCAATAAAGGGTGTAATTTTTTCTTGATCTTTGGGGTCCATTCTCTATCTTGATTTCCCGTGGTTACGGGGTGTTTCGTCTCTTGTATATCACCCTACTCATACTCCATCATGTACAATCTCTCTCGCCAATCAGTGTGCCCTGCTTCGAGTTTTTTTTACATACCCCCTCTCGTGCACACACTATGACAAATTATTAGGCATTTCTTACATGTGGACGTTTGTTACACCACCATTTCATGTTGAGTACCTAGAGGGCAATTCACTTTCGCTATCCTAGGTCATGTATGTTTGAGTCCTAGGCGCATTTTAGCTAGGTGGTGCCCCTTCCTACTCATAGGATCACTCTCACCTTGAGATGATGCTTGGGGATGCTCAGGCTATGTGTGGTGTAGAGGTCACCCCATATGGCATGTCATTTTTGGCAATCATTTTCTTGGCACCCCCACCAAGGATCCTTTCATGAAACCCTCCAGTTTACAAGACTGAAACCCTTCAACTTTTGTGGATGGATGATTGGCTAGCAGGGTTCGCTAACTGGATGAAAAAAGAAGAAGAACTCCAAGCACAACTAGACGAACTCTGCATCTCCATCAAAGCTCGAGTACCAGGTGTAATGGTAATCGATTTGTAGTGGGAGAGTCAACCAAAATGCCAAACTCAGTGGATATACATAGTCCAGGTGCCAAGAAGAAGAAGGAGAAGGTCAAAACCAAGTCCGCAACCTACAACCAACCCGCAACAACAAGATGGAGGGAGCTCTGCACATTAGAGAATCAACACTATTCTACTTCGAGACTCGGGTAACTCAAGACACCGAGGTAATTATCACAGTCAGTTTCCAAGTCGCACTTGATGCTGCATCACAGATAACAAAAGCATTTGCTCACGCTCTTACTAGAGAGACTAGGATCTACTGAGTTTGTTTCAAGAAAGAACACCACCTTCTTCCACAAGCTTGGACACTGACTAAACACCTTTAAGCTTCACATGAACTAGTACAACCTACATCAAGACAAATCACACATACCGACACGAGTACACTCGATCAAGGTAATACTGGACTTGAAGGCTCACTACCAGCACGTCATCGACACCATGTTGGGTGGGGAGCGTTTTTTTGAGGTTCTAGCATCAGATCAGCCATTTGTCTTACCTTTGGTACAAGGCAATGTACCGTCTGAAGTTTTAATCTATGTCCTAGTATAAGAGGGTATACACGTCTCCTTGTAAAAAAGAAGAAAAAAGAAAAAAAAACTTTTTTTTGCAAGCTAAGCAATGTGTCTTTCTAGCTCTCTCTCAGAAATCGTGGCAAGTGTAGCATTTCCAACATTTAAAGGAAAGAAGGGGAAGGACTTGGTAACAGACTTCCTAGATGACTTTGAAGCAGCATATGTAGTGAGCAACAAAGATACGGATGAATCCCGGGTTAGAATCTTTAAGCATCTCATGAAGCTAGAAGCTAGACCATGGTACAATGCACTTCCACAAGAAACCAAGGATGATTAGGAGCCCTTAAAAACCTCTTTTAAGAGGCGCTTTGGGGGAGGTACCACTTCAAAGAAGTTGTGGGACAAGTTGAGAGACTTGAAGAAAGAGGGTCTTTTAGAATATGCCACCTGTGAGTCCAAATTTATGGATTTGTGGGAATGGTGGGTTGAGTCACTGGCAAGGGGGGAAGCTACACCCAATTTCCTAAAGAAAGACCGGTTCACGCATGGCTTATGACCGGTTCTCAAGGAGAAGGTGAAGGGTAGATTCCTGGCTACGTACGAGTTAGCCGTCAAGATTGCTTGCCTTAAAGATAAGAAGCTGCAAATGAAATCCAAAGAAACCGAGTCAACAGAAGCAGGAACATCGCGCAGACCAACAACCACCATTCCACCACCACCACGGCTCTTGGGGTAAGATATGACCAACAAGATATGTTGGCCCATATTACTGACCAACTGTAGAATTCTTCCGTCCACTTGATACATCAAGGAAGGAATCAAGAAAGAGATTAAGACCCAGGGAGAGCACGACAACAAAACAGGGAGTATCACTGCTACAACTGCGGAGAAGATGGTCACGGTATGTACTACTGTCCCAACCACGACAAAACTATAATAGAGGAGGTAGAAGGAACCAGCTATCACCCCCTAGAGAAATAACACCCCCACCCTGAGCACCAGTCCCACCAACAAAAATTCTACATCCACCCAGACACCATCACAAGCATCCATTCCACCTCTTCCACCAGCACCACCACCTGATCGCCCTGTAAACATCATAAGGCTAGAAGAGAAAGGAAAAGTTGTAGTAGTGGATCCACCAAGAGCAAAGGAGAGGGACAAGGGTAAAGAGAAGGTAACCTTTTTAAAACCATTTGAAGCCATGTCTGTGAAAAGAGCTAGGAGGGAAAAGGCTACACAATCTGATGATGAGAGAAGCATGAAAGGAGAGACTAGCAAGAGGCCATCCAGTCCATGACGGAAATTGGGCATCACCGACTTCCAGTTAGGGGAAAATTCTAGGCCCTATGATCTAAGATTGAATGTGGTAGAGCAAGGACCAAATATTACATGGCCACAGCTGCTACATCTCGCACCGAAGGTAAGATAGAAATGGTCCAAAATGGTAAGTACAAGACGTTCCAAAGCAAAGGTAGCCGGAGCAATTTCGTGTGGCAATATGGACGACATACTTCCAACTATTGACATCAACATAAAAGGAAAGAGGATTGGAAATACCTACATTGATGGAGGTGCACAAATTTGTGTGATGAGCAAAGCTATGATGCTTCAGTTAGGGCTTGAGGTTGACAGGCCTTCTCCATGCAAGGCAAAAATGGCAAATAACACAAAAGTAAAGTGTGTAGGTGTGGTAAGTGTTGTGAAGATAAAATCTTTCAACACTAAGGTAGAGGTAGATGTTTTTGTAATGCCTACTAAGGGGGAGGGCTATCCACTAATCCTGAGAAGGCCATGGTTGATGGCCATGAAGGCAAAACAGGACTGGGGCACTGACCTTCTACACATGACCGGTAAGAAAGGGGAGACAATCTACTACCACATGAAGATTGGCAAGTAGAAACAAGTGAATCTGAAAACATCAGCAGATGAAACCACTAGCAAGTCTTCCACTTCTGAGGAGGAGACCACATCCACCGACAAAAGTGACAGTTCCATGTGATGGGTATCATCATAAAGGATCCATAAAATGTAAGCACAACTGGTAATCCGTCATCGAAAGGGCAGCACAATGAAAAGGAGAGCAAATCACCAGGCCTAGGAGAAGGTATGTTTTCCACGGAATTAACACTTGAGGAGAAAGATAGTTTTTTGCAAATGTTGATGGGATTTCGTGACCTCTTCATTGACAATTATGAAAGAATCACAGGCATTACAGTGGTGGAACATCATATTAAGTTGAAGGAAGGGGTAAAACCAGTGGTGCAAAAGCTACGACGAGTGGGGGTCATACAAGAAAAGGCACTCTTGGCCGAGGTAAGGAAACTGCTGGAAGCAAGGTTCATCTATCCTGTAGAAAACTCAAAGTGGGTGTCACCCGTAGTAGTGACACCTAAAAATAATGGTAAGTGGAGGGTCTGCGTTGACTACAAACCACTAAATGCAGCTACAAAAAGAGACCACTTTCCTCTCCCTTTCTTGGATGAAATTTTGAATGTAGTGGGTTTTGAATGCTACACCGTATGTGATGGTTAATCTGGATATTTTCAAATATACATAGCCTTGGAAGATCAGCTAAAAACCACTTTTGTCACGCCATGGGGTTGTTTTGCTTATAGAGTTATGCCATTTGGTCTCACAAATGCACCTGCCAGATTCCAAAGATATGTCACATATGTCTTTCAACCGTTCTTTGGAACATCCATAAGAGTGTTCATTGATGATTTTTGTATATATAGCTCTCGCATTTCACACTTAGAAAAGGTAACTGAAGGTTTGGCCAGCCTCCAAGTTGCAAAGCCTAGGTGGGCAATTAAATGTGGATAAATGCCACATTGGGGAGAGTAAAGTCATTTTACTAGGCCATGAAATTTCAGCAAAAGGTATCAACGTCGATCCAAGTAAGGTATCTGCACTCAAAGCCCTACCTTCACCAACAACCACATGTCAACTAGTCTCTTTTTTACAAAAAGTGAGGTACTTGAGTAGATTCATACATCTACTATCACAACTTGTTCTACCACTACAACAGCTAACTCAAAAATCAACGTTAACATGGGACGAGTAGGCGAACATCACTACAACAAGGTAAAGGAGGTCTTAGCCACCCTGCCAACTATCTCACCACCTAAGTGGGATGAAAATTTGTATGTCGCCTCAAGTGTGGGTGATGACTCATTGGGGGTTGTGCTATTCCAAAAGGATACAATGACATCTTTCACGAGGCCAATCTACTTCTCTAGTCGAATGATGACAGCAACAGCAGAGAAAGGTTTCACCCATGTGGAACACTTAGTCCTAGCTCTTAGATTTGCAACTACAAAGTTTAGGTCATATTTGATGCCTAAGCAGTTTGTGATTCTAACCACGTATGAGATGTTTCCCTATGTTGTACAACACATGGATGTGTCTGCTAGGATTACTAAATGGCTAGTCCGTCTGCAAGAATTTGACTACAAGGTACAAGTGGAAAGCACGACAAGGGCAAGCTTGGGAGGACTCATGGCCTACCAAGGCTTTGAGAGGAAGGAGAAGCAATCTAAAAGGGAAGAAATTCAATCACTTCAAATACCACCGATGGTAGAAGGAGCACACTCTCTCTACTTTGATGGAGCCTACAAGCCAACATTCGACAAAGCAGTTGCAGGCATAGTGGTCTTTGATGACAAAGGGGCAAAGTTATTTTCAATGGGCCAATTGTTAGATTCACATTCTAACAATGAATCTAAGTACACAGCACTAACCAAGGGTCTACAATGGTGCGTCTCGCAAGGGGTACAACGCCTTAATGTATTTGGGGATGCTCTACTTCTGGTAAGGCAAGTAAATGGAGTATGGACATGCAAGAATCCTAGCTTGAGGACTCACTTAAGTGGTGTAAAAACCTTGTTGGGTAACTTTAAAGAAGTTCAAATACACCATATCCCAAGGACTCAAAACCATGAAGCAGATGCCCTAGCAAGTGAGAGACTGCAGGAAGTGGTGGTTGGGGCTATAAAGCTAAAGCTCCCTCTATTTCAAGGTAGTGATTCCTTACCTGATATCATGCATTTTTTGGAAACAGGGGAATGCCCATCGGATTTAACAAAGGGACAAAAGCAATGGCTGACACGGAAGGCCACAAGGTATCGGCTCATCAATGACGGTTTGTACTGTAAGGGTAAGGACCAAATACTCAGGAAGGTCCCTCTCCTCATGAAATCACAAAAGTAATTGCTAGCTGTCATGATAGGGTCTGTGGTGGTCACTTTGCCCTAGACATAACAAGTAGGAAAATCTTGCAGGCTGGCTTCATATGGCCTAGCCTCAACCGAGATGTACACCACTTGTGCAAGACGTGTAAGCTGTGTCAAAAGGCCGGCACTAGGTCACTTATGCGTGAACCACAAACACCTATTCTTTCATATGGACCATTTGAAAAGTGGGGTATCGATGCCATAGGACCATTGCCTAGGGCCTAGGTCCAACTCAGGAAAATTTTACATCATCATGGGGGTCGACTATCTGACTAGATGGGCGGAAGCTATAGCCACTACTAGAATCACAGCGATAGAGGTAGCTAAGTTTATCTACGAGCACATATGATGTAGGTTTGGCACACCATTAGAGATCATCTCTGATAGAGGGCCACGTTTCAGAGAAGACTTGGTAGGAGAATTAATGCAGAAACATTAGGTGAAATTTGGACTCACAAAGGGGCCCTTTAAGGAGTTTGACTTTACCTCTCTCTATGAAAACGGACGCATGGATAAATTTTTGTAAACAAACTCCAAAGTTGGCGGAGGTTTGATAGTTAGAATGTCCTCTTCAAGCTCTATCTCCTGATATATAGCCCGCCATGAGATTCCTCATATTTAATAAGATTCTTTTCTTTCTTTACTTAGATTCCGATAGAGTTGTCACATCATAGGTGAATCAAAAAAAGAATCTTCTAAACTATGAAGAATCTCATGGCGTGCTATATATCAGTAGATAGAGCTTGAAGAGAACATTCTAACTGTCAAACCTCCACCAACTTTGGAGTTTGTTTGCAAAAATTTATCTATGCGCCCGTTTTGGTAGAGAGAGGTAAAGTCAAACTCCTTAAAGGGCCCCTTTGTGAGGAATCAAATGAAGTTATCGAAGAGATAGATGAGCAGGCCGAAGCATCTATGGCACTCGTACTCATGCAAGATCCCAGCACCACTGAGGAGGAAGATCGAATGATAGAGGGAGATGAGGTGTTGGAAGAGATCCCGGACCTCCAAATTCTCACTTTGCATCCAGTGGTGGTGGATGATCGTCAGTTTCTATTCCTTGACGACATTGCCAAAACGTTAGGACTCAGAGAAGATAAGTCACTTTCAGTGCTTGCTATCTATGCGGGCATGAAGGATCCCAGTGGGAAGGAAGATAAAGTCAATTTTCAAATTGATTTCAAAGACCAAGATCTCTCAGCAAGCCTCTCCTTCCTCCCTAGTGAAAACGAACAACAGTTGGTGCAAGCAATAGCAAGTACACTAGTAGAAATAAAATCATGTGCCTCTTTCTATGAAAGCATACCAGAGAGCGCATTTCATCCACACAAGCCACTGATTGAAATTGGTAGAGATGATCGATCTAGCATCGATCTTACAAAGAAAAATCTTGAAGAGAGGGATGAAGAAATTGAGGTAAATAAATCTAAACCAGGCACAATTTCTAGTATTCCTTACTACAAGTGTTAATATCAATTAAAATTCTTTGCAGTCGGCTTATCATGTTGATAAGTTCGCAAGGCGTACTGGAGGCTCACGCAACGTCTCCACGAGTAGAGATAGTTCTCTTTGGCACTACCTGAGCCATCTGGGGCCATCGATTCTTAGAGTTGCTCACACAGAGTTCTCCAAGAATGGTTTTGCAGAGCTGCTAAAGTGTAAAGGATTAAGTGACATACTCGTTGAAGATTCTCCCACCTTAAACGCTCATAAATGTATATTGATGGATCGAGAGGCAGCATTGTATGCCTTTACAGGCAAACACCCATGCTCGGTCCTCTCCCACTGTGCCTTGAGCCTAGGTCAAGGGTTGACAAACCCATAGGAAATTGTAAAATCCCTTCGTGTCAAGTCAGCCATTCGCCCATTACCCAAAGATGTAATTCGTAGAAACACCAATCGACCATGATGTAATATTCGAATCAATAAAGAATAAATGTTTTTGTCAATGATTTTTGTCACCATTCAGTACTTGTTTTTTTATTCATATTGTCCCAATAATTTACATTTTCCCCCGCCAAGGCACACACGTTGGTGCAGCCAAAGTTAGTCGAAGCTAGCAGGTGGTCTATGCCGGGAAAAGGATGTAATCGAGTGCAGTGTAGAAGGCTAGGGCAGGTACCAAGGCCCTAGGCAGCCAAAGGGTAGCGGGAATGTATGCTTAAAGTGGTTTTTTAGGCCAAAGGCCAGTAGGATAGTGCCGATGGGATGGTAGATAAAGATGTCCCAAATACCAAGTCAAAGCTCTAGAATTTAGAGTTCAGCGTGCTCTAGAAACCGGTCCAGACGGCTCGTCAAACGGAGCCCCGGTGCTCTAGATATTGCAGTTTAAAGAAAGAGTATGTAGCAGATCCCCGATGGGCAGGACAACTGGGGATAGGTGGCTGATGTCAGTCCATACATGTGTAGAGCTTGAGTTGTGGAGCATGCCTGTCTTCTCGGATTGTGAATCGGAGCTCTCGTTGGCAAGTTATGGCCATTAGAAGATTTTTCGAGGGCCGAGCCTGCGCTCATTTGACCGCATTGAAGGGTGTGCCATCTGCCATCATTTTGACCTCGCCAAAGTTCTCAGTGCTAGCATGTACCAGGTGGAGCTAGCACGAATTGACTGCACGTCAATCGGATATTTAGTTGGTCAGATACTGCGAGACGAAGTTAGGAGCATTTGGGCAGTGGACAATTGCAGATGATTTTCTGAGTTTTTTATGGCCTTGGATAGCGAACTCCGGGGAATCGGAATGAAGTGGGGTTGGCATGGCCAGAGACCAGCGAAGTGGGGACTCGGCACCACTTTACGACACGGTGATTGGATCACCAGGAGATGTACGGCAGACAGGGCAAGTTAAGGAGGGAACAAATGAGCTAGGGGAGGTTTTTGTTGATGAGGAAAAAAAAAAAACTTGAAGTTTCAAGCCCTTGAGGGTGTTTCGATTGAAGGCTTCCACGTGGCGTGGATTTTGTCCCACATGCGCCGCAAGGCATGAGAGGCCAGGGGTATTTGAACCAGGGCTTGCGCCCTGTTGTGGACATGTGAAGCAAGCAAGGGAGCTCCGTGAGCTCGTAGCTATGGCGGGTGCCGGGCGCTGCTGTCGTGGCGATGGCGCGGCGTGAGGCGGCCGCTAGGCTTGCCAGAGGCGGTTTTTGCCAGCCAGGAGGCGCGCGCCCGTATGGGTGGCCAGTTGGCAGTGGTGATGTGGCATACCCGTGGGGGACCATGCCCGCGGCCTTCGGGGCCCAATTTTTTAGAAAAGGGAGACCCCTCGCAATAGCGACGTCGCTATTCGTAGTAAAAGGGGAGGGTCCCACGATAGATGACAGGGAGAGAGCAAGGAAAAGCCCGAGGGCTGCCATGTGTACAAAACGACTCTAAAGCTAACCAAGTGGGCCTGGGCGAAATGCAAGGTGGAAGCCAAGGGTTGTCCGGGCAAGCAAAAGTCGAGGCAAGGCCAAGTGGGCACATCCCAAGGCATGTCAGAGCAAGTACAAGCATGGGTGAACCAAATGCTAGAAGCCAAAGAGGAGAAAGAGGAAAAAGGTGGCGAGGAGGAATCGGATGGATAGAGGGAGAGAATCAAAAGTCAAAATTGAGCACCATAAGGTGAGCCTAAAGAGGGTAAAAGTGAAAGATGAAAAATACAAAATAGAAAATGCCAAGGGGCAATAGTGACATCGCTGATGCCCCCCCCCCCCCCCCCCCCCCTAGGTGCAAAGAGTAGAAGAGAGAGATAGAGCAAGGCGGTGCTCTCTTTCCCAAAAAATTGCCAATTCAAGATGCCAAGTGGACCAATTAAATTGTAAATTCCCAAATTAAAGGCCTCCCCTATAAAAGTCAAAAATGGATCAAATTTGGGGCTTTTTTCTTGGCCTTTTGAGGTTCCGTTTGAAGCCTGCAAAGTGGAGTTCTCTAGCAAGCTAGCGCCTTTGTAACTTTTGCTTGAAAATGGCCATGGTGATGGCAGTGCAAGCCCGTGTATATGTTTTCTGAACTGCAATCAAGCCACAGTTTCTTCCTGTGTCGTTGTTTCCCCTTCCCCCCTTCTCTTACTCCTGCTTTCATGTTTCTCCTCAGTGCCGGTTGTGTGGAAGTGTGTGCCCCCCCGGACCGACAATGTTTTGAGTGACTCTCCGCCTAAAGAAGAAGGTATGCAGCCTCAAGCTCATGGTTTAAGCATAGAGGAGGTTTCAAGCATGATAAGTGAAGACTTAACCAAGGGTGAAAAGGAAGAATATGTTCAACTGTGTGAGTCCTATCCTAACCTATTCACGGCGGAGTACAAGCATTTGCGAGGTGCAAAAGGGGTGGAGCACAAGATTATTCTTAAGGAAGGACATAAGCCTAAAGCACAGAAGCTGAGAAGACTAGAAGAAATTCAAAAAGAAGCCCTTTGGCAGGAGATCAATAAGCTATTGGATGCAGGCATCATATATCCTGTGAATGAGTAAGAGTGGGTCTCTCTAGTGGTCATAACCCCTAAGAATAATGGGAAATGGAGAGTGTGTGTCGACTATAAGCCATTGAATGCCGCGACCAAGAGGAATCACTATCCCTTGCCATTCCAAGACGAAATCCTAAACCAGGTGGCTGGGCATGAGAGATACTCTATTATGGATGGCTTTTCAGGGTACTTTCAAATAGGGATTGCACTTGAAGACCAGCTGAAGACCACATTCATATCTCCATGGGGTTGTTCGCTTACCAAAGGATGACATTCGGATTGGTAAATGCATATGCCAACTTCCAAGGTTGGATGAACAAGGTATTTGGTCCATACTTGGGCCGTTTTATTAGGGTCTTCATGGATGGTATTGGCTGCTACAGTTCAAGGTTGGAGCACCTATCGAAGCTCCAATTATGCTTCCAAAGGCTTGATGAAGAAGGAGGTTAGTTGAATCCCAAAAAGTGTAAGTTACCACAGCCTAGAGCGCATCTGTTGGGTCATGTGGTGTCGCAAAACGGTATAGAGGCAGATCCCGAGAAGGTGCAGGAGTTGGTGCTGATGGAGCCGCCATCAGATGCTCAAGGTTTGGCTTCATTTGTTTATAAGCTGAAGTATTTATCACGTTTCTTTTGGATGTTGTCACAATATGTGCATCCTCTTCAAAAGAGGGCTCAACAAGTGCATGTCTATGAGTGGGATGAGGAAGCTCAGGAGGCTTTTGATAGAGTCAAGGAGATTTTGTGTCATTTGCCAACGGTGTGTCCTCCCAACCAAGAGGATGACTTCTATGTGTCTATGACAGTGGGCACAATTGCTATTGGAGCGGTTCTATTGCAAAAGGTAGGGAGAAGCTATAAAACAATATACTTCGAGATCAGGGTGATTAGCCCAGTAGAGGCTACCTACACCGAGGCGGAGCAGTGGGTGATTAGCCCAGGAGAGGCTACCTACACCGAGGCGGAGCAGTGGGTGATGGCTTTAGTCTTCGCTTGCAGGAAGTTCAAAGTCCATTTGATTGTGCGTAAGTTTTTTGTGTTGACGGCTAATAATCTATTGCCAGAGACATTTGAAGCCAGGAAGAAGGATTATGAAGTGGGTGTTAGAGCTACAGGAGTTCGAGTTCGAGTTTAAGGTAGATCACACGAGTCGGTCTCACCTGGCCGACATTCTTGTCAGTAAGGCCATCGATTTACCGGCCTATCCAAGAGTGGTGAGAGATGAAGCTAAGGAGGAACCCGACTTGGAGGATGCTTTTACTATGTGTTTTGACGGAGCGTGTGGAAGGGTAGTGCAGAAGGCAGGAGGAGGTGTGGTGATACACGACCCACACGGCAAAACTATATTCTCAAAGGCATATGATCTAGAGGATGTCCACACCAATAATGAGGCGGAGTATCTCACTCTGCATTTGGGTTTAAAGCAGTGCATAGAGTTCGACATTTCAAGGTTGGTGGTGAAGGGAGATGCGCTGCTAGTCATCAAGCAAGTGTTAGGCCAGTGGCAGGTAAAGTGCGATTCTTTAAAGCATTGGTTCTTTTCCATCAAGAAGATGTTGAAGTATTTTGAAGAAGTCCAATTCAAGCATGTGAGGAGAGAGCAGAACCAAGAGGCAAATCATCTAGCTAGCAGCAAAGTACAGGTGCATGTTGCAGGTCTATATGCGGCCCCAGCCACTTATGCAGGTAGGGAGACTCTTAAATATATTGAAGGCTTTTTGAGTAGAGGGCAATGTTCAGAGGGTTTGTCCAAGCTACAAAAGAGAAGAGTGGTACAAAGGGCCCGCAAATTTACATTGGTAGGTGAAGATCTCATGAACTATGGGCGTGATGGAGTGCTTAGAAGGGTGTTGTACAAAGAAGAGATAGGGATGGTGTTGGAGCAATGCCATGAAGAGAGCGGACACCAGGGCAAAGATCAGGTTCTGTTTCGAGTGCTTAGAGCAAGCTTTTGTTGGACTTCCATTGTGAAGGATGTGCATTACTGGTGCAAAATGTGCCACGAGTGTCAGACTATAGGTGAAAGACGACTGGTAGCGGAGTCAAAGGGAGCCATCATCGCACAAAGTGCTTTCGAGAAGTGGGGTCTGGATGCTATAGGCCCTCTCCCAAAGTCTACTAGTGGTAAGAAGTACGTGGTGGTAGCCATTGACTACCTTACAAGGTGGGTCGAGGCCAAAGTAGTGAAAGAAGTAAATGCTAATGTGGTGGCTCAATTCGTGTTTGATAATATATGTTGCCGTTTTGGTATTCCGTGGGTGTTAGTTTGTGATAGAGGTCAGGGGTTTAGAAGCAGGCTCATGAGGGCACTAGTGGAAAAGTTAAAGATTTAGCATAGGTTTTCCTCGCCCTATCACCCCCAATGCAATGGTCTAGTAGAGAGTGCTAATGGTCAAATTGTCAAGATTTTAACAAAGTACGTATATAAGGAGGAAGTTGAGCGGGAAGCAAACCTAGAGAAGTGTCTCTGAGCGTATAGAACGTCCTATAAAGTGGCTACAAACTTCACTCCATTCGAGCTTGTCTATGATAAGGAGGCGGTGTTGCTAGTGCATGCACAGCTAGGTGCTTTGAAGGGTATGTGGCGTGCCAATGCCACTCAACAAGGAGTTCTATAGGATCGGATAGCCGGCTTAGAGGCTTTGCAGATGGATAGAGAGGCAACAGCAGACTACTATGTGAAGCAGAGAGAGAAGCGGGTTGCCAAATTCAATCAGAACCTGCCGGACAAGAAGATAGAGGAAGGAGACCTGGTCATGAAGTACGAAAGCTACCTGGATTTCACATTCCAGAAGAAGTTCAAGAAGAAGTGGGCAGGTCCATATAAAGTGCGAAAGGCCTTTCCGAATGGGACGTATCAACTAGTAAGAGCAAATGGAAGGTGTGCGGCTCAAACTATATTTCGAGAGGGATTTAGTGCCTGAAGTGCAGCAAATTATAGTCAAGGGGGGTGGGCAACCCACCTAAAGCGTGAAGTGTGCGAGAGAAAGGAGATGAAGCTTTTGTACATAGCCTATACATACAGTTATGGTTTTGTGAGTGTTTTTTATCATCGGTTTGGTGTGCCAGTTTTAAAGTTTTGTACATATGCTTTCGGTCAAACATAAATGTTTGACGAGGGGGCTGGGCAATGATGGTGCACCCAAAGTTGTTCGAAGCTAGCAGGTGGTCTATGCCGGGCAAAGGGTGTAATCGAGTGCAGTGCAGAAGGCTAGGGCAAGTACCAAGGGCCTAGGCAGCCAAAGGGTAGCAAGAATGTATGCTTAAAGTGGTTTTTTAGGCCAAAGGGCAGCAGGATAGTCCCGATGGGATGGCATATGAAGATGTAAAAAATGCCAAGTCAAAGATCTAGAATGTAGAGTTCAACATGCTCTAGAAGCCAGTCCAGACAGCTCGTCAAACGGAGCCCCGGTGCTCTAGATATTGCAGTTTAAAGAAAGAGTATGTAGCAGATCCCCGACGGACAGGACAGCTGGGGACAGATGGCCTGGGCTGATGTCAGTGCATACATATGTAGAGCTCGAGTTGTGGAGCATGCCTGTCTTCTCGGATTGCGAATCGGAGCTCTGTATGGCAAGCTATGGCCATTAGAAGATTTTTCGGGGGCCGGGTCTGATCTCATTTGACCGCACTGAAGGGTGTGCCATCTGGCGTCCTTTTGACCTCACCAAAGTTCTCAATGATAGCATGTACCAGGTGGAGCTACCACGAATTGACTGCATGTCAATCAGATATTCAGTCGGTCAGATACTGTGAGACGAAGTTGGGAGCATTTGGACAGTGGACAATTGCAGATGATTTTCTGAGTTTTTTATGGCCTTCGATAACGAACTCCGGGGAATCGGACTGAAGTGGGGTTGGCATGGCCAAGGACCGGTGAAGTGGGGACTCGGCACCACTTTACGACACGGTGATTGGATCACCAGGAGATGTACGGCAGATAGAGCAAGTTAAGGAGGGAACAAATGAGCTAGGGGAGGTTTTTGTTAAGGAAAAAAAAAAACTTGTAGTTTCAAGCCCTTGAGGGCATTTCGATTAAAGGCTACCACGTGGCGCGGATTTTGTCCCACATGCACCGTGAGGCATGAGAGGCTAGGGGTATTTCAACCAGGGCGTGCGCCCTCTTGTGGACATGTGAAGCAAGCAACGGAGCTCCATGAGCTCGTATCTATGGCGGGTGTCGGGCACTGCTGTGGTGGCGGTGGCACGGCGCGAGGCGGCCAGTGGCCTCGCCAAAGGCGGTTTTGGCCAGCCTGAGGCGCGCGCCCATACGGGCGGCCAGTTGGCAGTGGTGACGTTGCATACCCATGGGGGACGATGCCCGCGGCCCTCGAGGCCCAGTTTTTTAGAAAAGGGAGAACCCCCCCAATAGCGACGTCGCTATTGATAGTGAAATGGGAGGGTCCCACGATAGATGACAGGGAGAGAGCGAGGAAAAGCCCGAGGGCTGCCATGTGTACAAAGCAACTCTAAAGCTGACCAAGTGGGCCTGGGCAAAATGCAAGGTGGAAGCCAAGGGTTGTCCGGGACAGCAAAAGTCAAGGCAAGGCCAAGTGGGCACATCCCAAGGCATGTCCGAGCAAGTACAAGCATGGGTGAACCAAATGCTAGAAGCCAAAGAGGAGAAAGAGGAAAAAGGTGGCGAGGAGGAATCGGATGGATAGAGGGAGAGAATCAAAAGTCAAAATTGAGCACCATAAGGTGAGCCTAAAGAGGGTAAAAGTGAAAGATGAAAAATACAAAATAGAAAATGCCAAGGGGCAATAGTGACATCGCTGATGCCCCCCCCCCCCCCCCCCCCCCCCCCCCCCCCCCTCTAGGTGCAAAGAGTAGAAGAGAGAGATAGAGAAAGGCGGTGCCCTCTTTCCCAAAAAATTGCCAATTCAAGATGCCAACTGGACCAATTAAATTGTAAATTCCCAAATTAAAGGCCTCCCCTATAAAAGTCAAAAATGGATCAAATTTGGGGCTTTTTTCTTGGCCTTTTGAGGTGCCATTTGAAGCCTGCAAAGTGGATTTCTCTAGCAAGCTAGCCCCTTTGTAACTTTTTCTTGAAAATGGCCATGGTGATGGCAGTGCAAGCCCATGTATATGTTTTTTGAAGTGCAATCAAGCCACAGTTGCCTCCCGTGTCGTTGTTCCCCTTCCCCCCTTCTCTTTCTCCTGCTTTCATGTTTCTCCTCGGTGCCGGCTGTGTAGAAGTGTGTGCCCCCTCAGACGGATGGTGTTTTGAGTGAGAGAGTGAGATTGAGTGGCTGTGTGTGTGTGTGTGTGTGTGTGTGTGTGTGTGTGTGTGTGTGTGTGTGTGTGTGTGTGTGTGTGTAAGGGTGGAGACAGGCAGCGGTAGTAGGTGTATCTTGTGTGGTGGTTTGTGGAGTGTGTGAGCAATAGAAATCGAGCAGGCGGTGGTCTGCTAGTGTCAAGTGTTTCTTTGAAGGTGTTTTATGAGAGAATAGGGGTACTGTGAATACCCTGAGCTATAGAGAGGCCCTTGTATTTGTGACGGGTGTGTTCCCCCATTCTCCCTCTCCAACGTGCACATAACCTCAAACATGCAGGCATCGGGCAGCCGGGAGGAGCGTCTCAGAGATAATTTTGCGAAACAGGATGACGGGGGGGGGGGGCGTACGGGCTCATGAAGGGCATGTGACCCATTGGCAGCGCTGGGCGGGGTCGGAGAGTGCAAAAAAAGCCCCGGTGCACCACGGTGAGTAGAGAGCAAGTGTGCCAGTGGTGGAATTTCTCCCTGCGTGCCGTGGCGCACAAGGGCTTTTTTTGCACCCTCTGACCCCGCCTGGCACCGCCGATGCGTCACATGCCCTTCTTGAGCCCGTACGCCCCCCTCGTCACTCCGTTTCGCAAAATTACCTCTAGGACACTCCTCTCGACCGCCCAGTGTCTGCATGTTCGAGGTTCTGTGCACGTGTGTGCCTCGGCGGGCGAAAATGAATCCATGGTGGTTAACTTTAATTAAACATATCCAACAATTCAAATACATATAAAAAACAATGTACAAATTAAAATTGAACAATTGCTCGGAATGGTAGAAATTCGCCACTTGATATTATAGAGAAAGATTATAAATCTCATGAAGAGAGAGTATATGGGATAAACTACATCTTATGAAGGCATCCTTCATTTCTTAAATTTAGTGCTAAGGCTAAACCCGTGTTTTTAAAAGTTACACGCTTTGCATGCACCATACAGGAGATGCCATCTTGAAAAAGTTGCACCAAAATGTCTTCAACGGCATCCTGTAAGGCCAGTAAAGTTGCGTGTTGTATTCCTGTAACGGAATCACTGTATACATCTATCATCTCTCTCACCACCCAAGAGAAGGCCGCTTTGGGTATGATTGGCTCAGTGCTCTTTTGGTATTTCCTGATCTCACGCAGAGCCACTGTGCCTGGCCTCCATTTTCGCTTTTTCTGTGTTGTTGGTGGTGGTGGAGGAGCCACCTGCCTAGCCCATTGAGGAGGATCATCTTTGTATTTTTTCCTCCTCTCCTCTTGGGTTTGTTGCTCTTCTGGTGTCACCTTGTCCCTTTTTCTTTTTGCACATTGCTTGGCTCTCTGAAGGATTTTTGAAGGCTTTGAGCTCCCAGCCTTTGCTTGTTGGGTGGATTGAGCTCTATCTTCTTCCGCCTTCTTCTCTGCCTCTGCTCATGCTTGTAAGTTGGCCAAATGAGCTCTCTCAGCCTCATCTCTCTGCCTTTCCTCCTGCTCTCTCTGTCTTCTTTGCTCTTCTTGTGCTGCCAGGGCTTTCTTTTCAGCTGCCTCTTTCTTTTCCTTCTCCCTTTGTCTTTTCCTCCTCTTGGCCTCTTTTTCTTTAGATACCAGGTCGCCTGGTATTACCTTGATTACTCTTTCTTTGATTCGCGGTGGAAACTTTCGTGGCGTAGTATGTGGGAAGGCCTGAGCACCATTGGTTGTGGCAGGAGGCGATGGCGGTGGATTTTGAAGCGGACCTAGATATACCTATTTTGTTTCTTGTGTTGCGCTACGAAGAGGTGAAGTCGGTGGGGGATTTGGAAGAGGTGTGCGAGTGGCATGGGTTAAATCATCAAGACCTCCAAATATGTGTCGCATGTTGCTTTGATCATCTGGATTTGATGGTTGGGAAGGCTCTTGGGTGTTTGGAGCAGGCTACGGCACTGGGTTATCCACTTGTGGTCGAGGATGTGGATTTGAAGCCGTGGATTCTGCATGGATTTCCGGCGACGGATTTTCTGTGGTGTGAGTGGTTGTGGTGGTATTGTGCGTAGTGCCAGCCTGCTCGTGTGAATCGTCCATGTGGTGCAAGATGTGAGTGCGTGTGCATTTGTGCTCGAGTGGATCTTCTAGAATGTGCAAACAAGAAATGAACTTCAAGTTGTGAGTTTTGAATTATATAGTACTAATTTAAAAAAAAATTAAAAACTCAATAATACCATTAAAAATCCAAAATAACTCCAAAATTGTCGAAATTTGTTACATGAAACCACTGATTGGGCATCAACAAATCACGTGGCATTAAAATGTAAGCTTAATATGGGAATGGTTAGTGTCAGAAATTTATTGATTCTCCACCCAACATCTGCCATTTCGTCGCCTTGTCACCAACCACCGTCGAAATCGATCTTTTGCACGAGAAGAATGATATGACTGCGATCGCCTCACGCTAACCACTTTCTCTATTCTACATTTCAAGATTCTTTGCACTCTAGTCTTCTTCCTTTCTCTTCCCGCTAAAACTCTGTAGAACCAATTGAACATTTCATGCAGGGCATTGCTCTTTTTCCTCCCACCTCTACCCTTACCTTTCTCAGAGTTGACTATAGCTTTGCCACCCTTACCCTTACCCTTGCCCTCAGTTCCTAATGAGACTTTATTGTGGCAGAAATAAATGCATGGAAAGAGGGTCATTGCACCTTTCTTGCATCCTAACATATACTTGAAAGTTTTCAAGTCTCCTGCCAAATGCCACTCCACTTGGAACCTACCCAGACCTGAAAGCTACAATCGTTGTCCTTCTTGTTGTTGCCGAATGACGTCAACGATTGGGGTGTGATTAAAATACCATTTGAGAGACTCATGTGTCTCATGTGGGAGATGAAAAGCTGCCAACCACCAAATATTCTTCTCGGATTGAATACCTAAACAGGTGTTTCCCTTCTCGCTCGCATTTAGCTCAACATCAACGCCCACCAAGGCTCTGTTCATAAGCGTAACGCTTACCCTTTCGAGCCGTTGACCTTTGACAATCTGGCACTCATCAAGTTTCATGAAAAATATGACTTTGCTATCACACTCTTCCTATGTCAACCCATAAAATCTAATCATTGACTCTTGGAGCTTCAACAAGTCAACATAGACATTATTGAACTCGTTGTAACGAAAATATTTGTTCTCTTCTAGTGGCAGGACATCCTCCACATATTGAAATCCACCCAAGAAGCTTGCAACATCATTATTGGTGCTCCTTTTTGCGAGGCTAACACTATAAGGCGTTGGCAGCAACTTAAAAAAACCTTTTTCTCTGTGACCTAGTGTGACAAGCCTATACCAAGCTTCGTAGGCCTTGAAACTTATTCCTACGCTGTCGAGAAATTTGCAATCTTGCCAGGAAAGCACCGGGCTTATGGCTGTGAGAGTTTGTGAGAGAACTCAACAAAAACTATATGAAAGAGTTAAACCATAGATGCCATGAAGAATAGGGTTTGGAAAGAAGTGCAATCAAAGAAGACACACTCTTTCTCTCTTGCACTCACACACACAAAGAAAGAACACAAAAGAGAGTGTCAAAACAATACAAAGATGAAAACATCAAGGCTATGGTCATTTCGGATCATGGGTAATATGAAAGGGTTAAAAGATGAGTTAATGGCATTCAATCTTGGCTGACCAAATAGGCTACGAATTGTTCTTTGGAATTGTAGTTTTGTGCTTACCATAATATATATATTTTGTCTAGTGATTGGGATTAATTGTGTGTACAAATTCTCTTGGTTCATAGCAAGATAACTACGCTTACATCAAAAGAAAAATTATAGTCTATGAGAGGTAGTATGATGGGATCTGGTGATAGAAGTATTTCATTGAGCCTTTCAGGGCCGAAGAGAAACGCTATACGTTGTTGAAAGTGTATTTTACGGCTAATCCATACGTTAATTCTAATAGATCGTACAGAGTGAAAGCGATAGAAATGATCATCATGTGGGTTATTCATCTAAGATAGTATGTGAGAAATGTAGATATGAGAAAAATGTAGATATGAGAGAAGTGAAGAGATGAGAAGTTTCCCTCCCAAGCCCTATTCTTGCCCGTAGGCAATAAGGATACTGTGGGGAGAGATGTACCTGTAGCAAGGAGAACCTAAAATTTGTAGAGAGGATGAATTACTAAGAGTGAGAGAGATAGGTGTGGTTAAGGAGATGAGATTAGATACATACATATATATATATATATATATATATATATATATATATATATATATATATATATATATATATATATATTGGATTAGAGATGAAAATGAAAACAACAAGAAATCAAGAAAACATCAATGTAGAACACATCTTACTTGACAAACCCTTTGGCACCATTATTGATGGAGAGAGAAGAAGAGTGGATAATTCCACTTTGATTGATACATCAAGTGAAAGACCTTATTTGATTAGAGTTGATCTTCCAAGGTTAGATTTTTTCAAGAATGGCTAGTCTTCTTCTAGGAGAAAGTGTAGGCTTAGGCTTATGTTAATGGCTAAGTACAATTAGGCATTACTACTCACTCGCTCAAGAATTCCTCTCATCAATGGCTTGAATGCTTGAGTGGTTTTCAAGGAATAAAAGGTCCCCTTTTATAGGTGAAGGGAACACCCAAGGGTTTACACAAGAAGAGAGGAGCCAGTGTGAACAGGAATTGGAAAAGTTGGAAATGAGTTGTCCCTGCATGATGTGGGCAGACTGGGGTCCAGTATTTTGATCATATCTCCTCAACCGTGGTCCAATTAAAAAAGTAAAAATATGAGCAGAAAATTCAGCTCATTAGCTACGATTTTCATTTTAAAATCATTTTTAAATTCAGATTGGAACTTTGTGTAAAAAATTCATCAAGATAGGGTCCATTTCTGGCAGCAAAAGTCTTCCTGTGGTCCCCTTAGCCTAGACTTTCATTTGATTCCAAAGGACACCTCATGCCATATGAAAGCATGACATTGCTCCTTGACAAAGTTTTGTAATCATGCTTGCAATAATGCATTAAAATAAGTGTATCTTTGAAATCATGCCACCTAGTGTCCCACTAGGATTTGATTCCCTCCTAGTAGCTATTTAAAAAGAAAAATAAAAAATACATAGAATATATATATATTGGAGTTTACCTTAGATATAGGATCTAACTAGGGTGTGAGATGATAATGAGATAGTAGAAATAAAGAATCAATGCTTTTTGCCCCAAGTTAAAGAGGCGGAGCTATTGATGCTTTTCCCATAGTATTTTCTGATGGTGGTAAAGTAAGAATAGGTTACCCTTGAGAAAAATAATAGGATGAGATAGAAGGCTTATTTTTATACCTAAATATGCATATGTACATTATAGGAAATATAATTATGTATCTAAAAAATTACAAGATAAATCTTGTAGCATGCGTTCCCACTATGTACGTGTCACAGCATGACATCCACCCCCTCTAAACCTGCACATCCTCCGGTATGTGCCACATTATTTCTTTGTAAGATCAGTCCTCTTGTACATCTTCCTTGCTTTCTTCTTCACTGGATGATTCTAAAGCTTCATCTTCACTTTGATCTTTACCTATGGTTTGCTCTTCTTCCTCATCAATATCTTCTAGATCATTGTCTCCTCTTCTCTTAAACATTTTGATCCTTTTTCCTGCAATGGTTATCTTTACTTCTGTACCATCTAGTTCAGACAAGCTGTAAGTAGCATTTTCATGCACATGCTTTACAACATACAGTCCAAACCATCTTTTTGAAAACTTACGCATAACTGTGTGCTGGTTATCAAGGCTACTATCATACACCAAAACCCAGTCACCTTTGTCAATTGCTTTGCTCCTAAGTCGATGTCGCTTATCAAAGTAGTCCTTGTTTTTCAATCTTGCATTTTTGAGTCGTTCTTTTGCAGCTTCAATGTCTCCAGGTCTTCTCTCTAGATGCCTTATATGCAATGCAAGGAGATCTTCCCTGCTAAGCCCCTCTTGCCAAGGTAGTACATTCCATGTGTAAATTGTATCTTCAATCGGCATCACTGGCTTTTGACCATACATTAGCTCTGCAGGCATGTAGCCAGTTACTGAGCTATGTGTTATACGATCAGCCCATAAAGCATATGGTAATAGTTTTGGCCACTCACCAACTCTTCCTTCGCAAGCCTTGGCCAAAGCTTTGATGATAGGAGGATGCCCTCTTTCACTCTTTCCATTGCCTTCAGGGTTGTAAGCTGTAGTAAGAGAAAGCTTGATTCCTAATCTAGAAAAGAACTCCCTTGCTTCTTCGGCATCCAGTTCACCTCTATCTGCAGTGATTTTTCCCACACAACCATAATGGCAAATCACCTCATCAAGAAGGAATTTGCACACAACTTCTGTGGTTTTAGCTCTTAATGCTCTTCCTTCAACCTGATTAGTTAGGTCCTCTCGTGCAAGAACCAAGTATCTCATTTTCCAAAGTCCTAAAGGCATTGTGACTAGATCCACAACCCATTTATAGTGCATGGCTAGTGGATATGTAGGGTGCAATCCATCTCGATGTTGGACATTTGAATGCATTTGACAAGTTACACACGACTCTACAAACTGATATACATCTTTATACATACCCTTCCACCAGTATTTTTCTTTCAACTTGGAGAAGGTTGCCCACACACCTCTGTGTCCAGCCCATAGACTCTCATGAAACTCTTGCATGAGCTTTACTTGAGTCTCTTTTTTACATATAACCCGTTGTGGTGTAGCACCCTTTTGTTTAGGATGCTTCCACAAGTAACCATCCTTCAAAAAGTACCCATATGCTTTCTTGCGTATCCTCTTGAATTCTTGTTCAGACCAATCATCCTGTTTTGTTAGAGTACTCAAGTACCTTCCAATAGAAAGCCAATCACCTTCATAAAGATCTTTCAAGAACAATTCAAGTAAATTAGTCATGCAGACATTGTTACCTTTGACATGAGAGATAGAATAGAACTTTGTGCCTACATCATCTCCCTCATCAATCATTTGTGACTCATCTTCATACCTTGCCCTTGATA
The DNA here is from genome assembly GCF_014529385.1 of Adiantum capillus-veneris. Taxonomy (NCBI): domain Eukaryota; kingdom Viridiplantae; phylum Streptophyta; class Polypodiopsida; order Polypodiales; family Pteridaceae; genus Adiantum; species Adiantum capillus-veneris. The sequence goes on along the minus strand of NC_140932.1, from coordinate 65,876,509 downwards.
GCATATCTGCCACTGTATTGTCTTTACCTGCAATGTGCTTGAACTCGGGATTTAAGGACTTTATGTAGGCAATCCACCGCAACATAGCAATGTCTGGCGTTGAGAAGTTTGTAATCATCCCAAGAAGTGGTAGACAATCTGTTTCTACAACCACACATGCACCAATTAGGTACTCTTTCCCACTTTTCAAGGCTATAACCATACCCCATAACTCTCTCTTTATCTGTGGATAGTTTCTTTGGTGATCACTTAGTACCTTTGCTCCAAATCTTACCACATACCTGTGTCCTTCTTTGTCATCTTGCCCTATTGCCCATCCAATCCCTGTAGGACTGGTGTCTACTGTCACAATTACTGGGCTTTGACACTCATAGTCTACCTTTCTCAAAGTTATTGCTGACTGGAGCAACTCCTTTAGCTTTTTCATGGATTTTACATGTGCTTCTGTCCATTTAAACTTCTGATTCTTTCTAAGTATCTGATAAAGAGGATCAGCTACATGTGCATAATGTGGAATCCAAATAACATAGAAGACACATGCTCCCAGAAACCTTCTAACTTCAGTGATGCTAGTGCATGTTTCTTTCATTCTTTGGATGGAATCTACCTTTGATGGACAAGGTTTCCTACCATATGGCCTGCACATGTGCCCCACAATAAGCACTTCATTGACACCAAACATAGACTTTTTCCCTGACAATGTAAGATTCACTTCTTCCAACCTAGACAAAATTTTATCACAATCATTTATGTGATTTACCACAAACCTGCAACATCCCTTGAGCTCCAAAGCTTCATCTTTGTCACTTTCTTCACATCCTTTGATAGGCAAATCATCAATGAAAGGCATTGTGATTTGAGGAATAAATTCACGTAAGACCTTATTCATCCCATTCATCATATGTGCAACCGAGTTGGTTGCTCCCTGTGGCAAGGTACACATCCTTACCAAACCCAAAGGTGTCCTCCTGGTTGTCAAGTCTCTGCTTTCGATTGCAAGCTGAAATTGATCATACCCTGAGTAGAGATCCCCCATTGAGTAGATTGCCCTCCCTGCAAATGCCTCTGCAAACTCATCCACAATTGGACTTGTACCTACATTTCTAATTGTCACCTTGTTCACTGGTTGCATATCTTGGATGAAGTGTAGAGAACCATTCTTCTTTGGAACTGTGAACCACCTGTTTGAGTATGGAGCACAAGAAGGCTCCAAGATTCCCATTTTGATTTTCTCATTCAGTAGCTCTACTAACTTTGGCAAATGAGCCTTTGGAACCGGAATAGGCCGCAGATTCCAAGGCACATGAGGTATTGTGAAAATTACCATAGGAGCTACAATAGAAGGATCAACACATCCTATCTCATGTGGATCAAATGCAAAAGCCTTACCATGCTTTGAAAGCATTTCTTTGAAGCACTTTGTCTCCTCCTGTGTTAGAAACTCCTCGCGACCAATCTGCAACTCTTGGAAAGACTCCTTTGTGAAGGTATGCCCGATCTTTTAAGGATCCCTCAAACTTGGTTGTAAAGAAGCCTGCTCGATCTTTTCCCTGTTGTTAGGTGGTAAGGGTGAAGCTACTAGTTTCACCTTCTTTGCTACACTCTTGTACTTAGTTTCAACATGGACTTCTGGGCCAATTGTTTGGCTTTCTTTAAAGGCTTCTATTACTTCATATATTTCCACAGAGCATACTTCCACAACTTCATTTTCAAGATGCAAACTAGACTCCATTATAGCATCAAGCTCACCCATAGTATCTACAAAAGAAACTTGCTTACACAAACCCAAAACATTTTCAGTAGGCTCTAGCAACCCACTCTTTTTCATGCCTATTTGTACATTATGCACATATTGCCTCTCACATCTCTTCAAATCTTCAAGTTTTGTAAAACATACTGATCCATTCCTTGTTACCAAGGAGCCCGTTGAAAAAGTTTCACCTATTTTTGGATCAGGCGAGACCCTTTTTTTTCTGTACCACTGCAATCTCGCTTTACAATGGTACTTGGCCAAAACCCATCATTTCTCTATGATCATGAAACTCTTTGCTCACCTTTGGTAGAGGATGTTCTCTGAGGTTGTCACGATTTCATTCATTGTTTACACAAACTGTGAGAAATTGGACAGCTCATTTACCATCTTTGCTACGTATCCTAGCATATGTTGAACCATCATCCATTACCTTTGTTTCCATTCAAACTCCCACAATGTAGGGTTGTCCAAGGATGAGATGATATGAAGATGTATCCTGTACAAAGAAGTTTTGGTCAAACTTTACATCACCTATTGTTACCTTCACACCTAGACATGCTGCATACAATTCACCGGATGAATTGTTTGCCACTTTTACCATCCAACCATGATGTGTGTCCATCGGCCATTTGCACTTTTTGTAGAGACTCTTTGACATTATGTTTATTTCTGAACCATGGTTAATCAAGGCAACAAATGGCTCTTCAAGATCACCTACCTTGACCAAAGTTTCTGTAGTAGCCCTTGCCCAATGACTTCGTGAATAGTAACTCCTAGGAATATCTTCAACTTCTTCATCATCATTTGAGAAATGCACTTGCTTCACTCTCCCACTAGATTGGTAGCATCCTACCACAGCTCCATCATTCTCCTTATTTTTCAGTTGCATCCCTTGTGTCTTTGAGGTTTCCCCTTCAACCTGTGGACGAGAAACTTCAGCAAGGGTTTGCCTCTTCCTCTTGATGATGTCAATGATCTCCTCATGGAATTCACGCTTTGCAATGCCAAGAACTTCTCCTAGAGTAAACTCAATCTTTCTATTCAAGATCCTTTCCTCCAAGACTTTCTTTAAATCTGTAGCAACCTCAATATCAAATTGTAGTTTATAAGTTGGGCCTTTTGTCTTACCTTTTGTTGGCGCTTTCTTCTTTCCTGTTGTAGACTCCTCCATGAGTACTTCAGGTGGAGATGCTCCTTGTGTTGAGGGTGTTTGAGAAGGCATTGAGTCACTTCTTCCCCCACTTCTAGAAGCTCTTTTTGATGGTCCTTCATCAGCATTCTCACGTCTGCACTTCTCTTCTACAATCGCCTCATTTTGTTGGCATTTTGTAATGTAGGCATGCACTGACAATGAGTCCGCTGGATCATTCCATCCTGTTTCTAGACGTATGCAATCACCTGCTTCATATAGAATCTCTTTTGTAAGCTTTTCCTTTTTAGCTAATTGCATGACATTTGGCCACATTTGACCATGATAGTCACTCACCTCTTCATCACAAAAATGTTCAATTTTTACTCCATAAGTAGCTGCCTCAACTGAAGAGGTGGCATGCTTGGTTGCCATATCTTCAACTAAGGTTTGCATTCCCCCCTTCCCAAAGTTAGTTCTCAAGGGTAGACATGTCTCTCTTAAGTGGATTTTACCATCCTTAAAAAAGACAACATCTTTTGACAAAGCATCACTAAAATCATCACAATCCCTTCTTACATGGTCTGTACTATCACACCAAATACATCTATTAACAAACCCTTCTTTGGGCTCTTGTCTTTGCCTAGGAAGTGGCCCTGATGGTTGGCCTTTTTCTTCAAGCTTTGAAAACTTCACCTTCAAGTCACGCATTCCCTTCACAAGATCATCTAACATGGACTCATCAAACTTAGGAGCGATAAAAGTAGGCTTTACCATTTTGTCAGAAGTTGAGGTGGAAGGACTTGTAGTGTTAACTACCATCTTGTCACTTCTTCTTTGTCGTTTGGCAAGCAGTGAGACAGCACCTTCAACCTCATTCCAGTCGGTCTTTAGTCCTTGCTCAGCATCTTTATCTTCAAGAAGAAGCTCCAAATTTTCTTGAAACTCTTTACCTGCAGCTTGTAAGAAAAGATCTGTTTTCTCTGCATCTAGTGTGGCCCTTTCTGTCCTAGTGAGTTGTGCATAGCACCGCTCAAATTCCCTAAGTAGCTCTATTATTGATAGTCCTTGCTCTGGCTTGACTACCCATTCTAAGAATGTCCTTTTGGTCACTCTCTTCGAGTCCTCCATGAAATATTCCTCCTTTAAAGCTACTTTGAGTTCTTCCCAATTTCTCCCATGCCCATCTTTAATTGCCCTAACATGCTCCCTAATTTTTGGAGCAACAACTAGCTCAAAGCTTTGAATCATCTCACCTTCTGACACGCGATGCAGCTCCATCTCCTTCACATACTTGCGTAAGTACTTGGTTACATCTTTGCCATTGAACTGATCCATTCTGTTGACGACCGCTTGTATGGCCTTCGTTGCTGAAATCTCCCTTCTTTCAATAGCATGTTGTTGTTGCATGAACATTGCAAATGCTTGAAACATTTGCATTGTTGCTGGGTCAAAATGCATACCCTGTTGCTCAACATGATCACCCATGGTTACCCACAAACTCTCACCCTAGCAGATTCGTGTCGGGTTCACCAAAAATATGTCGAGAAATTTGCAGTCTTGCCAGGAAAGCACCGGGCTTATGGCTGTGAGAGTTTGTGAGAGAACTCAACAAAAACTATATGAAAGAGTTAAACCATAGATGCCATGAAGAATAGGGTTTGGAAAGAAGTGCAATCAAAGAAGACACACTCTTTCTCTCTTGCACTCACACACACACAGAAAGAACACAAAAGAGAGTGTCAAAACAACACAAAGATGAAAGCATCAAGGCTATGGTCATATCGTATCATGGGTAGTATGAAAGGGTTAATAGATGAGTTAATGGCATTCAATCTTGGCTGACAAAATAGGCTACGAATTGTTCTTTGGAATTGTAGTTTTGTGCTTACCATAATATATATATTTTGTCTAGTGATTGGGATTAATTGTGTGTACAAATCCTCTTGGTTCATAGCAAGATAACTACGCTTACATCAAAAGAAAAATTATAGTCTATGAGAGGTAGTATGATGGGATCCGGTGATAGACGTATTTCATTGAGCCTTTCAGGGCCGAAGAGAAACACTATACGTTGTTGAAAGTGTATTTTACGGCTAATCCATACGTTAATTCTAATAGATCGTATAGAGTGAAAGCGATAGAAATGATCATCATGTGGGTTATTCATCTAAGATAGTATGTGACAAATGTAGATATGAGAAAAATTTAGATATGAGAGAAGTGAAGAGATGAGAAGTTTCCCTCCCAAGCCCTATTCTTGCCCGTAGGCAATAAGGATACTGCGGGGAGAGATGTACCTGTAGCAAGGAGAACCTAAAATTTGTAGAGAGGATGAATTACTAAGAGTGAGAGAGATAGGTTTGGTTAAGGAGATGAGATTAGATACATATATATATATATATATTGGATTAGAGATGAAAATGAAAACAACAAGAAATCAAGAAAACATCAATGTAGAACACATCTTACTTGACAAACCCTTTGGCACCATTATTGATGGAGAGAGAAGAAGAGTGGATAATTCCACTTTGATTGATACATCAATTGCAAGACCTTATTTGATTAGAGTTGATCTTCCAAGGTTAGCTTGTTGCAAGAATGGCTAGTCTTCTTCTAGGAGAAAGTGTAGGCTTAGGCTTATGTTAATGGCTAAGTACAATTAGGCATTACTACTCACTCCCTCAAGAATTCCTCTCATCAATGGCTTGAGTGCTTGAGTGGTTTTCAAGGAAGAAAAGGTCCCGTTTTATAGGTGAAGGTAACCCCCAAGGGTTTACACAAGAAGAGAGGAGCCAGTGTGAACAGGAATTGGAAAAGTTGGAAATGAGTTGTCCCTGCATGATGTGGGCAGACTGGGGTCCAGTATTTTGATCATATCTCCTCAACCGTGGCTCCAATTAAAAAAGTAAAAATATGGGCAGAAAATTCAGCTCATTAGCTACGATTTTCATTTTAAAATAATTTTAGAATTCGGATTGGAACCTTGTGTAAACAATTCATCAAAATAGGGTCTATTTCTGGCAGCAAAAGTCTTCCTGTGGTCCCCTTAGCCTAGACTTTCATTTGATTCCAAAGGACACCTCATGCCATATGAAAGCATGACATTGCTCCTTGACAAAGTTTTGTAATCATTCTTGCAATAATGTATTAAAATAAGTGTATCTTTGAAATCATGCCACCTAGTGTCCCACTAGGATTTGATTCCCTCCTAGTAGCTATTTAAAAAGAAAAATGAAAAATACATAGAATATATATATATTGGAGTTTACCTTAGATATAGGATCTAACTAGGGTGTGAGATGATAATGAGATAGTAGAAATAAAGAATCAATGCTTTTTGCCCCAAGTTAAAGAGGCGGAGCTATTGATGTTTTTCACATAGTATTTTCTGATGGTGGTAAAGTAAGAATAGGTTACCCTTGAGAAAAATAATAGGATGATATAGAAGGCTTATTTTTATACCTAAATATGCATATGTACATTATAGGAAAGAGAAATATGTATCTAAAAAATTACAAGATAGATCTTGTAGCATGCGTTCCCACTATGTATGTGTCACAGCACGACAACGTTGTTACACACCTCCATCATCTCCTGAGGTGAAACAATGTTCTTCAACTCAATAATTCTGGCGCAAAACTTTAGCAATGTCAGCATTGGATGGCTTATCCAATAGCTCCACCAACTTCTTTGGTTTGATGATATGCTGCAGCAGAGTATGTCTGATCGTTTCAGCATTGGACTCGATTCCCATCATCGTCCGAGCCAAGTTCCTACATATTGAAATAATATTACAGCAACCTACAAAAAATGTACGAATTTAGAAGCTTGCATTTGTATTCCTACCGAGTTTGACGGATACGTTTCTTTCGAGCTCCACCGCATGAAGATAGCATAGACATCGCATGTCTCTTGTGCTTGCGAATGTGATAGCCCAATGGAATGTGTGTGAGATGATCGATTCACCAACGCATATTACGTGCAGTGTGTTGTAGCTAAACATAATTGTCTAGATGACGCTCTTGCTCCATTTTTTGATGCTCTGCCTTTGTATTAAGCTTTGACATCTCATCATTAAGCTGCTTCGTCTTCTCATTGGATTCCTCTCTAACTTGCTGAATGTCTTTCATGTAATTCTCTTGCAATGAAGAATAGGCAGCACAAAGATGTATTTTTGCTTCCCTTTCATTGAAAAAATCTGAATGTAATCTCCAGCAGTAGCCAAACAGTCCGCCTCTCCCATCTCCAATAAATCGCAGTAGCTATGTGACATTACGGAAAGGCGGTGATGCATTGGTCATTGGATCACAAGGGCCATCAACCCATAAGTTGATTGCCTTGCATCCATGGTTCCGTAGCTGGTCTCCAGTATTGGAATTAGATTTTCCAAGTCGCACAGTTGCATACTCCTGCTCTAAATCAGTGTTTAACCGATATCGTTTTGATTTGTTTGTAATGTCTTGCACTGGTGGGGGATTGAAGGACATTGTGTTAGTTAATCAAGCAAATTAGTGAGAATGTGTAATGGTGACTACTACAAGCAGGTGAAGGTGGCTATGGAGGAAAGAAGTGGAGAGTACTCAGAGTTAAGAGAAAAAGATTATGTTGTGGAGGGAAGAAAGAGAGGGAGTGCAGCTCAATCTCTTCTCCAGCTGGAGAGAGCTGGAGTGGGAGAAGCATGAGGGGGGGGGTGGAGAGAGAGAGAGAGAGAGAGAGAGACAATAAAGGAAGAGAGAGTGGGAGAGAAGACAGATCTGCAACCTTGGAGGATCTGCACTTTTTCAGAAAGAAACATCCAAGAATGTTCCTTAATGATTGGAAGAGGAAGTGACACGAGAGAAAAGGGGAGAGAGAGAGAGAGAGAGAGAGAGAGAGAGAGAGAGAGAGAGAGAGTTGGCTCACGTTTTAAAGAGAGAATGTGAAAAATCTGCTTTTTTTGGCAGGGGGCTAAAAAGTGCCTCCTTTAATGAGTTCTAAGTAAGAGAGAGTGTTTTATATGTTAGAGAGAGAAGAGGGGTGGGAAAAAGACATTTGAAAATTCATTTACCCCCCTCTCTTTTGGGTTACTAAATAAACTATTTTCAAATTCAAAATATGAAAATGGCTTTTTAAAAAATTTCAGCATAGGCCTTTTTGCCCTCTCTTTTAGGCTTGGTCAAACTTAGCTTAAGATTTAAGCATTCCCTTAAACTGCCAAATAAAGAGGCCCTCCTATACCCCATTCACTTCCTAATGTTATGGAAGCCAATGGAAAACTTCATAAGACCACGGTCAATGGTTGGTGGCTCAAACCTTATTTTCTTCGATTTGACCAGGCTCCACCTATCGACATTCCAGATGAGGATACACCATTAACCGCCACCTCCGACGACAATAATCAAATAGAATATTTAGAGGCATGAATGCCCCTTACCTAAGGGAGAGGGCTAATGACACCGAGTTGTCCTCACCGCTCTCTAGCCCGGTTGGAGAGCTGATGTTCAAGGGAACGAATGGCAGACGCCGTTTTTTTTCCTTCAAAATCTCCCTCTCTTTCATCATGATCCGTACTCTCTCTCTTATCCCCCCCCCCTTCTTTGCCCCACACATGTCTCTCTCTCCTCCCCCTTGTTTTCTTTCCACCGGTGGGCCAAGCCCGACCCCCCATTTCCCCATCTTTCCCTTCTCTCACTACCTCCATTCCCCCCCCCCCCTTCTTTCTCTCTCTTTCCTTCCTCTCCCTCGTTGTCTCTCATGGTGTGTGAACAACCCATAAGGGGAGCTATAATAATGCATCCTCCCTTTTCCTTCATATTCCACCATTGACTTCATTAACCTCCCCCCCCCCCCCCCTTCCTCGCTCAGACAACCGAAAGCAACCCTACCACCTCACCATCTCACCCCCCCCCTCCCTCCCCTTGCGCGTCCTCTTGGACCAACCCATAGGGTGCATGAGATGACCTCTCTCTCCCTCAACTCCCTCACCCTCTCCCTCCCCTTCTCAGTCCCGCCATCCCCTCGCTCACTCTCTCACACTCTCTCTCTCTCACTCTTGGTGTCGGCGCAGACAGGCCCACATGTGCAGCTCACAGGGCGCTGAAACCTCTCTCTCATCACACACTCACTCTCTCACTACACATTCAACACCAACACACACGCGCACTCTCTCCCCTCCCACCTTCCCTAGTGTTGTCTCCTCTCGTCGTTCCGATCTCCCTGCGCTGTAAAACACTATATATATATATATATATATATATATATATATATATATATATATATATATATATATATATATATATATATATATATATAATGCACCTAATTTAAAACCCCCCCCCCTCCTACTCCCGTTCCCACACACAGCTACCAACACACTATATTCACACACACACTCACCCACATACACACACACAACACCAGTCATACACACATACATCCACACACACATATACGCACTCACAACAAAAAAAAAGAAAAAAAAAGAAAGGAAAACAATCGACATCAAGGTAAAGAGGGCGGCCAACTCGCGCGTCGTCAACACCAAAACAAGAAGTGGCGCCGAAGGCATGCCCCGGCCAACACTGAAGGGAGGTAACACATAAGATCTCGGCTTCTAACGACAAAAATCGACTACACAGCACTGAAACCTCACACCGACCACCCGAACCATGGAAAAAACCCGTGTAAATACCCTAAAACCCCCACTCTTCCCTAATAACCTAGCCATGGCTAGTGGATTGTTAAAAAAATCTCCCATCCCACTCTTTTTTCTCTCTATATCTCTACCTTCTCTCTCTCCAGAGAGGCATCTAGATCCTCTACAGTGACCAAGGGGAGCTTGCAATGACCAGTAGTTAAGGACCACCTCTTAAGCCCATATAAAGAGGCCTCCGCTTAGCACAAAAGACACACAAGAGAGAACACTCAAGTGAAGGAGGAGCATACTAGCTCCATGCACTCTATATTGTAAGCACCACTAAGCACGTAGTGCACCCATGCTTGAGAGCTAATGGAATCATGTTTTGTTGCAAGTTTTGAGCACTTTAGCATTGGCAACATCACCATTCTCCCCGTGATTCACCACACCACGTTGAGTTACTAATCACGACCACTCTATGCACATGAAGTAGTCGCTACTCTTCCACCAAGCAACATGAGCATGCTTGGATTGAAGGCATCAACGCCATGCCATTTTGGCATGCTCTCAACGTTGATGATTGATGTCATCGATGGCTGCATCGTCTTACTGTTTCCCCTCAACTAACCCTCCCGCTAACTCCAAACCTTGCCAAGCACCACATGGCGCTCGTATTCTATGTTGCATTCCTAATGCCACGAGCCAAGTTTGTATTCGTCAAGACCACCATTTGTAAGTATCTTCATCACCAATAAAGAGTATAATTTTGTCTTGATCTTTGGGGTCCATTCTTTATCTTAATTTCCCATGGTTACGGGGTGTTTCGTCTCTTACTCGTGCTCCATCATGTACAATCTCTTCCGCCAATCAGTGTGTCCTGCTCCGAGTTTTTTTTACATAACCCCCTCTCGTGAACACACTATGAAAAATGATTAGGCATTTCTTACATGTGGACGTTTGTTACACCACCATTTCATGTTGAGTACCTAGAGGGAAATTCACTTTTGCTATCCTAGGTCATGTATGTTTGAGTCCTAGCCGCATTTATGCTAGGTGGTGCCCCTTCCTACTCATTGGATCACTCTCACCTTGAGATGATGCTTGGGGATGCTCAGGCTATGTGTGGTGTAGAGGTTACCCCATATGGCATGTCATTTCCGACAATTAGTGTCAATGCAAGGGACTTGCCGATACACTGTGTGCAAGCCACAAATGGCTCCAAGCACACAACTAGACTAATTTAGCAAGCTCAATAAAGCAAGGGTGTGTCACTCACCGCCCTACGCTCGCCTTCGTGGAGGATGTCCGAAACACAAATAGCTCCAAGCACACAACTAGACTAATCTAGCAAGCTCAAGAGAGCAAGGGTGTGTCACTCACCGCCCTTCGCTAGCCTTCGTGGAGGATTCCTCGCCGTGAAGAAGAAGGAGCTACCGCCACTGCGCCACGCTCAACCGCTTCACTTTCTCCGTGTCATCATTGCAATGCTCTCTCAATCTCTCTCTCTCTCTCTCTCTCTCTCTCTCTCTCTCTCTCTCTCTCTCATACACACACACACAAGGAGATGAATAAGAAGATGGAGATGGAGCAAGAGCACTCTTCAATTACACAAATGAAAGAATGAATGATTTTTAGGTTTAGGTGACTTTTTATGAGCTCGCCCCATTCACACTTGGGCGCCCATACTTAGCCAAGTAACCCTTGAATGTTCCTGTTAGAGTGCACCTCTCATTAGCAATCACTCTTACTCTTTTCCTATTGGACCGACAAGCCCGGCCCATCACTACTAGAAGTGGATGCCAGTGGTTAACAGTGTGTGAGTTAGGGGACTTTTCCCATATCTCCTTAAAATCCTCACTTAGCTAGTACTGGGCTAGTTGAGCCAAATAAATAAATAAATAAAAATAAAATCCAAAATATATTATGGCCCTTTTGGATATAAGTATTTCATTGTATATAGGGCCTAAATATAAGAATTTTTAATGATAATTATTTTTTGTATTTATTTAAATATGTATGTTTAGGTGTGTGTTATTTATCGAAGTATGCTATGTACATTTAATCACCATTACCATGACCTTTCTTACCATGTATTCTTTAAAAAATAATTTCATGCAAGCTTCTCTTATTTTTGGTGTGAATCCACTCCCAGGAAAAACCTCAAAAATACCTTTCACCATCAGTCATTGCCTTTCACTAAATTCCTATTTCCTACAGGTATTTTCTTATCTCTTGTAAATAAATATACATCATTAAAAACAAATGAGAGCCCTCTTCATTTGATTCCCTATATATATATATATATATATATATATATATATATCACACTATTCTAGAATCCATGAATTGTTTATATACACTAGCCTGTTCTTTCCACATATCCATGTATTATATTTATGTATAATAAACGACCATGCATATTTTCAAACCCCTAAGAATCAATTAATTCATGCTCTCATGCAAGGAGGGGCTCACCTTTGGAGCCATATGCAAATTCAATAAAAAGGGGGGCCACTGAAGACTTTTTTGTGAAGAAAACTAGGCATTTTGATGAGATTTTTTATATCCATCTCCACTCCAAATTTGAAGCAGTGGTTACAAGACAAACTATGGACCAAGAGCTAAATAATCACCTCAAAAATTTTGATAATTTCTGGAGCTACCATTGGTGAGAAACGAGGTCTATCCACTTTTCTCACAAGTAACCCATAGTTTTCTCTCACCTCCTTTCCTACTTCCACACATACTCACACACTCATCCTCTCAATCCCTCACTCAAACCTACAACTTGCATGGCTTACTTCATCTTCTTCACCATTTCCATCTCTCCCTACTCCATAGCTCAGAAATTATCGTCTCTAGACACATATAGCTCAATTTCTCTCTCTACAATCAAACTCATATTACCATAACCTCTTCATCCTTTCACAAAAAGAGAAAAAATCAGCAAATAATCAAGCTCAAGCTCTACAAAATGACGAGTTTGATCATGTAAAATCCAACTTTTCCATGGTTACAAAAACTACACAGATAGAGTTCTACAACCGCTTCATTCATTGGAGGAGATAGGTGGAAAATTCCATTTCCATCTTGTGGTTTCCATCAAATTGTGTATATTCTCATACTTTTCTTAATTTTATCATTGTATAAATCATGTAATGCACCTTGAGTGCATATGCCATGTAATTTTAACCCATCCTACTAACTACGAATTACTAACACTAATGACTAATCCTTCTTGTAAATTGCACCCTCTACTATCCACTAGAGTAGACACCTCCAAGTCACTCACCTCTCTCTCCTTTCACTCTCAATAATTTTTCCGCTTGAGCCCACATCCATGTTACTCAAGGGATAAGGAAGACCACTCCCAGTTTGAAAATCAAAAATATTTCATAATCTCTTGTTTTGTCAATAAAATTTATTAAGTCTAATCCTAATCAAGGCTCCCAGAAACCTATAAATAGAGCCCATTCCTCTTTGTACAGATAATCTCTCTCACTAATTTGAGCATACCATTCTCCATCTTAGTTGTAGGGAGATAGAGTGAGCTCTCTATATACCATTACTTGTGGTGTATATAGAGAGTGAGCTCTCTATATACCATTACTTGTGGTGTATATGAAAGCTTCTTGAAATAGTTGTAGCATTGCAAGGGAGTGAGTGATTCATAACTTCCAATCAAAGTTGTACCTACTCTTGCACATCAATTGAATAAATGATTTGGGTGCAATTGCGGTTCAAAAATCTCATGAGTCTCTCCAATTCATGCTTGGCAACCTTATCTCGTTGGGTTTAAGGTGACACGTTCTCATTTTGAGATTTTTTTGTAGTATTTGCTTGTATGTGACTCAAGAGCTCTTGTGTTTGTTTTGTTACTTGGGAAAACATCATAAGAGGGTTTTATTGTAAGAGGGTTCCCATAACCCTAAGATAATGTGTAGATCGCAACATCATCAAACTTAATTGTGTCTCTTGACTCTCCTCCAAGCTCTTTATACACCCGCGTCAATCATTAAAATTGAAGCTAAATTCTTGCACAGGTTTCTCTCTCTCTCTCTCTCTCTCTCTCTCTCTCTCTCTCTCTCTCTGTGTGTGTGTGTGTGTGTGTGTGTGTGTGTGTGTGGGTATTTGTAGAATTGATATTAGTGATAGTGTACCCTTCCTTCTCACTTGTATTGCTTAAGGATTCTCCTCTTTTGTGTCATAGTTTGCTCTATAACTAGGTGGTGCCCCTTCACTTGTTTGGTTGTGGGTTGGTTGTTATTATTTTTTGCTTGTGGTTGTCTCAACCCCAATTGAGCAGCACGAGAGCCTTGAGCGTGTTTAGAGTTTGCCTCTCTTGTTGCCCATCTCGGACCGCCTCAATGCCAAAAGAAAGCAGAAAAGTGTCCCGAGCCTATCGACTTTTAAAAATAGACCAGTTTTTGTATAAATAGCCCAAATGTTCATTTTTGGGGGCCATCACCAGTGAATGCAAGGACAATCAAGAAGAGTTGTGAATGTGCCCACCCGAACCAGCAGTTCTTGAGTGTGGAGAGAGTGAGTTAGAGTGTTGGTGTGTGTGTGTGTGTGAGAGGGTCAAGATGGGCAACGTTGGAATGTGAATGTGGTGTGGTGTTCTATCTGGGCATGTGTACTTAAGTTTGTGTACAAACGGTGGTTTGTCGGTGTGAGTATGTTGTTTGAAGGTGTTTTCTAAGAGGATAGGGGTGCTTTGAATACCTTGGGCTATAGAGAGGCATTTTTTGTGTGTGTTGGTGTGTTCCCCATTCCCCCTCTCCATCATCATGAAAATTAATCATCACTACCTTGTAATGGTGGGAACTCAAAGTTTGGGGCAAATTGAGCTATTTCACTAACTTATAGTTAACGAAATTATTCACAACACCATTGTCTACCAAGATTCTTACCTTATGACCTTGGATAAACCCATGCATACACACCAACTCTTGTGGACCAAAGGTCGGCTACCACATTGAGGCTGTGATACAACTCTGGTGCACCACTTTTGTGTGTGTTACTTCTACATTAGAAAATGAGAGGATGACTTGAGAGGCAACAGGTGCACCATGTGCACTGTTTTCTCCTTATCTTGTGCAAAAAATTTCCCCTTGGGACAATCCTTTTGGTCATTTCCACTCCCTAAATATGTAAAACATAACTTTTTCTTCTTAGCCTTCTCAAACACTTCAATATATAGATGGCCCATGGGCCCCTTGGGCCTGAAGTGTCAACCCACGGATGAAGCCACGCACCTACTAAAAGGTATCTAGACCCTCCAGCTGGAGAATCGCATCATGATAGTGCAAGATATACTCCAACAGTGTCGTATGCTGATGCATAGAGCACGTGTCCCATAAAGACTAATTTCTATCATTTGTGGACATAATTTCCTATTCTAAACACATTTTCAAAGACTACCCAAGTTTGGAGTATAAATTCATTTTCCTTGAGTGACATCCACCATTTGTAGGCCTTATTGTATAGTTTCAAACTTGTTTGTAGTGTCTATGGCTTGGTATTCATTAACAAGTCATCCACCTTGTTTTGAGAGAGAACGTGCAACCCCTCCAGCTTGGAGGCTTGATCCTGCACACCATGGGTGCTCTTGCTAGGAACGGGTGTCACAAAAACCCTAGTCTTCTGATTAACTTGGTGGGAAAAACCTACGCATCACCAAATGACAATATATCAAAACGTTGTTGTTTGGTTCTTAGGCAGTGAAGAACATAGTTTCAAAATGATGATGTCTTCACCTATTTGGTGAGCATCTCAAAATGCTCACAGTAGCCAAGCCAATAGGTATGTCCATGAAGGCATCTCAAGACACAACCTTGGCAAGGAAGGTTGATAGTTTTTTCAGCATTTTAAAATGCTATTGTAAGTTTGCAAGTTGTGTTGCAGTCCCACATAGTTTTATGGTTCAACTCCTTGGCCTTGCTAGCATCTCAAAAGGCTGCTAGCCATCGTGTCCCTTGTCAATGACAAGGGACATGGTGACAAGAAAAATGACAACCACCATTTTGCTTGTCAGTGAGAAGCAAATTGGTGGTTTTTTTGGAATCTCAAAAGGCTGCTAGCCATGTGTCCTATGTAAGTGACAAGCACAAGGGTAAAAGTAAACAGTAGCATCAAGAGCTTGAGATCGACAAAGTGGTGGTGATATTCACAGTCTTCCAAGCACTCATTGAGAGTTTCAAAACAACCTCATCCATGGCTTGATGCCTCCAATACAAGAGTGTTTCAACACACTACAAAGGCATGAAAGAGGCTTAAGAGTCCGAAAGTCAAATTGGCAAAGAAATCGAATGAAGCAAGAAGATATATGGGTCGCCAGTTTCTGGGAGACGCACAATCATTGTGCAAATGTTTTGTTTCGAGCACCAAAATCAAAGGTTTGCTTCAATGAGCTGGTACATCAACATATTCAACGTTCAAGATTGTTTTTCTTGTTGTCTATATCATAGGTTTGTTTTAATTTTTCTTTTCTCGGGTTTTTGCCCAAATAAATTTGTACAGGTTTAAAAATTGCCCTAGCATCTTCAACTAAGAGGTAAACCTACCCATTGTGTGCACTCAATTTCTGTGCCTCCAAACCCCTCATTTATGTGCAAAAGCATGTGCGTCTAGCATGTGCATCTCACCTTGTGTCTGGGAGGTGTGTGCGCTTACCCTTGTGTATGTAGGAAAGGCTTGTATTTTCCAACCTACGATTGTGTTGTAGGGAAGGGTTTGTGTGATCTCACCTTGTGTTTGTGGGATCTTGTGTTCCATGCCCTACTTTGTTCCAGGGATGGTTTGTGTACCTACACCCTCTGTGTCAAGGGGATAGTGTAACTCTATCCTCTTTTTGTTTGAGGGGAGGCTATTATGTGAGTGCTACAAAGCTCAAGGGGAGGATTTTAAGGAGAGGTTTGTCTCACTCCAATGTCCAACTCCAATGTCCAGTGAGTGTGAACACTTTGTAAGCTTATATAAGGCCTTAAAGCCCTAAATGATTATCCTCTTTTTTAGTGTGTTCATTCGTGAAACCTTATCCTCTCTCCCTCTCTCCCTCTCTCTCTCTCTCTCCCCCCGTTTGCTTTCTTTGCACACTCATCTCTAGCTATGGCAAAGCTTTATCGTCACCCACCCTAGCCATCAAAGCCCAGCACAAAGTTTATGTATTGTAAAGGACAATACAATGTGGTAGTTGATGCTCTTAGCCGTATGCTTGAGATAAACTCTCTTCTTTTCACTGAGCTTCGAAGTGAGTTTTTGGAATCTTTCAAGGGAAAATATGAGCATGATGAAACATGCTCCAAAGTGTGGAGCCGTGTGAAAATGAGGAATCCTTCATACTCCTATGTTTCTAGTGTGTATTCGGCCTTCATACCCAATTCTCATCTTTCGAGTGATGAGCTACAGTGATGGAAGAATTTTTCCATAGATGATGGATACCTACTCCACAAGGGGAGCGTTTGTGTACCGACAAACGTTGACATTCGGTGCCAAATTCTTTATGAATTTCATGGCAGTCCTAGTGCAGGGCTCCCAGACATAAAGAAAACTTATACACTCATACGATGATAATTTTACTAGCCAAGTTTACATATGTTCAAGACTATGTCTTGAATTGCCAAAAATGTCAGAATAAAGCAAAGCACCTGAACGCAAGAGGTCTCTTGCATCTATTTCTAATAGTAAATGAGAAAGTATCTCTATGGATTCCATTGTGGGTTTACCAACCACTGTACGAGGTCATGACTCGGTAGGATAGTCATAGATTGGTTGATTAAACTTTTCAATTTTATTCCAACCTATTCCACAATTAAAACTTCAAAGTTAGATAAGTTATTTGTTAACAATCTGTACAAGTTGTATGGGTTGCCCAACAATATTGCTAGTGATCATGATCCCAAGTTTAACAATCATGTTTGGAGGGTTGTGTTTAAACGGTTGGATACACAACTCTAACATTAGTACCACAGATCATCCTGAAACGGATGGCCACACTGAATGTATTAATCAAAAGCTAAAAGGTATGCCAGTATAATATGTTAGCAAAAAGAAATCATATTGGTAAGATTATCTCCCTATTCTTGAGCTTGCTTATAATAGTGCTAAACATGTGACGACTAGTCTTAGTCCTTTCGTGTTTATGTATGGTTTTTTACCTAGGTCTCTAGTTATGGTGCAATTGGCAACCGAGAAACTTTAGCAGGTCAAAGATTTTCTCCAAGACCACATGGAAATGCTGACAAGCACATGATCGATATAAAAAGTATGCTGATGAGAAACATCGGCAAGTTACCTTCACGAAAGGAGAAGAGGTATTTTTGTGTGTGCCAAAGCATTCAAAATTATATTGGGCCAATAACTAAGTTATCTCCGAGGTATTATGAGCCTTTTAAGATACTTAAGCGAGTTGGAAATATTGGCTTACAAACTCTTAGTATGTGCGCATTCTCGCATTTATCTAGTATTTTATGTAAGTCATTTACATAAACGCTTGCATAGGGATGACAATGTCATTGACTAGCAGATTTTGATTGATTTCACTGAACCTCCAACCCAATCGCATGAACTTGAGTGTATTCTTGACTATCATGATCTACATACATGCCATCATGTGTGTCGACAAGCATTAGTCACGTGGAAAGACAGACGTGAAGAAGGTGCCACTTAGGAAAACATTAGTGTTCTTAAAAAGAAATTTTCCACTTTTTCTTTCAAAGACGAAAACACTTCTCCAAAGGGGGAGTAATGTTATGCCAAAGGCTAGTAACATGGTTTTCTTGCAACTTCAAAAACAACATTCTTTGCCTTGCACACTTGGACGAGATGCACGCTCAATTACCAGGTCAATAGTCCAAATAAATTTTTGCATTTCTTTGCACTACAATCTATTATGTGTAAGCAAATTGTTTCTCTCTCAACATCACATCAACATTAACCCACATCAACAGATCAATACTAAATTGTGTCAACAAATTTCTTTGGCAAGGTCAATCAAGCACGACTAGTTTTCTAGCAAAGCATGTGACGAAACGTGTGTGTGTGTGTGTGTGTGTGTGTGTGTGTGTGTGTGTGTGTGTGTGTGTGTGTGTGTGAGAGTGAGAGTGAGAGAGAGAGAGAGAGAGAGAGAGAGAGAGAGAGAGAGAGAGAGCTCCATTTGAGCTGTTTTTGTATTCTTTGATGAAAAGTTTTTTGAATGATCCACACGTCTTGAAATGCATCTATATGAGAATATGGAAGCAAGTTGTTGCAAAGCTAGTCACACACAGGGCAATAATTGTTCTTATGTTGGGCCAAGCCTTGGAGGGAAATACACTTGTGCTTGCCTTTTCATGACAAGGGGTGGTGAGCCACTAGTTGAAGGTGCAAAAGCTCTCGGGAAGGATGTTCGTTTCATCTCTATGCCTGCCCTAAACTTTGGCCTCTGCATAACCTACGACATAATAACAATGTTCAAAATTATTGCGAGTACACAGCATATGCAAACCAATTATGCATCTATTTTCAAGCCTACTTGCAAATTGATCCTTACAAAATATGCTATTAATTTTCCAAATTCTACACATACACAAGAAGTTTTGGACAACTTCTCATTATAATTCGCACATTGTGACTTACCTCAACATCAGCTTCTGCGAGGGAGGCATTGCATACGTAGCTAGGTACGATTGGGGGCAGGGGACCACCGGCCCGGTGGGGGGGCCGGGGGTCCGCTGCCCCCAATCGTACCTAGCTAGGTATGCGGTGCCTCTCGAGCCAAAGCTCATGATGTTATGCATTGTATAAAAAACAACGAAAAAGACTCCATTTTCCTACATAAGAAAAACTCTAAATCTTCTTGTGATAACATCCCTTGATGTAATAGAGATGCAACCTACATTTTGTAAATCTTTTAAATTGCCACACCTACCTGGGTCCATCTCGCCGTCCACTTGTTCGTGGTGGGTGGTATTGGCAAGATACCTCCTTCAATTGATCTTGATGCACTTCTTGTGTATAGTTGCTTTTGCAACATCAGCACGCTTGGAAACCTTGATTCCTTCATTCACAGTATCAAATCATTAAATTTCTTCTGCAATAAGTTTGTGTATATTATCCATCATGCATAAAATCTTTCTTTTATATAATCCATAGTAATTTCACTTTATTTCAAATTATTTAATATACTCGTGTCATGTGCATACTCGTCCATACTCGTGTCATGCATGTGATGGACATGCATAAACTCTGCCACATAAACATACATCCCTCCATACAATAAGTAGTCAAGTATTCCATACATTAAATAAGGAAATTGGGATTGTGTGAGACATTTATATGCATGCACACACATTGACAAGTCTGATTGAGTGAGAGTTACCAGAAAGAGTATAGTAGCACAATGCTTCAGCACTTCCACATTCATTCTCACATCAGCAAGGCTTCTAAGGACGGAAGGATATGTTAGATGAACATTGAATTAACCACAACAGCAATATAAAGAGGAAGAAAAGGAAGGAGAAAGGTTGAATGTACCTATGTTTTTGCTTTCCCAAGCCACAATACTTAGCAAGAGAGGCCATCTACATGCAAGGATTATCTCTCTCTCTCTCTCTCTCTCTCTCTCTCTCTCTCTCTCTCTCTCTATATATATATATATATATATATATATATATATATATATATATATGTGTGTGTGTGTGTGTGTGTGTAAAGGAGGGGGTATATGTGTACCTTGAGGTCTCCTGCTCGAGGCCCAAATGTCTCGCGAAGCAAGGGCAAGGTATCAATCACACCTGCAGGCTGCGGAGGACGACGCCTAGCTGTAGCAAATGCATCCCTTATGCAAACCATGTCAAACTTTATGATGTTGTGGCCTGCCCATATCCTACCTAATGCCAAAGCTTACTTTAGCCAAAAAAAAACCACATGGCCTCTCACCAAAAAAATTTATTACACTTTTGCAAAAGAGGCCTCTATTCTAATATATCCTAGTTTGAAAGCCATGGATATGAGAGAAGTATTAGGATGTGCTAGTTAACGAAAAGGGATGAAATTATCAAAAGATCACAAATATTAGCTACAAGTGTCAAACAACATCCACCACAAAATCTGAAACAAGCTGTACTGGGAGCCGAGTCCGGGCCACCACTCAATGCTGCCACCGAGCGAAGCAACCCCTGCCATGAGCTATTTAGACTGCAATTGTCTTATTTTTCATGATGTTTCCACTAGCTTTGAGAGCTTGTCACAATTTGAACAAAGAGAATACACTTGACAGGATTGCAAGTGAATGGGTTCACCCACTAGTGGAGAGTGAATGCAACATGTAGAAAATGGAGCTTCCTTTGTTGGGTAACAAGAAACCACTAGAGAAAAGAGCATCAGAGAAGCTCGACACATCAAGTGGGAATGTAGACAATGTGTCCTTTAAGAAAAAGTGCCACGAGCATGTGTCAGTGGCGAAATTGCGCAACAATGATGCTTCAATGAGTGGTGTGTCCCCTACCTCCAATCGTACATAGCTATAGCTAGGTATGTGGTGCCTCCCTCACAGAAGCTCATGATGTTGAGGTAAGTCACAATGTGAGAATTTGTCCAAAACTTCTTGTGGTAGCTGTCAAGAGCACGCGTTGCGAGGGCGATGCGGTGCTCTGTCTCTCTCTCTCTCTCTCTCTCTCTCTCTCTCTCTCTCTCTCTCTCTCTCCCCGCGCACTGCTGCGTGGTGCGATGTGCCTGACTCCTTTCATCACCTACCTCTTGTCGGCATTGCCAGAGAGTGGGAGAGACGATGGGGACTTACCCTCTGAGGTATCCTCAAGGGCAGCGGACATCGCAGGTTTAGAGAGAGAAAGTTGTGAAGGAAGGCGTAGAGAGAGAGAGAGAAGATGCTCTGCGTCGATAGCAGGGTAAACACCATCGACAGTTCAAATTTCTCTCTTTGCTTTGATGGGAGTTTGAAGAATCTCACAGATAAATTGATTCACTTTAGAGTTGTGAAAATTCATTCTTTACAACGTTTAGAACATTTTTGTGGTGAGAAGGAAGAAATACCCCGGAATTTTTAAGGGGTGCTAAGCATTATCACAAGAAGATTTAAAAATTTTCTCATGTAGTAAAGCGGAGTCTTTTTCGTTGTTTTTCATACAATGCATAACATCATGAGCTTCCGCTCGAGAGGCACCGCATACCTAGCTAGGTACGATTGGGGGCATGGGGGGGCCGGTGGTGCCCTGCCCCCAATCGTACCTAGCTAGGTATGCAATGCCTCCCTCACAGAAGCTCATGATGTTGAGGTAAGTCACCATGTAAGAATTATTGTGAGAATTTGTCCAAAACTTCTTGTGTGTATGTGAGCTTCAGCATGCAATCTCAAGTGATGCCCTTTTATGGCCACTAAACTTAACAAAGGCTTCTAATGGAAGACTTGTAGGTGGAGGTTACTCAATTACCAAAAGAACAAACCAAAAAAAAAAAAGAGAAGAGACGTGAAGGTCATTACCATGGAGCATGTCAAAGACTTGATCGGCAATGTCGTCAAAGGATGGCAAGTCGACAATACGATGTTGGGAGAGATTGAATTTGGGACCCATGGAAAAGACACCGGGCTGGCGGACAAGAGTGGAGTAGGCTTGAAGTTCGCGAAGGCCTTGGGCAGCCAAAACCACGGCCCCAAACTCTAAGAGCTTGGGCTTGTCCCCTGCCCCAGATGCTACAGTGGTCTCCAAATCAAAAAACGCTATTTGTAACTTTCTTCGTTTCCTTTCTCCTTCTTCAAGTCGCATGTCTCTTCTCATAGAGGCAAAATCCGACTCTTCATCATCCCCTTCAAGAATCACTTCTTTTCCCGCCCTTCGGTCGTCCGCATCACTCAATTGTAGATAACATTGGTCCCATCTACTATGACCTTGTGTGGCCACCATAGATTATCCAAATAGGCACTTATGAGAAGGGAGAGAACAAGCGATAGAGAGATATGGAGGGGCTAAGGAAAGGAGGGGAGAATGATGAAACTCTTTCCTTAAGTAGGTGCATCTCATAGGTGGATCTTTGTTGTGGTGATTCTCATGGAAAGCTTTTGGTGAACACGCAAGCAATCTCCTCTCTCTTAAGGTCCAAGTTAACATGTCTCAAATTCATTTTAGAGGGCCAAAGTATATTCTCTCTCTCTCTCTCTCTCTCTCACACACACACACACACACACACAAAAGAAGAGATATTTTAAATCAATCCTACAAATCTTGAACTCAGCACGTGATCATGAAGGAGTGCATGAGACTCTCTCATCCTCTCTTTGTGGGACCGTGGGTGCAGGCAAATACATAATGTTGCTTTCACCTTGCCTCTGTGTGTGTGTGTGTGTGTGTGTGTGTGTGTGTGTGTGTGTGTGTGTGTGTGTGTGTGTGTGTGTGTGTGTGTGTGTGTGTGTGTGTGTGTGTGAGAGAGAGAGAGAGAGAGAGAGAGTTAAGATATTTCTTGAATTTATTTCAGAGGACTAAAATGAATTCATTTTAAAGGACCAAAGTATATTGTTTGTGTGTGTGTGTGTGTGTGTGTGAGAGAGAGAGAGAGAGAGAGAGAGAGAGAGCATTTGAGCATTTGAGCATCAAGAAAATCAAGTGAAAATTTAGGAGGCACTCCATTATGTGTGTGAGTGCATGGTAGGTATAGGGAGGGGAAATTCTATGTAGTGTGAATGGCCCCTAGGGGAATGCTTACAAATTATGGTGTGGCCGGATTTTCGATAACCACAGTACTCACCAAGAAACTATAATTATTCATAAGGGAAAATTACCAAAATACCCCTCTAATTTGTGGAAATTCTCAAAATACCCCTCAAATTTTAAAAATTACCAAAATACCCTTACATCTATTTTGATTGGACTGTTCAAGATTTTCTAACCTTTATTCTTATTTGACAATTTAGATCCGTTTTTAAGTTCTTAGCATGTAATTTGTCACAAATTACCATGCAAAAAGGGTAATTATATCTAAAAATAAAGAAGAAATTACTCTCCAAAGCCTATGTAACATACCTAAACTCTATTTTAAGCACCTTATATTGATAGACAGTCAGTCTTCTTATGAAAAGCTATAATTTTTTTTGCCTTTCAAGAAATTTAATCTCACGACAAGGGGTACTTTGGGAATTTTGGAAAACTTGAAGGGCATTTTAGGAATTTGTGACAAAATATTGAGGCTTTTTTGGGAATTTTTGAAATTTGAGGGGTTTTTTTGGGAATTTCTGCAAATTAGAGGGGTATTTTGGTAATTTTCCCTATTAATAAACCTTGAAAAATTGGTGTTGATCAAGGTGTATGCCATTTTTGGCTTGTCGGTGAAAGGTCAATGTGTTTCATCACTTTCATGCTTTCCATAAAGGTAGTGTTTTGTCGTGAAAGAATCTCTCTCTCTCTCTCTCTCTCTCTCTCTCTCTCTCTCTCTCTCTCAACCTCAGGACTAATGCTGGGTTCAGATTGGAGCGGCAGAAGAAACAAGCCTTCCTAAATGTGCCGCCGCCTAGTGTGAACAGTGTGGAGGAAGAAAAGT
This sequence comes from Adiantum capillus-veneris, assembly GCF_014529385.1. Classification (NCBI taxonomy): domain Eukaryota; kingdom Viridiplantae; phylum Streptophyta; class Polypodiopsida; order Polypodiales; family Pteridaceae; genus Adiantum; species Adiantum capillus-veneris. Next base: position 65,852,479 of record NC_140932.1, on the reverse strand, counting down.
GAAAAAGTGAAGGGGGTTGAGAGAGGCCATCAACTCTTCCGGGGGGGGGGGGGTCGGAAGAAAAATGGAGGGCCCGGCGGAAGAGTGCCTCAACTCAAGCCAATCAAATTTTGCCATGGAGGATCGACGCCCCTTTGCATTTTTCTTCCGCCACCTAGTGTGAACCCACCCTAAGTAACACCGAGCATTAAAGAGGGGGGGAAGGGATCCATGGTTGGGAAGTTCACGCCGCACAAAATTTGGGGTCATTACAGTCGTCCAGGTTATTTAAAAACTAAACTCAGCCACAAATTAAACACGGGCAGCGTCTGTGTTTCAATAATAAAACCTTGTAAAAACGGCCCAAGGTTATAACATGTGCACGCGGGTGAGATGGTTAGCCTATGCATCTCAATCTGGTAGTGAGGACTTGGGTTCAAATCGGATCAACGATAGGTCCATTTTATCGGTAAACTCGGGGCCCATTTTGCCTCGATTCTCGGCGTTCAAGTTTAATCCGCCTCGGCTTTCCCGCGTCCACTTCCAGACGTCAATCCCTTTACCCCCCTCTTTAATGTTGGGTGTCACTTAGTGTCGAGGCACACCCAACCCTTGTGAGTTTCTCTCTCAATTTATTTAACTTGTTTAAGATGTGATTACGAATTAGGACTATTGTGAGCCACGAGAGATGGCGGGTTGAGGACTACTGAGCAGGTTGAAGGTCTGGTGCAAAAGCATGGACTGAGTAAGTGTGGTGCTATGCAAAGCCGCTTGGTGCTAGGATATCCTATCTATGTGGTGTTGCAGAGCCAAATCTAAGGGAGCTCACAACTTCGCTACCCTTGGTGCAGTTCGGAGCTAGCGTTACAGAGCTTAGAGGCCTGTTGTGCTCACTTGGTGGTTCTCTACTTTGTGGGCCACATTAGGAGAAAGTTGGATTCACTTTTGGGCCCTGTAAGAAGTGCCACGTCGGCTTAGAGAGAGAAACTGAAAATGTTAAATTGTGCATTTTATGTGATACTTTTCTACGCAACAAAAAGCCAAAATGACATTCTTTGGTAGGTAGCCGCCGTCTTTATCATTCTTATCCTTCGTTCTCTTGTCAGGAATCCAACTAACCGTATGACTAATGATTTGAAATGCCAACTTACAAGTGTTCCCTTCAGAAACATAAGCCACACGAACTCTATCAACTCTAAACTTGAGAATATGGCCTTCCCTCCCAAAACCTGAGATATTTCTTCGTCTTCTTCTCTATCAACTCTAGGAATGGAGAACGCATCTTTTCCTGATGAAAACACTAATTTGAACTTACAATCCTCAGCCCCTTCATCTTTAACACTTACCCAAAGAAAGAACACACATCATCTTCATGTTGATGTATTGCAAGAGTACGCATCGTTGCAGAAACGTAGGAGGGAGTCTTTCTTATCTCAACGGGAGAAAGAACTTAGAAGGACAAACAAGGAACATCATTTGGATTTGTGGACCGATGGGTCTATTTATCCAAAGGATCCTACGACAAATGTGCCACCTCCCTTTGCTAATATCACTAACCTCTTACATTTCACATGTGATGGCAAGGATGGGCTATTGGGATACACCGAACATTTGGAAATGAGAGGATTGAATGCGGAAAGGCAAAGAAACTTTCTGGCGATGGAGAAACTTAATGAAGCATGCTCTCAAAAGATTTCATCAACAGAGAGACAGTCCAAGGCCTTGAGAAGAAGATCACAAGTTTGCGAGAGAAAGACACCGTGCTTGGTAGTCGGAAAAGAAAACGAGATATGTGCAACATTGAGAACATGAAGGTTGGTAGTGGTGGCCTGAAAAAACGAATACGAGTTTTAAGGTAACTCGAAGTTTGTTTCTTCAATGTGCTTCATTAAGAAATGGATACACTTACTTTCCTATACATGATCATAACGCATTGTGCTTTTTTGGCAGGTCTTTACTGCATCCAAACTCGAACGGTGCAAGCTTCAATGCAGGAGTGCATTACAGCCGTCTAGTTCCAAAAGAAGTAGTTGAAGAGATGATAACTTAGAAAAAATTTCGTAAGTTGAAAGCGAGGCTACTTACCTCCTTCATGAACGAGAATCGGTTGGAACCAATGGAAGCGCAAGCAATACTTGATGAGAGTGGCATCTCGCAGATGGGATACAGGTCACTCTTCAAAGCATTAGCTAAAAAGTCTCAAAATAAGCTACAGAGAGGATCATTATTGCCAAAGCCATCACATGTAAAGGCTGCTCGCCGGCACATAAACGACGAGGTGTTTGACAAACTCGGGTCACCATTCCATATTGAAGCAACGTTCTTAGGCAAGGGCAGCAGAGAGGTACAGTTTAACGAGCACAACAACCTCTTCGTTGACCTTGAAGCATTGCAAAGGTATGCAGTTCACTTCTTTGACATCAGTCGAGACGAGTGCGGTGGGTTGTCAGGTTTGTTTTGAAGCTCGACGAGTGCGAGGTCCTGAAGAACAAGAAGTTGGACAGAATCACCATTACCCTCATGAACAGAGCTTTGGATCCATCAATAACGAAAGAGGATCCACGATACTTCAGCGTGCAATCAGAAAACAACATTTTAACTCTAGGATCATTTCAGGTATACTTCATTCACTCTATGATAACAAAAATATTGATTATTTGGTTGTTGATTTTGTGTTTTCATGTTTCACTGCACGTTGATAAGGAAATTTTTGAAATCCTCGATTGGGTTTTTTGTCAAACCCAAATTCCTTCTATCATCAGTGAACAAAGAAACGGAGCCGTTCTTTCAGTGGAAGGATTTGGTGACTACACAGTGGAATGGCACATGGCAGGTGACTTAAAGACTCTTGTGTATGTACAACATAACACAGGGAGCAGTTGTGGAAAATCCATGCTTATATTCCATGGCTGATGCACAATCACTTGAGAGTGTGCAATGGATTAGAGCTCCCAACAGACATCTTCAAGATAAAACTTTTAAACCAATGCTTGATATTCCTCTGAGTAGAGTTCACGTCTGTACACTTCATACACTCTGTCGAATAATAGAAAAGGTGGTTCACTTGTATATATGTTTTGCATGGACATTAAAGCCAGAGAGTGAGTCGAAAAGAGTGATCAAAGCATTAGAGGGAGTGCTCTCAGACATTGGTTTGCATGGAGGCAATGTCAAAATCGAAGAGTACCCTAAGATGTCTCAAAGTCGGTACAAGGTACCGAGGAAAGCATCGATAGGCGGAGTGAAGTCAAGAAGGTTTCTTGGGTTTAGCCTCAAAGATCGATCCAGATAGAGAAGAAAGGGAAAACAGTTATATAAAGTGGTTAAAGACAATGCTAGTGGTGGGGCAATCCAGAATCACAAGGCGAACATGTGGAAATCACTAGATAAAATTTTCCATTACGTTGAGCAGCATTCTTGGGACCAAAGTAAGCTCACATCATTTCAAGCAGCCTTGTTGGATTGAAAAAAGGCTTACCTTATGTAACATTTAATGGCCTAAAAATTTGTGTGTAGCGGAAATTAGCATGAACATAATGGGCATTTCATTAGAATAGATTCCTAATGAGAATTCAAGAGTGCTTGGGTGGAGAGAGCGACAAAAATCATAACACCTAGTTAGATAGCATAAACAATACTTTCAAAAGAGAGAGAAATTAAGCTATTGACAATAGTTGAGGACCAGATTTGCATGGAGCCGGTCCCCCCTCCAAAAGGCTTTGTATTATGGTTTCTGCCATCAAGAGAGACATTGTACAATACAATTCTTTGTGTTCCTTCAAGACTAGCTAGTGCAATGAAGATGAAAAATTCATGCACTAAGCAAAACACTTAGCAAACACAACATCAATTATCCCCGGTCTTAGACCCAAGACCTCACACACCAAAGATGGTGAGAGCTAGCAGGGTATGAGAGTAGATTGAGAGGAAGAAGGAGTATCTTACAAGAAAGATGTACATCTCCTCACATAATCACTCATATTAGCATAGCTTAGCTTAGTAATTAGCATGGTAGAGGAGATGAGCATGCATTGAAGCTTGGCTCTTGGTTGGATTTGCATCACAAAGCCAAGAGTTGTTGGTGTAGGCCTCCCTTCTCACAAGCTTGGAGTAGGTGGTAAGCTTTCCATTAAAGCTTGAGAAGGAGAGAGAGTCTTCTTTACTTCACACATGATATTGTGTGAGTGTGTGTGTGATAATGCCTTGCAAAAATCAGCCCCCTCTCTCTCTTGGGCGAGCCCCCTTGCTATTTGCTCTTGATGTCCTCCCATTGTACCTCCCTAGAGCTAGCCAATGACAATTAAGCAGCATAAGTGATAGCCTTCTAACATGTGTCCCCCTTTCCCCTTTTGTGAGAGCTTTAGGTAATTTAATAATTCAACTAAACTCTCATTGGACCCCTTTGCCTCCTGGCCAATAGAAATCAGGCAAGCCATTGGGCTACTGAATGCTCATTGGACCCCTTGGGAGACTGTCCAATAGTCTTCTAGAGGACTTAATTCTCATTGGTTCTTTTATTAAGTGTTTTTAAATTAATTAAACTAGATTTACTCTAGCCTAATTCTCATTGGTCCACCTCCAAGGCCATCCAATAGGAATTGGGTACACCTTGTGGGCATCTGGGCTAGGGAGCTGACATGTGTCCCTCATTCCCTTTGTGTAAAGGGAGCTTGTGTGTGTGTGTGTGTGTGTGTGTGTGTGTGTGTGTGTGTGTGTGTGTGTGTGTGTGGCTTTCTCTCTCATCCCCTATATGCAAGGCTCACCCCCTCCTAAGTAGGGATTGCAAAGACTTTTTTGTACACACACAAAGCATCCAATTCCCCTATGGTTGACCCTTGGACACAACCTTTGAATTTTGGAACCTTAGCATTTTGGAAGTTTTAATGGGCTAAACCTTAGGGTATTTTTAGCCCATTGTTGCACATGGCTTGTCATAATAACTAATATCTAATTCTCCGAAATGATTTTCTCATGTTAAACTGATCATTTAATATGGGGAAGTACCAGGGGAGAAAAAGCTAGATTATTAGTAAAGCTAGCAGACTGGTCACAGTAGGGGACCCACAGTAGGGATCCAAAGGGGTACCATCTGCACAAGAGCAATGTGCAATGTGCAATGAATGGGCTCCAAAGACCTTAGGGTTCAACCCATTAAGACTTCCAAAAGGTTAAGTTCCAAAATTTCAAAGTGTAAAGTCCAATTGTCAATTGTAAATGGAATTGGATGCTTTGTGTGCGTGCAAAAGGCCAATAAGCTAGAGGACAAAAGCAAAAACGTTTTGGGAAGATGACAAAGCTTAATAAGGACTAGACACACATACACACACACACACACAATATACACCTAAGCTTACCCTTTCCACAAAGTAAAGAGGACACATGTCAAGCATGCAAAGAAACCCCCAATTCTTGCCTGAATCCTATCGGATGGGCACAGAGGTGGACCAATGAGAAGTTAACCAGTGTAAACTAAAATTTTATTTTTATAAATGCTCAAAAAATAACCAATAAGAAATAGTCTCCCTAAAAGACTATTGGACAGTCAAAAGGTCCAATGATAATTAAGCAGATCCTAAAATTGCTTAATTCCTATTGGCCAAAGGACTAAAAGGTCCAATAGCAAAGCAGATAATTAAATTAATTATTTGGCATTTACAAAATGGAAAAAAGGATGGACACTTGTCACAAGGCTCTTGACTCGGCCTCTCAAAGGCTATTGGCCAAATTATTTACGGGCCAATAAGAAGCCAGCAAGAGTAAAACTCATACTCAAATACTATTGGCTAGGCTTTTCAAGGGCCAATAGGAATGCAGCATGAGTAATTGGCAAGGGGGGTCAACCAAGAGGAGAGAGGGGGCTGTTTTGGAAGAGCATTATTCCACACACACTCACACAACTCATATGTAGAGCAAGAAAATCATCTCCTTCTCCAAGCTTTAATGGAAAGCTCATCTTCTTCTCCAAGTTTGAGAATGGAGGCCTACACCAACAACTCTTGGATATGGAGTGCAAATCCAACCAAGAGCTAAGCTTCAATGCCATGCTTCTCTTCTCTATTATCTAATTACTAAGCTAAGCAAAGCTACAAGAGTAATTAAGTGAGAAAATACTTCTTTCTCGTAAGAATACTCCTTCTTCCTCTAGATCTACTCTCATACCCCGCTAGCTCTCACCATCTTTGAAGGTGTGTGAGGTCTTGGGTCTGAGACCAACGAGTAACTGATGTTATGTGTTATCACATGTAAGTTTGGTGCATGAAGCTTCCATCTTCATAGCACCAACGAGTTTTTACCAAGGAACACAAAGAATTGTATTGTACAAAGTCTCTCTTAATGGGAGAAGTTATAATACAAATGCCTAATGGAGGGGGAACCGGTCCATGTAAATCCGGTCCTCAATAGTTGTCAATTGTTCTATTTCTCTCTCTCTTTCAAGTATTGTTATGCCAAACTAATTAGGTGTTATACTAATGTTGTTATTTCCAACCAAGCACTCTTGTATGCTCATTAGGAATTTGCTCTTAATGAAATGCTCACTATGTTAAGTTATTTTTCGCTATTTACAAGCTTTATAGACCAGTAATTGTTACATTGGTATCAGAGCTATCGGTTTCTCTTTTCTTGCTCAAGAAGAGAGGTCCTCAAGCTTGCTACAAACGGTTGGAATTATTAATTGCATGAGGGTAAGGAGAACAGGGATTTATTATCCTTGAGGTGCGCCTGCTTCGTGCAGTTAACGGGGTATCACCGTCGAGAGCTATGGTCTTAATAATGGAGTCCCAAGGGGCTTTCCTACGGCTTAACCATTATTGAGCTATTAGAAGCTTGACAGGAACCGGTACCGACTGGGCTATGATAAACCCTCTCTTCTATTCCTTGCAATTAATGATATTCCGAGCCATGGGTATAGATGCTTGAGTGCTTATCTTTGAAAGTAAAGAGGAGTAGCAACTAGGGCTTGAAGTGCCAAAGTACAAGTAAAAATTTACACCTAAAACTTAGTTATAATGGCTGACAATAGTAGAGAAAGTGAAATTAATGTTGATGGCTTTGATTTTGCTAATGGTCAAGCTACTAATGATGCCCCTATGCTTGTGAACTATCTTGTTACTAGGCTTCAACTAGCCATGGTCAACCCATCCCTCCAAGGTGAATTACAACAGAAATTACGCATCCATGGGATTCTCCAATCTCCTCACCTAGAAGAGGGAGTGCCTATGAAAGCTCCTAGTGAGATTTCTAAAAGAGGGCTCTCTACGATGAGAGAAGAGGAGGACCCATACGAAGGACCCAAAAGCTTACAAGTTGATGGGGCAACTCCCTCACCAAGGAGAGCCCAAATCTCAACAGTAGAGCCCCCACCGAAAGAACGAGAAAGAAGTGAATCTCTCCAACACCCCCTAAACGGAGAAGACCATCGGATAGTCCTTCTCACCGTAATTCAAAGAAGGAAGAAAGGAAGTATGAGAAGAAAAAGGCGAGAAAGAGGTCGCCCTCTTCTCCATCTTCATCATCCTCCTCCTCTTCTGAAGGAAGTGATGGTGCGGCTCCCAAAGAATTCAAAAGGAGAGGTCATAGGAAATACTATGCCGCTTGGAAGAGGTCGTCCAAGCTCAAACAGTTCAAGGAGGGAGGAAAGAGTATCTCTTTTCTTACCTACGATGGCACCTTTGGTGCTACGGACAAAGTCTTGGCCTTTATTCAACAATTTGATGCGGCATTTGGAGATGAGGGCTTCACGGAGTCCTCTACGATACGTCATGTAGCCATGCATCTCCAAAAGTATGCCAGGCAATGGTGGTCTAGCCTACGAGCAAATGGTGAAGCTCCACGAACATGGAAAGCTTTAAGAGCTTCCATTATGAAGCAGTTTTTGGCTAGTGATGCCAAAGACAAAGTTCTCACCGAATGGCGAAGCTTGAAGCTCTCTCCCTACGAATCTATTCACAAATACGTAGACAAGTTTTGGGATTTACATCTCAAAGCCACTGTCTACAAAAAGATAGATTTTGGAGACCAAAAACAACAATTGTGTGCGGGGATATGGCGGAGTATGTCAACTCCCAAAGGCCTCGCACTATTTCAGCGGTCATACACCATACTATGGTGGCTTCACGAATCCACTTCCAACAAGGGGCTAAGAAAAATCTTAAACCCATGGAAAGCAAAGATCGTAATGAGCCTACGGGGAAGGACCATGTCCAAAAGTTTCCCAAGGGCAACTTCAACAACAACAAAGCTAAGGAGAAGGGAGTCTACAAAGGCAAAAATAAACTCTCTCCTGAAGAGCTAGGGCGTTATCGCAAGGATAACCGTTGTTTCAAATGTGGGGAGCAAGGGCATGCTTATCGTGCTTGCCCACAGAAGAACACACGCAATGAACCTCCTAGAGCTTCCATAATTGAAGTTAAAGAAGAAGATGCTCATCACAAAGGATCTCCTCTATGCCATGCTTGGGGGAAGGTGAGAGAACATGATGCTTTCATTCTCTTTGACAATGGCTCTACTCACAATTTCATATCCACGGAGTTGGCCACTAAGCTAGGCATCCAAGCCTTTGAGATGGGAAATCCCCTACCAGCCGATAATGCTTTCAAGGGAGAAGAAGTCCCAGTTACTCCCTTGATTGGGAAATTGAGGCTTCATGTCCAAAGTTATGTGGACAAAGAGGATTTCTTCATCTCTCCCCTTAAGCATGAGGATGTAATCCTAGGGCACCATGGTTTGATCGCATGGCGGCCAACATCAAGTTTCTTGAAAGGCAAATTTACTTTAAATACAGGGACAAAGACATGTACATATATGCTAATGAGTCAGGTAACACTATACCTCTTGTACATAAGCAAGATTTTGATAAGTCAATAAAGAGCTCTATTTCGGTTGTTGTGCGCATTTTGAGAACCCCGTTTCTTGTAAATTTGTACATATGGACACGAGGCCCGATGTCAAAAGTTTGTATGGGCTTTCTTTTTGTGAGATTTTTAACTTGGTTTAGCAAGCACATGTACATGCACTGCAAGTCGCTAGTCTAGTGACAGCTGTTGGGCTGCTGTAAGTGCCCGTGAGTGATTTTTTTGAAGTGAGACTTGTATATAACTAAAACTCATGTACAAACTTAAAAACGTTCAGCCAAAGATCATAAATTTTTAGGTTTTAGCTCGTTGTGTCTCCTTGGTGCTCTTGGATGCAGTTTTTTGCCCCGACTAGCCTTCTCTACGTATAGTCGTGCTAGGACAGCTCTCTGTTCGCGTCAATTTTGCTCATGGGGGCGTATGGAATCAATTTTGGTCATCTTCAGCTTTCGCGCCAGTCATTTTTCAAGATTTTTCTCAAGCTTTAAAGTGCCCCAATTGGAGTTGTGCTCTTCAGGTTACGACTAGTTCTCTGCAGGGTTATGGCTATGGCAGCCTAGTGGCAAATTGTGTGCAGACAGATTGGGAGGGCATGTAGCTATGAATTGTGAAATTGATGTTGAAGTTGTGGGTTTGTGATGTTAAATGGTGAAAGGGGAGGCCTTTGTCTTCATATGCATTGGTCGGTGTGTGCTGTAAATCCATGCTTTGGCAGGGTTTTGCTCCTATGTGACATAGTCTCTTGGGTGGGCGACGGCTAGTAAATTCCCAAGGGGACTACTCTTGTTGGATTAGTGGTGTTTCAAAGGAGTTTCCCAAAGCTTTTGGTGTTCATTTTGTGCCCTTTCAACGCTCTTGGGTGACATCACTATAGAGGTGTTTCAGTTTGCTTGTTTCCCAACAGTGTTTTGGTGCCCCCACTGAGGATCTTCTTCAAGTGACCTTCAATTGACAACTTTGATGGCTATGGTGACAGAGTTTCCAAGGTTTTATGGTCATGTAGTTGAGGATGTTGATACATTCATTGAAAACATGGAGTTTGCGTGTTTGATTGCCAATAAGGAAGATCTGATGCTTATGCTGAAGATTTTGTTTTTTTGCTTGAAAGAGGATGCAAGGATATGGTATGATGAGTATGAGTCTTGGTGGAAATCATCTCAACCTTCACAAGTGATGAATTATCATGTAGTAAAGAAGACTTTCCTTAAGAGGTTTAAGAAAGTAGAGGACCCAACGGATGTATGGCACTCCATTGAAGGACTTGTCCAATGTGATGGTCAAAGTGTAGATGCCTTTGTCACGGAGTTCAATGCCTTGTGGAAGAGATGGTGTGTTTCTTTGGGCAATGATTCTCCTCCTCTTATGCTTAAAAAGTGTATGTTTATGCAAAGTTTGAGGGCTGATTTGAAGTTAAAGGTTGAGCTTAAAAGGCCACTTACATTTGAGGATGCAGTACGGATTGCAAAGCATAAGGAATGGAAATTAGAGAGAATGCAAGAGCTTGGATTGCAGGGTGATGTGGAGCCAAAGGTTTCTCTATGCATTGATGTAGGTAAAAAGAGTGCCTCTAGTGCATTATTATATCATGATGGTTCTCTTGAGAAAAAGAATCAAGCATGTACTAAGGAAAAAGAGGCTAAGAAGAATGCTCTCATTATGCCTTCCTTGTTGTTTATGCCACTTAATGGTGCTCTACATGCCAAAGGTGATGTTTCTACCAATGTGAAAGTTAATGAGAAGGAAAAGGATGAAATTATTGAAGTCTTAAAGAATGATCATGATGAGAATCAAGTTGTAGATTCCATTGTTGATGTGTCCAATGTGAAAGATGAGCATGTGGGTGATGCGAAAGTGGATGTTGAGTATCCCTCTCCTTTATGTGAAGTAGTTGAGAATGATTTGCAAGTCAATGAGGATACTTATATAGAAGTAAATGATGTGAATGAAGAGATCTCTCAAATGCATGATATTGTTGAGTCTTTTCCACTAAATGATGTTGCTATTGAGCATGTTTTGGACCTTGCTAATGAGAAAATTTTCCATGAGGACTCTCATGCTTGCATCTATGATGATGTATGCAGTCATGCCTTGATCAAGAAGGAGAATTTGGAGGTGTTTGAGGATGTGGAAAGCCATGAAAATGTAATATGGATGCCTAAAGATGAGATGGTTGATGATTCATTGATTGATCCTTATCCTAATGATAGGAAGCTGTGTGTAGAAGATGTCTTACATATCAAACATGGTATGGTTGAATTGGATTGATGCTTATTGAAGAGTGGGGTTAATGATATGAATATGCATGAGGATATGAAAATAGCTGAGTTAAAGGTTGAAGACCTTCTGGATGAGATGTTAAAGATTTCCTTGCATGCTATATTGATGAAAGGCTTTCTCCGTGTGGTATCTATTGAGAGTACTTTATGCCTAAAGAGGATTTGGATTCTACATATGGTTTATGCCTTGATATTGGGAGTGACACAATTGATATGTCTGATGTTTCTTTGTGAATTTTGTGCTTATGTTGTATGGCCCTTTGATCCAGGTGGACAATATGCTTATGCTACTGCTGAGCATGAATGCTCTAGCAGACTAGGGGGTTGGCAAACCATGTTGCGCGCATTTTGAGAACCCCGTTTTTTGTAAATTTGTACATATGGACACGAGGCCCGATGTCAAAAGTGTGTATGGGATTTTTTTTTGTGAGATTTTTAACTTGGTTTAGCAAGCACATGTACATGCACTGCAAGTCACTAGTCTAGTGATAGCTGTTGGGCTGTTGTAAGTGCTCGTGAGTGATTTTTTTGAAGTGAAACTTGTATATAACTAAAACTCATGTAAAAACTTTAAAAAGTTCATCCAAAGATCAGAAATTTTCAGGTTTTAGCTCGTTGTGTCTCCTTGGTGCTCTTGGATGCAGTTTTTTGCCCCGACTAGCCTTCTCTACTTGTAGTCGTGCTGGGACAGCTCTCTGTTCGCGTCAATTTTGCTCATGGGGGTGTATGGAATCAATTTTGGTCATCTTCAGCTTTCTCTCCAGTCATTTTTCAAGCTTTTTCTCAAGCTTTAAATTTCCCCAATTGGAGTTGTGCTCTTCAGGTTATGACTAGTTCTCTGCAGGGTTATAGCTATGGCAGCCTAGTGGCAAATTGTGTGCAGACAGATTGGAACGGCATGTAGCTATGAATTGTGGAATTGATGTTGAATTTGTGGGTTTGTGATGTTAAATGGTGAAAGGGTAGGCCCTTGTCTTCATATGCATTGGTCGGCGTGTGCTGTAAATCCATGCTTTGGCAGGGTTTTGCTCCTATGTGACATAGTCTCTTGGGTGGGCGACGGCTAGTAAATTCCCAAGGGGACTACTCTTGTTGGATTAGTGGTGTTTCAAAGAAGTTTCCCAAATCTTTTGGTGTTCTTTTTGTGCCCTTTCAACGCTCTTGGGTGACATCACTATAGAAGTGTTTCAGTTTGCTTGTTTCCCAACTCCATGTACATGATATTTGTAAAAGCCTCTCAAAATGAACCTAATTTTCTGTCAAATAAAAATAAAGGGAATCAAAAAGAATTAGGGTTATCTAATTTCCTTAATGAATTCCAAGATGTTTTTATTGACGACATTCCTAATGAATTGCCTCCAAAATGAGGGGATGATGACCATGCAATCGAGCTTCTTCCAGGAAGCTCACCACCTAATAAACCTCCTTATCGTGTTTCTCAAGCTCAACAAGAGGAAATTATGCGGCAAGTGCATGAGTTGGTTGAGAAAGGAATGTTTAGGCCTAGTTCATCTCCATTTTGTTCACCAGTTTTATTAGTGCAAAAGAAAGATGGCACATATCGTATGTGTGTCGACTACAGAGCACTAAATAGGATCACTATCAAAAATAGGTTTCCCGTTCCGCGGGTAGAATACCTATTTGATAAGCTACAAGGATCGAACTACTTCAGTAGGATTGAGGCTATCACCAAATAAGGATTGTTGATCAAGACATTGTAAAGACTGCATTTGGCACTATGTTTGGTCTCTACGAATTCATTGTCATGCCTTTTGGCTTGACCAATGCACCAGCTACATTCAACCGCATGATGGAGAAGCTCTTTAGGCCTCACCGCAGTTACACTGGAGTGTTCTTTGATGATATAATCATCTACTCCAATTCCTTGGATGAACACAAACAACACCTCCAGGTAATTTTTCAAGTTTTGCGAGAGAATAAGCTTTACATAAATCAAAAGAAAAGTGAATTTTTCTTACAAGAGATTCAGTTATCTCTAAAGATGGCATCCATCAAAGTTAGAAGTAATAAAAGCATGGCCTAACCCAAAGAATTTGCATGAATTAAGAAGCTTTATAGGTATGTGTGCATACTATAGACGCTTCATAGAAAAATTCTCACTCATAGCAGGACCATTGCATGACCTAACAAAAAAGAACGTTAAGTATGTATGGACTACCAAAGAGAACACTGCTTTTGAAAAGCTTAAAGAGAAGCTTATCTCTCAACCTGTGCTTACACTACCAGATCTCTCAAAGCCATTTGAGGTCCAATGCGACACTTGTGGTGATTGCCTTGGAGCCGTGCTTCTCCAAGAAGGGCACGCCATAGCATATGAAAGTCGAAGGTTGGACCCAGTTGAGCAAGCTCTAGGCATATATGAAAAGGAACTCCTCGCAGTTCTACATGCCTTAGTTACGTGGAAGCACTACTTATTGGGGACTCCTTTCATTCTGCGGTGGACGGATCACCAAAGCCTCAAGTACTTCATGACGCAAACCAAGCTCTCCGACAAACAAATGAGGTGGGCAAATTTCCTTTTGCAATTTCATTTTCATATTGCTCACATTGCTGGCAAGCATAATCAAGTAGCCGATGCACTCTCAAGACGTCCGAGAGTAAATGCGGTTTCCATAGCAACTCACAATGATCTATCTTCTATGATAGATGAGTACGCTATCGATTCCGATTTTAAAGATGTGATGTCAGCCCTTGCACTAGGGAAGAAAGAGGAACCATTTACCTTACAAGATGGTTATCTTCTCTATGGTAATAGGCTATGTGTTACCAACTCACTACGTGAGAAAGTAATGTATGAATCTCATGCTCCTCCATATGCGGGGCATAGAGGGATTCAAGCTACCCTAAGAGGGAAAGAAATGTACTTCTATTGGCCTACCATGAAAGCGAACATACAAGAGTATGTTTCAAAATGTGTGGTTTGCCAAAAGACAAAGTTTGATAGAGGGAAGCAACCTGGTTTGCTTCAACCTTTGCCAATCCCTAATTCACCCTGGGAGAGCATATCCATGGATTTTATCTTTGGATTGCCTAAGTCTATCCATGGGAATACAGGAATATGGACAATAGTAGACAGGTTCATCAAACAAGCGCATTTCATACCTGTCAAAAAGACTATTAAGGCCCATCAAATGGCAACCCTCTTTATATCACAAATCTTTAAGTACCACGGCTTGCCAATGTCAATAGTGTCGGATAGAGATCCTAGAATGACCAGCAATTTCTGAAAGGGTCTCTTTGAGAATTTAGGTACAAGGCTAAATTTCTCTTCGGCCTATCACCCGCAAACGGATGGTCAAAGTGAGATAGATAACCTAACAATTCTTGATCTACTCAAAGCTTATGTCACTGAAGTAGATCAAAGATCCCAATGGGAGAAGTACTTACCTTTAGTGGAGTATGCTTACAATAACACAGTACATACATCCACGGTAAAAGCACCTTTTGAGGTAATTGAGGGAAGATCAAAAAGTCCCCTGCTACTTAAGGTACATGGGAAGATCTTCGCCTGCAGATGAATATAGCCGCGACCTACAAGAATCTTTCCAAAAGATTAAAGATGCTATATCCATCTCACAGCAAAGGCAAAAGGCTGCTGCTAACAAGCACAAAAGAGCCTTGAATTTTAAAGAAAATGATTGGGTCTTGCTTAAATTTCCCAAGGCTCGATTAAGGCACACGACGGGCAAGAATCCTATGGGACACCAAAAATACTATGCTAAACTAGCAAAACGGTACTATGGCCCCTTTCATATTCTTAAGCCAATCAATGAGACATCTTATCAGCTCAAGTTGCCCAACCACTGCCTCATACACAATGCTTTTCATGTGAGCCTGTTAAAGCCTTACCAAGGAGAGCCACCCCAAGAAGCAACCATAGAAGACCCACCGGAGATTGAAGACCAAGAAGAGGTACTGCAGCCAGAGTCCATTCTCCGACACGAAGACAAGGTATTGAGAGGTGGTAAGATTATCCAACGGTATCTTATTAAGTTTAAGAATTATCCTTTTGAAGATGCTAGATGGATGCAAGGCATACAATTAAAGGATAACCTAAACCTTGTCAATGCTTACAATGATTCCCTAGAGTAAGCAAATGTAAATATGTTTTAAATGATCAATGTTTTTGTCTTATAAGACTCTTTTTTTCTTTATTGCGCACAAATGTTAAGAAGTATGCATGCTTAGGATCAAGTTTGCGGAGACGACAACTCCCAAACACCAAGTAGAGCTTGTCACTCTACTATGGAAGATTGATAGGACTAATGTGCAGACATGCTTGCGGTAGCTTCGGCTCTCAAGCGCCAAATGGATTAGTCATCCATTGTGGAACGGTGTCGTAGGGTAAAATAGGAATCCTATACCCGCTAAGAAAAGGACTAATGACTATGCTTTATCATCTCTACCTCATAGTCGAGGACGACTATGATTTCAAGAGAGAGGTAATGTCATAATAACTAATATCTAATTCTCCGAAATGATTTTCTCATGTTAAACTGATCATTTAATATGGGGAAGTACCATGGGAGAAAAAACTAGATTATTAGTAAAGCTAGCAGACTGGTCACAGTAGGGATCCAAAGGGGTACCATCTGCACAAGAGCAATGTGCAATGTGCAATGAATGGGCTCCAAAGACCTTAGGGTTCAACCCATTAAGACTTCCAAAAGGTTAAGTTCCAAAATTTCAAAGTGTAAAGTCCAATTGTCAATTGTAAATGGAATTGGATGCTTTGTGTGCGTGCAAAAGGCCAATAAGCTAGAGGACAAAAGCAAAAACGTTTTGGGAAGATGACAAAGCTTAATAAGGACTAGACACACATACACACACACAAACACAATATACACCTAAGCTTATCCTTTCCACAAAGTAAAGAGGACACATGTCAGGCATGCAAAGAAACCCCCAATTCTTGCCTGAATCCTATCGGATGGGCACAGAGGTGGACCAATGAGAAGTTAGCCAGTGTAAACTAAAATTTTATTTTTATAAATGCTCAAAAAATAACCAATAAGAAATAGTCTCCCTAAAAGACTATTGGACAGTCAAAAGGTCCAATGATAATTAAGCAGATCCTAAAATTGCTTAATTCCTATTGGCCAAAGGACTAAAAGGTCCAATAGCAAAGCAGATAATTAAATTAATTATTTGGCATTTACAAAATGGAAAAAAGGATGGACACTTGTCACAAGGCTCTTGACTCGGCCTCTCAAAGGCTATTGGCCAAATTATTTACGGGCCAATAAGAAGCCAGCAAGAGTAAAACTCATACTCAAATACTATTGGCTAGGCTTTTCAAGGGCCAATAGGAATGCAGCATGAGTAATTGGCAAGGGGGGTCAACCAAGAGGAGAGAGGGGGCTGTTTTGGAAGAGCATTATTCCACACACACTCACACAACTCATATGTAGAGCAAGAAAATCATCTCCTTCTCCAAGCTTTAATGGAAAGCTCATCTTCTTCTCCAAGTTTGAGAATGGAGGCCTACACCAACAACTCTTGGATATGGAATGCAAATCCAACCAAGAGCTAAGCTTCAATGCCATGCTTCTCTTCTCTATTATCTAATTACTAAGCTAAGCAAAGCTACAAGAGTAATTAAGTGAGGAAATACTTCTTTCTCGTAAATACTCCTTCTTCCTCTAGATCTACTCTCATACCGCGCTAGCTCTCACCATCTTCGAAGGTGTGTGAGGTCTTGGGTCTGAGACCAACGAGTAACTGATGTTATGTGTTATCACATATAAGTTTGGTGCATGAAGCTTCCATCTTCATAGCACCGACGAGTTTTTACCAAGGAACACAAAGAATTATATTGTACAAAGTCTCTCTTAATGGGAGAAGTTATAATACAAATGCCTAATGGAGGGGGGACCGGTCCATGTAAATCCGGTCCTCAATAGTTGTCAATTGTTCTATTTCTCTCTCTCTTTCAAGTATTGTTATGCCAAACTAATTAGGTGTTATGCTAATGTTGTTATTTTCAACCAAGCACTCTTGTATGCTCATTAGGAATTTTCTCTTAATGAAATGCTCACTATGTTAAGTTATTTTCTGCTATTTACAAGCTTTATAGACCAGTAATTATTACATGGCTCTTTTGCAGATGGCCCCCCCTTTGGATCCCTATTTGCCCTCCTTTGTATCCCTACTGTGGCCGGTCTACTAGCTTAACCAATATTCTAGCTTTTTCTCCCCTGGCACTTCCCCATATTAAATGATCAATTTAACATGAGAAAATCATTTAGGAGAATTAGATATTGATTATTATGACACCTTACAGGGTGGGGTGGGCAACATATCACACATTACATGGTGGGTTGGCATTGTACGTATACAAAAACAAAATTTTAAATTGTACTCTACTAACCATTTTGTTTTATTTCAATGCAGCACATACTGTTCAACCATTGTCCATATTTTGCCAAGACATACAGCTCACTATCAATATGGTCCACACAAGGCATGGAAAAAACCCACTACATGGCAAGAACAGGTTATTTTAAGCACACTCGACATGGGGGAGGAAAAGAAAAGGCCAATAGCCTATTAGAGTTACACCAATGGAATTATAGACGACTAATTCATAGAGCAAGGCAGAAGGAACTTCTTTAGAGTTAATTACACGGTCTTTAAACACATCCGCAAAGAGAAGAAACAGATGGCTTGGGGAGCTTCAAATGCGGCAGAGCGCCATGCGCGGTGACGATGGTCACGAGTCAGGAGCGGGAGAAGATGGACATGAGCCCGTCGTTTTTATCCTCTTCGATGCACCTGCTTCTTCCTCACTTTGTACCTCTTCGATGTGCAAGCTCTGTAGATGAGCTCGTTCCTCTGTTGATGGCAGCATCCCCACGGGCATCAAGCGTCTTCTTTCCCTCAGAAACAGCCGCTTGTTGTATGGATCTAAACTTTCCGGGTCTTCAACCCCTGCAGCCAGAACCTGAGCTGTGTAGGGCATGAAATAGGGGGCTCTGAGTGCTTGGCACCCATACCCAATGCCAAATACGCGTAGAGCAAATTGTTTCTCAATCAGAATTAGTCTTTCTGTGTTTAGTGGGAGGGGGTGCCCACCACACAATCTTGTAATAACTTTCATTGCAAACAGTGGGAACTTTGCATTGTCATCAGAGTATTCCTTGTGGTATATTATGATCTACATAAAAATTGCAATGAATTTATGGGTCGTAAGTGAGATGAGTACAATTGCCAAGTACTTGAATTGTTTCTACAAACCAAACGCCCGATGTAGTGAGACAACGCCGCATCCTTGCCTTGGACTCCAGTGACAAGCCCTTGTCGTAAGCCTCCCGCTCTTCTAAGGAAACTATCGTCATACACTAGCACTTGGCAGCAAAAAAAAATGATCATGATATTTTATCACTGGGCCATCTCTAATACAATCTGAATGCACGACAAAAGTTACCATCTGATTCTCATCCACTTCCAGCATCAACCTCCCCCACAAGTGAATAGACTGACTATTCATTACCTGATCTTTGGGGCCTACCCATGTTTTCCAAGCCGAGTTGTTTTGTTGTCGATTCAAACTTCTCATCTGTTGGAAAATTGGCCTCTCCGGACTTCGCTTCATTGAACGTATCTTTGATCAGTTGCTGCCACCCTGAAGTGAACTGTGAGTCGCGGACAGCTGTGTCAGCAATAAGATGTTGGTCCATTCCATCATCCTCCACAAAACCCATGTCTGCCTCACAAAAATTTGCAATTGCCGCTAGGCAGTAGTCCTCCCATATATTGAGCTCATGCATGATATCTGTGAGCAAAACATAGTGGGTGTCGCCTGCCATAGCAAAGCTAGGAGCACAATTCAGAGGCAAAGTCACTTCCTTATTGGAATTTCTTGCTTGCACCCTATTGCTGCATCCGCAAGAGAAACAATAGTTGAGCTCGCATCAAATCTTTCCTTTAGTGCCTCTACCCGCTCTTCTTCTGGGTCGAACTGCACCTCCACATCCTCTACCTTTTCCTCCGGCGCCAATGGACAACTACTGAAAGTTGTCGACTGCGAAGTCTCTGACTCACCATCCGTCTACAAGTATAAGTAACAGATAAACCCATGGTAGAATTCCACTAAGCAACACTTTTTGAAGTGCTTCATACACCTGTCTTGTACAAGCAGTGCATTGGAGGGACACTTTTCTAAACAGCGATTCAGTCTCCTTGAAGCACTCTTGTCAGGGTCAAGGTCGGCTGGGTGCACATATCTCATGCCATCAACTGTCATGGAATTGTCACAAGTGACTGCCTCATACTGTTGCAAATGGGTTTGTAGGTACTCAAATGAGCAATCTATAATCTTCTGTATAGAAAACTCTACATTGAACGTTCCTGATAGTTCTATTGCACGGTGATGAGCACGGGCATTATATAAGAACGTGAATAGTTTTTCTTCACATGTATCCTCGCTCACGTCTGTCTCCAGGACTATGATCCCCATGACTGAAAGAAAAAGCAAGCCAAAACTATTTGGTGTCATAACCAAGCGAATATTGAGCCTCGAGTACCCCTCAATGTCTCTTTTCGCTTGGTTCTGTCTCATGCACTAATGTCATAAGAGGTGACGTTAGTTGAGTCAGAACCAAGCAAGTAGGGGCCCCAAGAATCTTCGAAGGGCCCTATTCACTTGGTTCTTTCCCGTGTGCTAATGTCATAAGAGGTGACGTTAGTTGAGTCAGAACCAAGTGAGTAGGGGCCCCAAGAATCACCGAAGGGCCCTATTCTCTTGGTTCTGTCCCGTGCGCTAATGTCATAAGAGGTTACGTTAGTTGAGTCAAAACCAAGCAAGTAGGGCCCCAAGAATCACGGAAGGGCTCTATTCGCTTGGTTCTGTCCCATGCGCTAATTTCATAAGAGGTGACATTAGTTGAGTCAGAACCAAGCAAGTAGGGGCCCCAAGAATCTTTGAAGGGCCCTATTCGCGTGGTTATGTCCGTTGACCCAAGCATTCAGAACGGGTGGATAAGAACAGAGCATTTAATGATATCAGTGATAGATTTATAGGCCTACTCACTCACTATGCCCAAACTCAGGCACAGTCACATAAGGAGTAATTATTCCAACCATGCATGCGGTTTGAGACTTTTAATTTTACCCTAATGCAGTGGCTTTGGTGCGCACACAGTTAACAGCACACAAGAAGGGGAGAGGCATGGAGAAAGAACCTATCTCTGTAATATCCAATGGCACCGCGTTGGATGGTGATGTCGCAGGCCACCGATAGAAAGAACCAGAGGGGGGGATGGCAATGGCGACGCGGCTGCAAAGGACTCGACCCAGTGGAGGTCGCTCAACGCAGGATCACGAGAGGTGGCCAAGTGGAAGAGCGCAAAAAATGCAAAGGCAACGGCGATCTGTTTGTTCTACTTGGACATGGAGATGGCGACTGCAAGGGCGATCTGCGTCTGACACGCAACGTAGGATCACGAGAAGTGGCCAAGAGGAAGAGCGCAAAAAATGCAAAGGCGATGGCGATCTGTTTGTTCTACTTGGAGATGAAGATGGCAAATGCAAGGGCGATCGGCGTCTGACTCTAAACGCAGGATCATGAGAGCTGGCCAAGGGAAAGAGCGCAGAAAAGGCAAAGGTAGCGGTGATCTATTTGTTCCACTTGGAGATGGAGATGGCGACTGCAAGGGCGATTGGCGTATGTCTGACCCTAAACGGTCACTCAAAAAGGCACGTGGGCTGCACTCTCAAGGACAACCAATAATAAATGGTCTTAGATTCCCATGCAGTAAGATTTACCAACCACAATCTTGCGCATAAGTGAAGTTGTCACCCTCCCCGAGGTAAGCATTCTAAGTTGAGGCATTACCCCCGCAAAACATCTCAAGTTTCAACTATTCTACCTCTTTTCACGTCCTCTACTGCACATCATTCTAATTAACTCTACCCCCATCGACGCTACGCGGTAAGCAAACTCCATCACCTCTTACTCTCGTGCATCCTCCTTCTCTTACTCTTGTTCTGCACTGCTTCAGTGACGCGGAACTCTACACACAGTGAAGAGGTATGCTACTTACTACCCTTATGTGCACTTGTATTTTTTGTAGTCAGTACCAGGCGAATAAGGGAAGGTAAACCCTGTTTGCTACACCTGTTCGCTTGGTACTGACCATCATCCTTGGTCAGTACCAAGCGAATAAGGTAAGGTCACTTAGTCCGAAGAGCCCTATTTGCTTGGTACTGACCAAAAGAAAAGTTAAGTTATGTCTACTAGTACAGAGGTCAATACTAAGCAAATAAGGGGAAGGTAAACCTTGTTTGTTGCGGATTTATGGTTTTTTTTTGCCAAATACACGTTTTGATTTTATAATAAAGAAACAAAATTACAATTGAACACCGGGTTTTGAGTTAGAAAACACTTCAGACTTTGCAAAGAGTGGCCTATTAATTTCCGGGGGTTTAGGGTTTGCAATAACCATGTAGTCCTTTTCCTTCACAGCCAGACTATCTCTTCCTGAAGCCTGTTGGCAAAGTTAATGGCTTCCTCATATTTACTGGCTAGCTAAAGCACTTCATCCTTCATTTCCTGAAGCCAATTAATGATAGCCTCTACAGAGCCATTCTCGATGAGCAATCGCTGCATCTCTTCAGGCCTTCTTGCTTCCAGAGAGTCTTTAAGGATTGAGACCCTCTGCCTGACGATCAGCATTTGGTGCAGCTTCAGGCTAGCATCCTACACATAGCATTTAGCAAATAAGCTCTTCAAACTAGGAGCTTGGAAATTGGGAGCAGAAAGCAAAGAATTACCAGCGGCTTACCTCGAGAATTGACTCCCGTATTGACAGTAGCCACTCCCGGGTTGTGTCGATCGAGAACATTAAGGGTAACATCGGGGGAGGGCCAAGGGGGGACCTCATGAGGAGGGCCCGGATGTGGTGCTGCTGGCGCTACGAGAGTATACCTTGGAAAGGCATCACCACTATCCTAAGCTTCTTGTAGTTGTTCTGCGAAACCCCGAGGGAGGTTCTAAAACAATTGCTGCTTAAATAGACTAGATGGACATGCCTAAAAATCACAGCCTGGGTTCTGGCTTATGAGTGAGTGGTCTGTGAGGGGTGGTACCGCCATGCGGTTTCATGAGAGGTGGACGTGGGAGAGAGAATCAATGGTACCATCCCCCCGAGATTAGGAGAGGTGATGGGAGGGAACGACATGACACTTAGAACCGCATGGATTTAAACGTCTCCTTCACATTGGTATTTTGTTGCAGCGGATGCAAACCTGTTCGCTTGCTTGTACACTTTTCTGAGGTCACTACCAAGCGAATAAGGTATTTTGTTGCAGGGGATGCAAACCTGTTCGCTTGGTAGTGACCTCATAAAATGTAAGTGATATCTGCCATTACTATTTTTTGAGGTCACTACTGAGCGAATAAGGCAAGGCAAACTCTTTCCTATGCACCTATTCACTCGGTAGTGACCTCAGAAAATATAATTCATGTTTGCCATTACTATTTTCTAAGGTCACTACTGAGCGAATAAGGCAAGGAAAACTCTTTCCTATGCACCTATTCACTCGGTAGTGACCTCAGAAAATATAAGTCATGTCTGCTATTACTATTTTCTGAGGTCACTACGGAGCGAATAAGGCAAGGCAAACTCTTTCCTATGCACACCTATTCGCTCGGTAGTGACCTCAAAAAATATAATTCATGTCTGCTATTACTATTTTCTGAGGTCACTGCCGAGCGAATAAGGCAAGACAAACTCTTTCCTATGCACCTATTCGCTCGGTAGTGACCTCAAAAAATATAAGTCATGTCTATTACTATTTTCTGAGGTCACTACTGAGTGAATAAGGCAAGACAAACTCTTTCATATGCACCTATTCGCTCAATAGTGACCTCAGAAAATATAATTCATGTTTGCTATTACTATTTTCTGAGGTCACTACCGAGCGAATAAGGCAAAGAAAACTCTTTCCTATGCACCCATTCGCTCAGTAGTGACCTCAGAAAATATAATTCATGCCTGCTATTACTATTTTTTGAGGTCACTATCGAGCGAATAAGGCAAGGCAACTCTTTCCTATGCACCTATTCGCTTGGTACTGACCTTTTCTGAAATCTGAAGTCCCTTGTGCTGACAAATGAATTGTCTTTTGGTGTTATGCTATTTGTAGAGATGTCTCGTGTAAAGGCCTGCGCCGCTAGGAGGGCAACAGGTGACTCTTTGAATGCTCAAGCAAGAAGATGCTGATATGAGGCGCACAAAGGTGTACTGCAAGAGCTGCACAGGCTAGAACGACACGTTCAACCTGTTATTCCACGTCTCCCTTTCCAGTGAGTAGTGCGGGAGATTTGCGAGCAGTGGAGAGTCGGCATGCGATGGGCCAGCAGTGCACTACTCTGCCTTCAAGAAATTGTTGAAGACTACCTCGTGGAATTCTTCAGCAATGGATATATCCTGGCTGCCCATGCACACCGCGTCACTATCATGCCGCGGGATTTTGATACTCTTCGTAGGGTGCATTTTTGTTACGATGGGCTGCTTCAGCCAGTGCCTATCCAGGATAGTAGAACCATGGATATTCTCAACATCCCCCCTCTCCATCCTCGTGCACGACAGACAGAGCCGTCTAGGGCTGAAACAAACAACAGGACCCGATCGACCCATGAGAAACGACACAGATGGGCAAGCTGAGATAGCCGCATAGGGGCATGAGCAAGCCAGAGTGGACCCCGAGGCAGTCATGGAAGAAACAGAGACAGTTATCGAGGAGCCAGCTAGACACCAAAATGAGCAAGTCATGGAGGATCCGTAGCTAGTAAGGGATGATGAGGGACAAGAGCAGGCCAGGGTGGAGCCTGAGGCATCTATGGAGCAACCAATATTGAAGGAAAATGATTCGGAGCCTGAGGCTGTTAGGGAGGAGCCTGAGGCAGCCAGGGATCCAGCTCAAGAAAGGCAAGGGCAAGGCTCTGCATCACAAGGTCCATTCAACGTATCGGATGAGTCAATTATTTTAGAGCAAATCAACGAAGAGAATGAAGAGGAGTTGAGAATTTTGTTGAGCTCAGCGCCTCTGCATGCGCAGATACAGCTGCCTGCAAGGTCAGAGGAGGCCTTCATTTTCAACCTCGATAATCTAGACTTCCGGTGCATGCGTAGTTTCACCGACTCGCTCACAACAAATGAGGTCCTCAATGTTGCTTTGTGGTAATTCTCATGCTCTTTAATCCTCATTCTCATTAAATGGGTCTCTATCGCACTATCCAATTTCATAAGCCAGTGTCTCGCTTGGTATTGACCCATGTCGTTGCGATAGTCGGCCAAGTTTTTCTTTATAATGGGTCACTACCTTAAAGACATGGGTCAATACCAAGCGAGTCAGTGGCTTATGGAATTGGAATCCACCACTCACTCGCTAGGTATTGACGTATGTCTTTGCGGCATCGTCAAGTTTTTCTTTATAATGGCTCATTTCCGTTAAGACATGGGTCAATACCAAGTGAGTCACTGGCAGATGGAATTCGATAGCTGCTCCACTCGCTCGGTATTGACTCACTTGGTTTTCAAGTCTAATCTCTGCCATTTGTTCATGTTAGCCACGTTGTCTCGCTTCTGCCCCCTGAGGTTCAAGAGAAAGTATACGTAATAGATCCGCTAATATCGCCTTATCTACAGAACAACTCAGTTTCCTTTTTGAGTCTGATGAACTGGTTTAGCAGAGTCAACTTTGATCTAGCGCGCCTATTGCGTACAATCAATCGTGAGTATTTTCTTGCCTTGTAAAAAACATCTTGCATTGAGAATCTCTCCTCATCTTTGATGGTGTCTCTGTAGTGATCATTGGAGTCTGATGTTATTTGACATGGAAGCTAAGATTGTTTACTACGCAAACTCCGGGCAAAGCAGGGCATTTCACAGTCGTGTAAAAACGTAAGGTCCATTTGGGTACATTTGGAAAGCAGTGTCTCTTTGTAATGTGTTGCTGACTCAAGTGGTTATGTATGTAGTGCCGCAAAAAAACTTGTATGCTGTGTAGAGCATCTTTTGTTAAAACATGATCTAGAAAATGTAGTCCGGCACGAACGGGTAACCATGCCCACGCAGACTGATGACTATAGCTGTGGTTGGTGAACCTGTTTGAATGCCCTGTTGCTCATCAGTCAAATTATGGATATACCGAACGTAAGTAATCTACTATTTTATTTTTTTCCGCAACGTATGTATGAAGCAAGAAATGTCTGTATCACGCTTCTACAGGAACTTCGATTACATAACTACACCCCCAACGATGTGCGACATTTTTCTGTAATGGACATCCAGCATATTATAATCTTGGTAAACAAATGCAAAAGAGAGGAAGCGGCAAGAGCTGAGGAGTTCGAAGAGGCTCGCATTAACGAAATGACGCAACTCCACAATCAGACTCAAGAAGAAGTTCGAAATATGCAAGAAGCAATAAACCAATATTATGTGGATGCCGCAGAAGTAGAGGAATGGGCTACACGTCGATGGCAAGATCAAGAACAGCCGGAAGCTTCACAGGTGCAAGAAGTATGGGAAGCCATGCAAGAGGCCCATGATTTTGAGCGACGCGAAAGGATGCCCGAGACCAGCGTCCCCAGAGGCAGAGGTAGCAGCAACCGGAGCAAAGGGCAGGGGAGCAACCGAAGCAGAGGGCAAGGGACGAGTGGCACAAATCGGGGGAGAGGACAGGGGACAAGTGGCACAAACCGGGGGAGAGGACAGTAGCAGGGAAAGGGAGCAAATTACTTGTATAATCTTGATAGAAACAACAGAATATGTAATGTTTTGAAACATTGAAAATGTACATTTTTGAAACATTGTTTGACCGCCAAAAAATGTCTCTACATTAGTCATTTTGAAGAGTGCATCATGGTTTGCATGGCTTCAAAGCTCTTTGCATGCACAAGGTATGTGACCTAGCTTCCAGTGGAAGCAATTAAGTGAAGTGTATTTTTTAGTGACTCCTTGCACAATGTTGTTTTCTCCTTGCGTCTTGGAATCTGAAAAGAAGAAAAAGTTAGATTCTGTCATAGTGTATTAAAGACAATCAAAATTTATCGATTTAGTAAGCACCGTTCTATTGTTGAGACTGAATGCATACAATTTCGGCAAAAGTGGAAGTTCTTCACATGTAAGATCTATCCTGAGTTGTGCAAGAGTTGTGCTTGACATTGTCTCCATCACAGTAAGTAGGCTATCTCGAAAGTAGAGCTCCATTGATAAAGGTTTGTTCTCGAGGTTGTTCTCTATATCTTGGTCAAGTGGAATAAGCTGCCCACTAAGAAGATGATATGTAATATAGTAAAACGATACTAAGAAATTTTGAGAGCTTATAATGAACTTGCAAATTATGGACTTCTTTTGCAAAATACAGATTTTGTTCTGTGATTGTTTCCTATCCTAGTTGTTATCATCTAAAAAGTCCAAACAGCTCCTCTCAGACTTGCAAATGAACATTGTTGCGGTAGTTCTTATTTGCTCATCGAAGAAAAAATCTACAAATACTTCAAGAGGCATAAATAGTGTGAACCGAACTATTTTTGTGGCAATTGAATACTTGAGGGACTTTTGTATATCCTGAAACAACTTATTCCTAAATCTTTCACTAGTTTGCGAAGCAGGCAAGGACCAATCCTTGCTGTCAAAGGATGGAAGTGATAAAGGAGCTACACAACCCCAACCAATGGAAGTTCTCGGTTCCACATATGACATATCATAAAACAAAATTCCATTATCTACAAGTTCCTTGTGTTGTCTTCCTCGGTACATTTGCTCACTAATAAACGCATGGAAAGCATCAAAAATTCCAACTATGCTCTCAACAACTGGTTGCCAATCTGTCCTATTCGATGGGGATAAATATCTGAAACATACCAAAGATGATATCCACCACTTAATATTCAAATATAATCATGCACTAAGCGAGATGCTGAAATAACTTACAGTTGGGTCGATGCCTTGGAAAACTTGGAGGAGATGTTTGCAACCTTAAGTCTGCATGCTAGAAAGCATGTTGTATGAGTACCTCTTTCACCCGCTTGCTTTGTGCACACACTTTAAACTCTTTAACTTGAGCCTTGAAAGCCTCCACGAAATCATTGCATTGCCTCCTCTTCCTCCTCCTAGTTTGCAGTAGAACCCAACTTCCGATAGTTATTCGAGATGGAATCCATGCTTGATCGTCTATAGTATAACTGTAAAAAATGCTAGCAGAGTCAATGGTAGTGCTAGGCCTTCGAGAAGTAGACATGGTGTGCAGTAGAATGAATACACAGAAAGGTTAGCGCAAATATGAAAAAGGGAAGAAGTTTTGAGAGGGAAGTAGAGCTACTCAAATTCATGTTTGGGCGCGAACAAAGATACTAGATAGAGTCTTCAATAAAAGTTCTGAAATTCCTCGGTACATAGTTAGTACCACTTACGGCATTTATGCCTTGAAAGCGTGCAATTGTGCAATTTGATGAACCAAAATAATATTTCCTCCCTTTTTTTAAAAGAGCTTGACTTCAAAATGTTGATTTTCAACGTAACGTTAGCCTCTTCCTCATTGGTCGAGTGCCACTCTCTCTCTAGAACTGAAAGGTCCAAAAGTGAGTCCAACTTTCTCCTAATGTCGAATGTCCACCCAAGTCTTATCATTAGAAAATTTCGGAGGTCATTTGGAGGGCCTTGTAAGAAATTGTATTTCTCTCTCTAGAAACTTTTTTTAAAATACACTTGCACCTTGTGAGTACGTCCAAAAGGACAGCCAAACACTCTAAAAAGTAGATTTATATTCCCAATCGTCCTTGAAAACGGTCACTTTTTTATTTAATGAGAGCGTCTTTTTCAGGAGCCAGGTGCAGCGCATTCAATGCAACTTACGTCATCATTGAAAGTTGAAAAGTCACAAACTGTCAAATAGCGATAGATTTTGAGGCTTTTGACACCACCAATGCGTCCGGAACGCCAAAATACCCTAAAAATGAATGTCTACTTGTCTCATTCCGACATCCGGAGAGGCAAAAAATGGGCTTTTTACTTAAGGCGCGCGAGGAGGCATTCTAAAATTCTAGAATGCCCCTCTGCGCGCCGTTAGTACAAAGTTCCTTTTAGTGATTTTTGGACAATTATCTTTCAAGAAAGCCCATTTTTAGAGGTTTTTTGATATTTTTCCTCTCAAAATGCTACCTAAAAGAGGAAAAAATGGGCTTTTTACTAACGGCGCGCGAGGAGGCATTCCAAAATTTTGGAATACCCCCTCGCGCACCGTTAGTAAAATGTTCTTTTAGGGGTTTTTGACATTCTTTGCCTCTTTGGATGTCGGAGCGAGGCAATTGGACATTCATTTCTACGATATTTGGGCGTTCCGGACGCATTGACAGTATCAAAAGTTTCAAAATCTTCCACCACTTGATAGTTTTGTAACTTTTTGAGTTCTAGTGATGACGTAAGCCGCATCAAATGCACCGCATCTACCTTCTGAAAAAGGTGCTTGCATTAAATGAAAGAGAGTGATCGTCTTCAAGGACCACTAGATTATTAAATGAGGAGAGGGACACCTCTTATATTTTTGTTAATATCAATCTATTTTTCTACGTAACGTAGGCTCTTCTCTCATTGGAAGAGCTTATTTTCCTCTCTCTTCCAAAAGGCCCTCCAAAAGACCTCCGAAATCTCCTAATGGGGAGTGGGCACAATGACGACGGATAATCGGAATGCGATTTGCCAATTCATAACGATGGATAAGGGCTTCTATGTGACAGAGTGTGCCTCGGAGCAAATCAGGATTTGAGATTTGATTACCGAAGGAGGCATATGGGGGGCTTCCCACTTTGCATATGCAATCCCTTGGATGCCGAGTTTTGTCTGAGCGAAGATTTTACAGACTACTACTCGGTATGGGTAATGCTCAAGAACCTCCCTCTATGGTTCCGAGACCATGTGGACTCCATTGCTTCTATAATGGGCTTAGTGTTGTTCATTTTGAAACTACCAGGGGCATTAGATAAGGGTTGGATGTTAAGGTATGCATATTGTGGAACAAGATTAGGTCCATTCCCAAATATCTGGGTGTTAATATGGGAAGTTATAGCGCCTTTCGGCAAGAGCTAGCATTTGCCTCGTTTCCACATGCCTGCTATAAATGTCGTAGAACTGGACACTCTGCTAGGAACTTCTCTGAAGAAGTTCTCACAATCCGGTGTTCAAGTCTACTTAGAGGCGTGTCACTAGGGATGTCAAGCCTCTTGCAGGTGCCAGCAAGCAGGAAGAAGAGGTCATTGTCTAGGATATGACTCGGGAGGAGATGGTTAAAGAGATTGGTTGCCCAACAATTGAGATGCAAGAGATTTTATTCGCATACCGGATCCTCTGTTGAGGCTTTGCCGACCATTGAAACCCCCCAGCCCCATATTATAGTCGAAGTCGTTCAGAACCAGACGTTGGACCTCTTTCACCATATTATAAATGTTTTGGGATCTACGATCAGTACTTGTCTAAGAAAAAATAAGAACGAAAAGAAAAAAAAATGTAATATCTTGTTGTTGTAGCTAGCCACCACTGTCAGTATTGGTTTTCTTTTGTTGAAGCCACGATTTAAAATTATCGATAGTATGTCCCCTAGGATTGGCTTGGTGGGCAAGGGGATTGTTGTGACAAGGCTCTCTTTGGCGGCAACCCCAAGCTAATCTCGACTTTATGATTTCCCTTGTTTTAAGGTGGCGCCCTTCATCAGCCAATGTACACTATAGAACTTTCAAAGCGTTTACCACGGCCCTTTATCACGTTTTGGAGAGAGAGAGAGAGAGAGAGAGAGAGAGAGAGAGAGAGAGAGAGAAATGGGAGGGTCAAAGATCAGAGAGGGGAACGGGAAGGATTTCTTTATAATACCGTGTATATTATCATACATATTACCTCGCAAATTTCAAAAACAAATAGAGCAAGGTATACCTCATTTTTTGCAACATACCTTGCTCTTCTACTCCTACCACCATCGCAGTTGTATCCATATTCTCTCTTTCTCTCCCTCTCAAAGCTCACACTTCTCTCTCTCCTTGTATCCTCTCAAAGCTAACCTCCCTCTCTCTCTCTCTCTCTCTCTCTCTCTCTCTCTCTCTCTCTCTCTCTCTCTCTCTCTCTCTCTCTCTCTCTCTCTCTCTCTGCACACACATGCACACACACACACACGAGTGCGCACACACTCACGTATAACAAAGTTTTGTGGAGCACTCCATCACTTGGAGAGGAGAGGGTGCGGCCCGCAACAAAGCTCTACACAAGAGGACAGTAAGAAGACTCAACTGCTAGAGGAACACAAGAGATAAACTTCCACATCCCGCTCCTCCCCCCCCCCATCCCATTTGTCTTAAACAAACACAAATATGAAAAGTTAAATTCAAAGGTTTTGTACCTCTTGCATGTTTGGTGTAGGTGCTTGCTTGCTTTGTTAACCTCACTTCACTTGTTTGATTGTTTTGTAGGTGTGTGATTAGTTTGTGGATGCTTGCTTGGTGTGTGATTAGGGGGAGAGAAAAAAGAGAGAGGAGAAGAGACGAAGAAAGAGAGATTAGCGTAGATTTAATGGTTAATGTCAATTTAATGTTAAAATAGAGATTAGCATAGATTTAATCATTAATATCAAATTAATGTTTAAGTAGAGAGAGAAAAAAAGACAGAGAAATAGTTAAACATTACACATTAAAAGAGAGATTAGAGGAGGGGGGGGGGGGGGGTTTGTTTAACATAGTGTAGATTAGATTTGAAAGAGAGAGAGAGAGAGAGTAATGGAAATAGCCTATGAACATTGAGTATAGCGAAATTAAGAAAATTATAGTGAGCATTTTTATGAGACTAATTTGAGAACATAGAGGGTGAACTTAATTAGCGGCAGCAACACAACAATTATGCTTAATTAACTTGGCATGAACAATAATTTTGCAACAAAGAGAATTCGAGAACTCGAAAATAGTCGAGGATCGGATTTACTTGGAGCCGGCGGTCCCCCCTCCAATAGGCTTTTGTATTATAGATTCTCCCGTAAACTTGGTTCAATACAATCTTTGTGTTCCTTGTGACCTACGTGATGCAATGTAGATGGAAAGCTTCATGTGTCACGAGCATAACATAACCTTTGTAAAAGAATTAACCATCCCCGGTGTCAATCCCAAGGTCTCAAATACCTCTTCGAAGGTAGAGAGAGCTAGCGGGGAATGAGGGTAGGGAAGAGGAAGAAGAAGTAACATACGAGAAATAGATAGTTCATCACAAATCATCACTCTTCTTGCATAGCATAGCATAATAATGATGATGAAGAAGATGGCAAGCTTAAGCTTTGGAGCATGGATCTTGGTTGGATTTGCATTCCATAGCCAAGAGTGTTGTTGTAGGCTCTCAACTTCCCAATGTGTGTGTGTGTGTGTGTGTGTGTGTGTGTGTGTGTGTGTGTGTGTGTGTGTGCGTGTGTTGGGGGGGGGGGGGGGGGGGGGGGGGGGGGGGGGTATACCCTACAAGCAAGCCCCTAGCTTCCTTGGTCGACCCCTCATTGTAGCTCACGCTTTAAATTGATCAGACCCCTACCAGCTTAGCCAATCACATTCAGAGTGCATATCAAGCAACCATGCTAGTCTTAGGACAAGTGTCCCCCTTTCCCCTTTGAGAGAGAGGACTTGATAAATTCATACACAATTAAGTTAATTAGCTAAATTATCAGTGGACCCCTTGAGAGGCCAGCCAATAGGCTTTAGGTACACCATGAGGGCAACATGAAGAGGAACTTGACATGTGTCATTGTTGCTTCTTTAGATTAGGCTTGACTTGTGTGAGGGTGTGTGTGTTCTCTCTCATGCCCCTACAATGAGGACTCGCCCCCCCATGACTAGGGATACTTGTTGACTTTTGGAACATCTTAAGCCCCTCAAGCACCTAGTCATGGAACAGCTTAGCACCTTAGTCATTAAGCACCTCAAGCACCTTTTTGAGCAAGTACAACAAGCACCTCAAGCACCTTAGTCAGCAAGCATGACAAGCACCTCAAGCTTGGGCCGGGTTCCCACCTCAAGCACAGCCCTAGCTTGTGCCTAAGGTCTAAGGACTTTTAACACTAACCTTTGGAGGTCTTTAATGAAGCTAACCCTAAGGTCTTTAAGCTCCATTAGCTAGCCTTGCTCTTTGACAGACCATCTCCCATTTGGACCCCTTTAACCTTGGCCCTGTGTTGAGATAGATCTATAAGCACATGTCTATATTCTAACCCTTGTTCCCATTTATTCTTCCATATTAAATGATCAGTTTAATATGAGAAAATCATTTGGGTTGGTTAAATATTATATTTTATGGCATTACCTCTCCTCAATCGAGCCTTGGGAAACTTAAGTAAGACCCAACCATTTTCTTTAAATGTTAAGGCCCTTCTATGCTTATCAATAGCATGTTTTTGCCTTTGTTGAGAGATAGATATAGCCTCCTTAATCTTAAGGAAAGATTTTTGTAGGTCACGGCTATACTCATCGCCAGCGAAGATCTTCCCATGTAATTTAAGTAGCAAGGGACTTTTAGGTCTTCCCTCTATGATCTCAAAAGTATGGACAGTAGTATTGTACGCATACTCTACAAGGGGTAAGTACCATTGTGAGCGTTGATCTACTTTGTAACATAAGTCTTTAGTAGATCGAGAATTGTAAGATTGGCTATCTCACTTTGGCCGTCCGTTTGTGGGTGACAGGCCGAATAGAAATTCAATCTTGTACCTATATGTTCAAAGAGACCTTTCCAAAAATTATTGGTCATTCTAGGATCTCTATCTGACACGATGGATGTTGGTAATCCATGGTGTTTGTAAATCTAGGATATGAAGAGGGTTTCCATTTGGTGTGCCTTAATAGTCTTTATGACAGCAATAAAGTGTGCTTGCTTACTAAACATGTCAATTATTATCCATATTCCCGTATTCCCATGGATAAACTTAGGTAAACCAAAGATAAAATCCATGGATATACTCTCCCATGGTGAATTAGGGATTGACAATGGCTGGAGTAACCCAGGTTGCTTCCCTCTATTATACTTGTTTTTTGGCAATAACACATTTCGAAACATACTCTTGTATGTGTACTTTCATGGTAGGCCAATAGAAGTATGTCTCTACTCCTCGAAGAGTAGGTTGAATGCCTTTATGTCCCTCATAGAGAGGAGCATGGGATTCATACATGACTTCCTCACAAAGGGAGTGGGTAACGCATAGCCTATTTCCATGGAGAAGATAACCAGCCTGCAAGGTGAATGGTTCTTCTTTCTTCCCCAATGCAAGGGTTGACATTACGTCTTTAAAGTCAGGGTCAGTAGCATACTCATCTATCGTAGAAGATAAATCATTGTGAGTTGCTATAGACACCGCATTGACTCTTGGTTGTCGTGAAAGTGCATCAGCCACTTGATTGTGCTTACTAGCAATGTGAGCAATATGAAAATAAAATTGCGAAAGAAAATTTGTCCACCTCATTTGTTTGTCAGAAATCTTGGTTTGCATCATGAAGTACTTGAGACTTTGGTGGTCTGTTTGTAAAATAAAAGGAGTCCCTAATAAATAGTGCTTACATGTGTCTAGGGCATGTAGAATAGCTAAAGCTCTTTTTCATATATGCCCAAGACCTGTTCATCCGTATTGAGTCTTTGTCTCTCATACACTATGGCATGCCCTTCTTGAAGCAAGAGCGCCCAAGGAAATCACCACAAGCATCCCATTGTATGTCAAATGGCTTTGAGAGATCCGGAATCATAAGCACTGGTTGGGAGGTAAGCTTCTCTTTGAGCTTGTCAAAAGCATTTCTCTTTTTAGCAGTCCACGAGTACTTAACATTCTTCTTTGTTAAGTCATGTAATGATCCTGCTATTTGAGAAGATTTTGTTATGAAGCGTCTATAGTATGCACACATACCAATAAAGCTTCTTAGCTCATGTAGATTCCTTGGATTAATCCATGCTTTTATTACCTCCAACTTTGATGTATCCATATGGATACCATCTTGAGAGATAATATTTTGAAGGAAAAATTCATTCTTCTTTTGATTGGATAAAAATCTTGTTCTCCCTCAAAGCTTGAAAAAATACCTAGAGATGTTGTTTGTGCTCCTCGAAGGACTTGGAGTAGATGATGATATCATCAAAGAACACTCCAATGAACTTGCGGTAGGATCTAAATATTTTCTCCATCAAATGATTGAACGTGGTTGGAGCATTTTTCAAACCAAAAGGCATGACAAGATATTCATAAAGACCAAGAGTTGTACGGAGCGCGGTCTTTACGATATCTTCATTCACAATCCTTATTTGATGATAGCCACTTTTAAGGTCAATCCTACTGAAGTAGGTCAAACCTTACAGCTTATCAAATAGATCTTCGACCTGGGGTACAGGAAATCTGTTTTTGATAGTCCACATACATGCGGTATGTACCATCTTTCTTTTGCACTAAAAGGACTGGACAACAAAAGGGAGAGGAGCTAGGCCTCACCATCCCTTTGTCTATCAATTCTTGTACTTGCCTCATAATCTCCTCTTGTTGAGCTTGGGAAACTCAATAAGGAGGCTTGTTAGGTGGTGAGTTTCCTGGTAGACGCTCAATTCGATGGTCATCATCCCCTTGTTTTGGAGGTAGCTCCATAGGGATATCATCGATAAACACATCTTGGAATCCATTTAGAAAATTAGACAAGTCTATTTCTTATTGATTCCTAACACTTTGCTTTGTTAAAACATTAGCATCACTTAGAGACTCTTTGAAATAAATCATGTACGGGGAAACTGAGCTTTTCATTGACTTATCAAAAGCGGGTGAATTTACAAGGGGTATGGTACGACCAGACTCATCAGCATCTACATACATGATCTTTTTCCTATAGGTGGAGTAGATTCTCCTTTCAGGGAACTTCATGTTGGCACACATAGGTTGAACCATGGTACCCCTAGGATAACATCCTCATGTCGGAGAGGAGAGATGAAAATTTCTTCTTTGTCGACGTAGCTTTGGACATGAAGCCTCAAGTTCCCAATCAAGGGAGTGTGGGACGGGTGTCTAACCTCACTCCTATCTTATTACAATCATAGAGAGAACCACGAATATAATTGTCAATCCATGGGACGAAGCTGGCTCGGCTAGTGCATAGAGGGTACAAGAGGTTGTCAATCTCTTGGAAAACAAAAAACGACTCACATCTAACTCAAGCCACACTCAAATGACTGAAATCACCAAATGTTAATCATCACAAACAAATCACATCCGTTACAGCATCAAACGACATCCAAATGTTATGAAACTTCTAGGACATAATTATAAGACCTAAGCACACATGCTTATGGTCTCAAATCTCACTTTAGGTCAAGTGCAAAGATCGCAATTATTAACAGCAGTGAGTTTTTTACCTGGTCGTTTTCGATCCAGAATGCATCTAAATGGTTAGCAATGATGTCCCAATACCCCGCCTATACTTAGTTTATGATTTTGAAGCTTAAATTACTACTTATGATGAAATTAGATCGCGGGTCGGTGACACCAAAAGTTACGGATTACCATGAAATGCTTACGTCAATGCGTAGAGCTCTTACCTGTGGTTGCAACGCAACAGACTGCACTGCAATGTACAACCGAAAAGGGAGTAGGAAGCGCAAGAAGGAGAGAAGTGAGAGTAGTTATCTTATGCTATGTTTCTATTATCCAAAACATATAAAAAACTTACAAAAATTGGCGTTTAGACCTTAGCCAAGGTTTTTGTGGTCAAAACTAATAATCTGGGAGCTCTAACTAAAAACAGGTTGATACAATATGGAAGCTTGTAGCCTCGGCTCATCAATTACAATGTTTATCTGTAAAATAGGAGTTATATTATTCTCGATCATCCAAATATTAAGTGTTTTTACAATAAAAGCTCCAAAAAATGATATCCAAGTTAGCTTGCCGCTAACATTTCCTCCCTCCTGAACTGTGTTGTCCCTTGACACGGCTTCATGGACTGAAGTAGTCTTTGGATTGATGGCTGGCGAGGTGGTCTTTAAGCACGTGTAATGCTTTCTCATACCTGAGGCTTCTCTCTTTGTCAGGAACCTGCAAGAAGTGCATGATGACTCTATTTTTAAGCTCAATGACTGAATAGCCAACAAATCTAGATGTAAGCTTGCTAATCACTGGCTCAAATATCTTCATTCGCCAAGTGAATAAAGCTGTATAGAACGCTTCCTCAAACGCCAACATATTGCTTGAGGGCAAAAACATGCATCAGGCGTAGAAGCCATAAAGAACTTCTTCAGAAGGCTGGCCACTTAAGTCATAGTAGATGCCCTTATTGCCTTCGAGGAAAGACATCCATGGTGCTCCTGCCTGCTCTGGCTCGTGAAAAGCTTGAATACATGTGAGTATCATTTTGAAAATCTTACATAACATGGCACATGAGAGGTCGGGAAAGCTCTTGAAGACGGTCATGGCGCCTGTTACGGTTTTCACCATGTATTCCTCTATTGCCGGTCCCTGCTTTGGAGCTGGCAATCGTGGATAGTTTAGCAATGTAGGCCGCTTCTTTCTCAATGCGTCAAATGCTTGCCATGTCCTTACCTTGGTACATGAAAAAATGTTGGATATTTTTGTAGTGCAGCAAGTGCTCTTGTGAACAGAATTAGATATCTTGGATTCTCGTTCAACCATCTCTTTCTCCACTTGGGGTGGACAGCATTGATTTGGTTGAGAGTGAGTTGACATTGATGGAGTGGAGAACTCTCAACTCCCAATCCATCGTTGCCTTCCATTTTGCATCTGTCTCCTGGGAAACCTACTCTTTGAGTGCATCTTCCTCATCTTTAGATAGCAGGACCATGGGCACTTGCTCAACTTCAATGAGGGGTACCTGAAAGTCCTCTTCTCCTCCTAGCCCTTCTGTCGGATGTGTTTTGATCTCAATAAAAGAGACTGAGAGAATGCTGATAGTTGGTTGCTGCGAAGGACCTGCTTCTTCCTTCATCTCTGGTTGTCTCTCTCTCAGCAGAGCTGATTGACCCTTTTTAACTCTGCTATCTCTTTGAGCAGTTTCTCTTCTCGTTGTACCCGCATCAGTGCAAGGTCTCTTCTTTGTAATTGTTGTAACTTTATCTCTAGCTCGAGATCCTTGTTTCTTTTTTCCAAAGTCTTATAGACTTCATCTCTACCTGATCATTAATCCTTTGCTTCGATTATTGCAGTGAGTTGCACTTGGATCTTCTGGGCTGACAGAGTCGCGGTTAGGAGTTCATTTGTTACCTCTGTTAGTTGTTGATCTTTAGTCTTGCAAGCATCAAATAACTTGGTTAGAAGTTCTCCTAGCTCCTCCATTTCTTTCTGCTACTTCTCTTTGGCCAGTCGCTGCTGTTCTACTTCATCCTTCAGCACTTTGATATGTCTCTGTAAATCTAAAATGACATTCATCCTATCATCTAACTCTGCTTGTAGAGCATCAATGACTAGCTCAAGCTCTCAAGCCTTAGCACTGTGGCTAAGTGTTGTTGTTCACATTTTTTCTATCATCTACTGCATATTCTTGGCATATTCATTTACTTGCATGATGACTTCATCATTTGTCTCCCATTCTTCAGACTCGGTAGGGTGTTTAGAGGTTTTAGTCGTTTCAGTTTGTGGCTCCTTGGGTGGTTTTGTGGTGGTTGCTTGTGGTTGCGGTGGGGGCTCTACCTCTCCTTGAGGCATTGTGGTTGCCTCAGGTGCTTTTGCTTCTTGAGGCTTTGTGGATGCCTCAGCCATTTCTAGTTGGGTGGTCGTAGAAGGTGTGGTCTCTGCTTGTTCTTGTGCTTTTGGTTGTTCAAAACCTGTTGCTTCCTGTTATTCAGACTCTTTTTCTTTGGCTTCCTAGCCCTCATTGGGTTTAGCTGTGGGTGATGGGTGAGGGCTTGGCATTGAATGGTCTGCCTGCTCCATAGCGGGCGAGGTGGGCTTTGGAGACATCTCCTCCTGGTAATGTTGTGTCTCTCTTTGTTCTTTAGCCTCCGCTTGTCTTTGTTGTTTGGCTCCGTCTTCCCTTGCTTTTCTCTCAACTTCTTGAGCTTCTTTTAACTATAGGGCTTTTGCCTCTGCGTACATGCATTCAAGGAAGTCCGCGGGATCCTCTGCTTCTTTCTTTACAGGGTTCTTGGTTCTGGGTCCCCTTATCTCTCTTGGAACCCACTTTTCTGGGTCCTCACCTGCAACTTGGCGGCTTCTTTCATAAGTTTGTTTTTCCCTTTCAAACCTTGCTTTCTTCTGTTGAGGTTCTTCTTGATGTGCAGCTACAGCTTTCTTCTTCATCTCTTCAATTTTGGCCCTTCTTTCCTCATTGTCTGGCCTCTCACTACCATGAGCTTCGTGGGAGCTTTTGGAAAATTCTTCATATGACTTATAAAATCTATTTGATGAACGTGTGGTTCTGGGAGAAGGTTGTGCAGACACAATCCATGTGTTCTGATCTGGGGCTGGCGGCAAATTATTGGACATGCGAATAGCATGGTATGCTATTCTTGTCAGTACTTCAGGCGCCCAAATATGTGATTTTACCTTCTTTCTTGGTGCCCTTCAGCGTTCTCAGCACATATTGCACATGATCAATTGGTTGCCTGGTTGTTGACTTCAACACTTGGGTGAAGGTAGTCGCAACCGCATGGTTTGGGGTGGTGTACCTTGGCAGTCTCTTTGCTAAAAAGTGGAAGTGCTAATGGTATAGATGTGCTAGTTCTTCCACTTGCCTTTGAATGAGGTTGGCAAAAGTTGCAGCAGCAGTCTCCTTGGTGAATGTGCCTGTTGTCTTTCTGTCTTAGGCCCGCATTGTCATCCCTTCAGCCGGTAGCTTCAATGCCTCGGCCACAATCTTTTTGTGATCACTACTTCGACTTTCTGCCCTTGTTGGTCGGTTATTTGGGCTAACCCATCTTCTTTGATAGTAGACAATAACTCATAGGCTTTCTGGAAATCTACGCCGCATGGTTCCTGGTCGTAGAAGTCTCTGAGGCCCAGCCTTCTGTTGGCTTCTTTTGTGTCTCGATTTGTAGCTACATCATATATTTCCTTTGGTAGTAATTGCAGCTCTACTTGGTGTCTTTCCTCGCTCTTGAACCTGCATGTGAAAACCGTGGTGTTGTTCTCTTCAAGCTGTTCTCTTGACAAGTATTTGCCTTAGCCGTCTTCACACTGAACTTGGGTCTAGGTGGTAGGGTGCCAGCTCTTGCAGCTTCTCTCTCTTTTCTTGGACTTCTCGGCCACTTGCATTGCTCCTATTAGGGGAATGCAGTGCCAAAGTTAGAAAGTTTAGCAAATTTCGCTCTAAGATGCCCTTAAGTCTGAATTGCTAACAAATTGAGTCCAATTTGCTTCAAATCAATATTAGAGCATGCATAGATGCATAATAACATGTAAAGATCAAAATCATAAAGTTAAAGCAAAAATTTACAACAAAAGTAAGTAATCGCGATTATTTACAGCTAGGGATTTTTTCCAACTTTTCGCATTTTTGACATGATAGGCTTGAAACATATGGCATTTAGGTGCTCTAAGTGAAGTGTGGGCTCAATTGAGTGCACTGGGTGGAAATGGTGCCAGATTTAGGCTTTCAGTCTCTAAAACAGTAGATATAAAGGGATTTTAAGATTTTGAGATAACTTGCTCAAATTTGGTGAGTGGCTTGGGACATCATGTGCTTTGGTCCCATCAGGTCAAAGTTGCAATTTTCCCCCATTTTGGCAAGAAAGTAAATAATCATGATTATTAACTTTTTCATTAAAATGTACATTTTTTGGTGCAACTTTGTTTTAGGCATGATGTAGACTATGTATGAGATATGGGTGTTTTGGATCAAAAAATGTGACAGATAACTCAAAATTTGGATTGGAAAGACATTGGTGCGTTTTTTTACAATTTCCAAGTTTTTCTTGACCATTTTGGCTCATACTTGAAATGTGGCATGTAATAGGTGTGGACAAGTGATAGATGAAGTAAAGGTACCATTTTCAAGCCAAAAAAGTACAAAAGTAAATAATCGCGATTATTTACAGCAGTCTTTTTTTTTCAAACTTGATAATTTTTTTACCTAAACATAATCAATACATCTAAAAAAAGTCCTAAATTGAATTTGGTAAACTTTTGTCGTGTCAGCATCACTTCGTGCTTTGTCGACTTTGGAATCATGGATTTTTGTGACTAGATGGCCTGTGGAGTTGGTTAGTCACTTTTAAGGCTATAGACTTGTCTGCTACATAGTCCTAAAGCTACCCATCCAGTTTTGGCCCATTTAGAGTCAATTTGACTTCATATGTCAAATTTGATGATGTGTAGCCTTCGAGTTTTTTTCTACTGTTCAAGAGCTTGCCTTGATTGTTTTCATGAAACCATCCATGTACATTGTGTATAGACCCAGTCTATAAGCTGTCTGTGGAGTCAGAATCCAATTCTGGCATCTGGCAAAAACCTAGATTTTCTACTTGGGACCCCCCTCGACCCCTGCTGAATGGTCATCTGGTGATATAGAAGTGTTCTATTATATAGGGACATGCTACATTTCATGTCTCGTCCGATTTGGTTGAGTTGACAGGCTACTATGGTCAATTTTGGGTCGTAGGACTTCTGCACTGCTCGGTTTCTATGGTATTTTCTTGAGCCTAGACTTGATACCGGCCATATAGAATTGATCATTGATAAGAATAGAACTTACTCTCATGTCTCGTGTGAGACGGCGCTGTAAAAGGGCAACTGTGGACTCCAAAAATCGCACGCGAAGAAGGTCGACAGCTCTCTTCTCCAAGGGCGACTAGTGGAAATGAGGTGATTTTGGGCTACCTTGGATATCTATACTCGGATTTCCCAAACTATTTTTCCCAAACTCCCCTGTTAGTCCTACTAGGCCGTGAAATCTATGTTAGACTTAAAAATTTCCTCAATCCGATTCCGGTAGCTCATTCAGCACGAATTTGCGAAAGTAGTCCTTGGTAGCCTAATTTAAGCTTTCCCCTTCCCTCTGTCGATTTGATTGAAAAATTTTTTGTATGTCTTGTCCTTCTAATCATCAGCGTATCTTTAGTTTCTCCATCTGAGCTCATTTGTTTTAATTTTTGACCTGTTTATTGAAAAAATCAAAGAAAATAACAAAATACGCTAAAAAAGAAAATTGAAAATCCAATAAATAGGAAAATCCATTGGAAAACACAACTTACTGTTTTTTGGTGGATTTCTCCATTTTAAGTCCCAATATCAAGAACAATGATGAAAAATAACCAAAAAAGATCAATTTTTGATGATTTTCTAATAGTATATACACTATTTACACTCATCGGGGAGATTTTATCTGTTAAATTTTCCCTATTGATGACTTGTTAAGGAAACTATTAAGTAATTTTGTAAAAAATCACACGTTAACATCAACTTTTTCTTCCCTCTTCAAACATTGCCCTTAATTACTTAGTTCCCTTCCACCCCTCCTAGATGGCGTACTCTGGGACGACTGTGTGCATGGGTTGAACAATCGTATCTAATGCATAGCCGTGGTTGGCTCTACCATGCTTGGAAGATCAATGCAATTCAAACCATTATGATGTGCAAGAGTTGGTCTTGAGTAATTAACTCAAGGGTTCCTAATGTCGAGGTTTTCTTTTGCTATCTCTCAAAGAGCAAAACTTGTATCTTGTGTGCTCTTTGCTTTATCGTACCATCGGGATGCTTTGGCACTCTGATTTCCTAAATTTTTGTTATTAATATTGGTGGTTGTTGAGCTTTTACCCTCCATGGGTATCTTGGTTTTTCTTCAATGAAATGTTGTGGTTGAGTGTTTTGAGACTTAACCCTCCACTGCTTCATCAGTTTTACAGTTGGCAGAGAAGATAAGTGCTCCTTTTTCCTCCAAATCCATTTTGTTTTTGGTTCCCCGCTTGAACATGCTCTTCTTTGTGTTTTGAACTTTGGAACCTTCTTTGGTATAGTAGATGATGTTTTGGGCACCCAAATTTGAATCGGTTTGTCCTTAAGCTGTGCTTTTGGCACCCAAATTTGCCTGACTCCTTGCACCCTACTTGTAACATTTTCTTGTCTATAGGATGTAGAAGATTGATTACTTCGTGTTTTTCTATGCTAGTAACCTCCTTTCTATTCCTCCTTGCTTGGTACAATTGGAACAATCAGTTGTTCGCCTTTAGGTGATAGCTTGAGCTGATTGGTATCCCAATCTGGTACTGCTTTGTATGTCCGCATCCATAAGATTCCAAGAATCATTGTTTCATTCATGTGTTCATCTGGTAAGCATACAAATTGATGAGGGCATGAACATCCATGTACTATCACATTTAAGTTGACTACTCCCAATGTCGGTGTTGGGTTCTTGTTGCATCCCTTAATAGTCGATATTCCTGTTGTCAAGGACTGACTTGTTGCTTTCTTGTACGTGGAATAACTGATTGCATTTACTCGAGCTCTTGTATTGACCAATGCATTTGTGCTATGATTGTTCAGCTGTACTTTGATATGAAGGTCCATTCCATCTAACCATTCTTCATCTGTTGATAATGCATCTTTCTGTAATTCCCATAGTCAGTCATCTAGTTCTAGAGTGTTGATGGGAACAGGTATTTGTTGATTTTTGAGAGCAACTTTCCTTTTGAGTACTCAAAGGCGAGCTTCCTCTTGGGCTTCATCAATGACCTGCTGACATTCTATCTTTCTTTTCTTTGCTGCATGCATCTTTTCTAGCAATTCATCGGTTAGTGGCAATTGTACTTCTTCAAACGGCATCCACTAATCCAATTAGCCATTGGTTCACCATCTAGGGTGGACAACTTAACTGGTCCACATGGAGATACATCTTCAATGATAAACGGTCCGTTTCTCTT
The DNA here is from genome assembly GCF_014529385.1 of Adiantum capillus-veneris. Classification (NCBI taxonomy): domain Eukaryota; kingdom Viridiplantae; phylum Streptophyta; class Polypodiopsida; order Polypodiales; family Pteridaceae; genus Adiantum; species Adiantum capillus-veneris. Next base: position 65,809,504 of record NC_140932.1, on the reverse strand, counting down.
TTTCTTAAACTTGGGAATGTGTTCCTTAACGGTATAGACTAAAACTAAGTCCCCTTTTTTGAAGATTTTTGTGATAAGATGGGAATCAAAAAACTGCTTTTGTTTCTGCTTTTGTTTCTGCTTTTGTGCATAGATGTGAGCTACAGAAGTTAGCCTTTGCTCATCAAGCTTTTTTAAATCTTCGAGTCTCTCTAACAATTCATGTCCATTCCACTCAAGATCCTTAGCTACCCGTAGTGTCGGGCGGCAATAGAAACTCTATCGGCAGTATGGCATCAAGACCATAAACAAGGTTAAAGGGTGTAGCCTTTAAATCTGTTTTGAATGAAACTCGATAAGCCCATAGAGTGGCATAGAGATTCATTTCCTAATCTGTCCGTCCTGAACTAACCACTTTCATCAATATTGAGCTAAGAATTTTATTCGTATGCTCAACTTGTCCATTTGCTTGTGGGTAATAGGGAGCCGATTTGTTATGGATGACCATAAATTTATTAAGTAGATACTCAATTACCTCATTGAGGAAATTTATGGATGACCATAAATTTATTAAGTAGATACTCAATTACCTCATTGAGGAAATGAGTTCCCCTATCACTAAAAATTTCTATTGGTAGTCCATATCTTGTGAACGCATTCTCATACAAGAAAGCGACTGTGGTTCTGGCATCATTCTTTTGAGTTGCTTTAGCCTCAGTCCACTTGGTCAAATAGTCTGTAGGTACAATAATATATTGAGCTTAGGTTCTATAAGCAGGTGTCTATATTTGCCCAACAAAATCTATACCCCATTTTGCAAAAGCTTTTGCCCCCATCATTGTTCTTAAAAGCATGCTATATACACAAGTTGGCATTTTAGCTCATTGACATGCATCACACCTTCGAACATATTCTTTGGTATCTGCAGGAAGTGTTGGCCACCATATGTCTGCCATTAAGATTGCTCTTGCGACGGCGGTCTCACTAGAAAAGTGACCTCCAGCTAATCGAGCATGTGCTTGTTCTATAATGGGAATATATTCGTCTTCATTTGCACAAAGACGCAGATGTTGATCTTTTCCTCTCCGATACCATTGGTTTTCAATAAGAGCATAGTCTCTTGCTCCTGTTTCAATTGCTCTTTGGTGGCATTTACTCCATATCCTCAGGAAATGTTCGACTCGATAAGTAAGTAACTAGATAGTTACTCTACTTAGGAACAAGTGATATTTGGAACAATGTCACATGAGGCATCGGTGTTTGTTTCAGGCATTGAGAACAATTTTTCACAAATGAGTGAACATCCCTCCTCATAGTTGGCCAAAATACTCCAAGTCTCAAGATCCGTTGCATAGTTTGTTCTTCCGCAAAGTGAAGTCCTACTATGGTAATATGTGCTTGACTTAGGTATTGGGTTTTCTCCTCAGGATTAATACATAAAAGAAATATTCCATCTTGATTTCTTTTGTACAACCTTTCAGCTAGTAATTGATACATAGCCAATTGTTCAATTAATCCAGTTGTAATAGGAAGTGGTATTTTCAAATCCACTTGAGCTATGGTCATCAAGGATACCATGTTTTCCAACCATCGAGGCAACATTTCCATGGAGAAAAGATATGCATCTGGTAGATCATCATCCACTCCCTTTGGTGATTCTCCTAATATAATCCTTGACAAATGATCTACTCTTTGATGAGTGGTGCCCTTTTTCACAACTACAATGAAATCAAATTCCAAAAGAATGATGAACCATCTCACTATTCTTTCTGTGTTGCATGGCTTGTTGACCTAGTACAATAAGGCTTGGTGGTCCACAAAGAACACAAATTTGCTAGCTAATAGGTAATGTCTATACTTTTTTGCGGCATAGATCATCTCTAATCCTCTGTTTTCTATGGTTGTGTAGTTTTTCTCTGCCATATTCAAGTGGCCGCTAGCATAAGAAATAGGAAAATCAATTTTCTCGTCTCCTGGTTGAGCTAGGATACACCGAATGGAAAAATTGGAAGCATATACATGTATGTGGAATATCTTATTCCAGTCTGGTACTTTCAATATTGGAGATGAAGTGAGAGCTTTCTTAAGCTTCATGAAGGATTCTTCACACTCATCAGTCCATTCAAAGTGTGCAATCAAGCTATACATGGGTTTTGCAATTATAGCATACATGTAAATGAACCGTCCGTAATATTCACAATGTCCCATGAAAGCTTGAACCCCTTTGAATGTTGTCAGTCTAGGCAAATCAGCAATAACATGAATTTTATCCATATCAGTAGCTGTGTCATTTTTAGACACTATATGTCCAAGAATTTTTCCTTGTCTACCTGCACTTTTCAGGATTTAAGAAAATCCTATAAAGTTTATATTTTTCAAATACCTTTTTGAGGTGTTCAAAATGATCAGCTCGGATTGATGAATGTACACATAGATCATCCATATATACTTCCAAGAAATTCCGAAGGTATTCTTTAAAAGCATGGCTCATTAATCTTTGAAAGGTTGCAGGAGCATTAGTTAACCCAAAAGGAATTACCCGATAGGCAAAAATACTCCATTCAGTTGCAAAGGCAGTTTTATGTTGACCTTTAGGGTCAACCAAGAGTTGATTGTATCCCGAAAATCCATCTAAAAAGCTGTAAGCTTCTTTTTCTGAAACTCATTCTAAAACATGCTCAGTGATTGGAAGAGGAAAGTTGTTTCTAATGGTAGCTACATTCACTTTCTTGAGATTGACACACACTCTTAATTTTCCATATTTCTTGGGTACTACCACAATTGGAGACACCCAATCTGTGTGTTCAATTTCATAAATGAATTTGGCTTCCTTTAGCTTTTCTATCTCTTCTTTGATCTTCATGGAAAATGTCTCATTATAAGTGTATGGCCTTTGTCTGCTTGGTTTCGCATCATCTCATCAGTATATGGTATTTTAACAAATTTTTGGATCAACTCCCTTGAGATCCTTATAAGACCAAGCAAAGGTATCCCCGATATTCTTTTAGTACGCTTAACAAAAGCTCCTCTTCTTCTTCCGTCAGGTTGTTTGCAATGTAGGCAGGTCTAGCTAGGCTCTTCTCCTGGTTCGGCTAGATCTATCTTTTTGCATTTTCAGGTCCTTCGTAGGGCTCGCCCTGTTTTCTTAGTTCCCTAAATCTTGTTCTCAACTATGATTCTTCGATCTTGGAGAGTATATTTCTTGTAATGGGATGGAACACTCATTACATCTTTACCTTCCTCCTAGTTTCCATTTTAGTGATATATATCTCCTTTAGAGCTTTCTTCAACTCTTGATACTTCTTTCTTCGTTCAACTCGTGTCATGGTTGAATCCTTGTCCTAGTATTTAGGTTTGGATTGAGTTTCCTTTCTCATTTTTCTCAATGTTTTTGACATTTCCTACTTCTCGTTTAAAGGTATCTACCAGTGATTTTTTCTTTAACACAATCATGTGCATCTATCTGCATCAAACATTGTGTTCTACTGGAGACTGATTGGCATAGGTCTAGCTTTCATGTTTCTCGTGTCTCTTTTTCTTCTATACCATTTCTATCTTTTGGTTTCTGGTTTGGAAAGTCAAAACCCTTTTCCTCCCCTCCTTTGATGAGTAGTTTAGCTCTCACATGTTTTGTTTCCGACCCCGAATCAGTTGAGGTAGAGGAATGTTCTTCTAACCCATCTGTTGCATCATAGTAGAGGTCTGAAAAGACTTTTTGAGCCTTCATCAAGTCCTTGGATTCTAGAATTTTGTTTTCAATATGAAGGGCTGAGATCATTTGTATGGGAATTATTTCATAGTTGTTCTCATTGCAAAATTGAGTAGGCATAGACGTATTTACACATACATCCATTGTTACTAGAATTTGAGTCCACTCAAATGGCTCAAACAAATTCTCTGGAAAGGGTTCAGGTACATAGGCTTCATCCATGCAATCTCTTTCTAAGATACATTCTTCTCATTTTAAGCTCCCGTTTTCTGAGGCTTCGCACATCCAAATAGGTGTGTCTTTGTTCAACCAAGATGGAAGTTTAGTTTCAGCCAAAGAGACTGAGTCAAATTCTTGCATGGGAATTTTCATGACATCTCTATTAGTGTGATCTTTTAGATTAACCCTTGTTATTGATCCCACTTGCTTCAAGTACAGATAATTGTTTCCCCAATCCTGGATAAGTTGTACTTGTCACTGAAAGGTCTTCCCAAGATAATTTCATAATTGAGTTTCTTTCCAAAGTCCACTATTGCAAAAGTGTGTTGATAATCAATTCCACAAGAATTAACTATCACTTTTTCAAGCAGTTCTAAGGGTTTGTTGATGTGTCCATCAGTCAATTGCAATTTCATTCGAGTTTGTCTAATGGCTTGTTTTCCCCATGATTCCCATACTACTTTCGTGGCTATGGCTATGTTTGCCCCACTATCGAGTATTGCCATGGTTTCTATATTATTAAATCTCACTGATAGGGTTGTGTTTCCTTCTTCCCCTTTGTAGTATTCTCTGACTTTGTTCATTGGAATGGATCAATTCTGTTGGTTACCCATTTCATGTTTTAATTTTCCCAAATTTCTTACAATTAGCCTTGTTATTTCCACCTTCTCTAGAGTTTTATGTCGATCGTTCCATAAATATGGTCTGATTTTTAACAGTTCTCCTAAAGTAAGAGTGCATTGAATGGGTGTAGACATGAATGAATGGATGTGGTCTACTTCTAGGATTTGTGTTGCTCTCTTTATCTGAGTGGTTTTACACACTATGGAGTCATCTTCGTTATCTCCCAAGTAAGAGGGTAGTGTTTTCAAGGTCATTGGTTTAGACATTCCTGAAGCTTCAGAGCCGCAATCCCCATACAAGGATTGTACATCCATATCCATATTAGGAGACAGATTATCTAGCTAAACATCCTCTGTAGGAGCTGACTTTAGAGTTAGGCTCCCATCATTAATCTCTCTAACTTTTTTCCATAAGTGTCCTTGCCAATCTTCTTCTACGAACGGGATTCCATCTAAGGCATCTTCGTTGTCAGGCACTATGAGTTTTGGTCCTTTTGATTCAAAGTGGGGTTCTACCACCACTTTAATATTCTCTTTACTGATTCCTACCACAAGCTCCTCAAGTTTTGCCATACTCTCAAGCTTGGGTTTTTGTTTTTCCAGCATCTCTTGAGTAATTCTTACCAAATTTTGATAAGCTTCAAGCTTAGCTGCTTCCATATCTGGAGAAGGATAGTTTTTCCATTTGTTTTTTATGATTTTGGCCTGCTTTAAGTCCCGCTTGGTAAGCTTCTAAGGCTGCATTGATTGGCTCAAAATTTTTGTCTACCAAAATTGATCCTCCAGACTTCACGGTGGTTTCCTTGATTTCACTTCCAATTTCTTTCATTTTTTCTTGGAATAGTTTATTTGCTTTCTCCTTGATTTTAGCTCTTTGTTTTTGTTTTCTCATCTCATACCTTTTGCTTTTGCTTCTTTTGGTCTTTTGAGAGGAGATTTTAGTATTCTCGGAATCATCAGAGGAGTTATGTTTCTTTTTCTTAGCCTGGGCTCTGGTGTTTTCCTTGATCGGAACAATAGGTTCACTCTCAAATGAGCTACCAAGTATCTTTAGGGAAGTGTCCTCCCTTTTTTCAACATTGCATGCAACAAGCTTCAATTGCTTAATGTTCTTGCCAGGCTCCGGGCATTCATTTTTCCAATGATCATCTGCACCACAGTTGTGACGGTTTCTCAATTCTTGGCTTAGTCATGGGTCTTACCATCGGAGGTCTAACACCTTGATTAGCTACATAGTACATCGTTGCAAGCTCTGGTGTAGTATAAGTCATAGCTTAGGTTCTTCCGTTGGTGGTGGATGTGAATTATATCAATCTCATTCTACCATTACTGTAGATGGACTAGGCTCATTAGAGGGTGTAACAGGCACTAGTGCTTGTTCATCAATGACTCCCTCTGAATACATGTACTTTACAGGCACTGCAATAGCTCTAGGATATGGAGGTTGTTGACCCAACACTGGTTGAGGTCTTTCCATACCCGTTGGTGCAGCCAAAGTGTGTCGGCTCTAGAAGATATGATCATTTGAAGTTTTTCAAGGGGCCGGGTCTGAGCCCACTTGGCCACATTGGAGAATGTGCCATCTGGCATCTTCTGAGCCTCGACAAAATTCTAGATCAGGGTGTACATCATACGGAGCAAGCAGAAAGTGACGCAAGCCAAACGGAGTCCGGAGCAAGAAGTTGTGGAAGTCGGAAGATTGGGTGTCTTTGCCCGAAGCTGATTGCAGATGGTTTGATCGTGTTTTGGCGGCCTCGGATCTTGGGCTTGGAAAAGTCGAGTAGTGATGCGAATTATGGAGAAGCAAGCCGGCCATGCAGGACTCCATCCAGGCTTTGCGGCTTGGCAATAGGAGGTTGGGGCAGAGCATGGGAGTTGAGGAAAGAGGACCAATGAAAAAAAAAATTCTTCTAAATATTTGTGAAGGGATTTTTTGCCTTGAGGTGCTAGTCACTGAGGAGCTGCCACATGGCGTGCCCACTAAACCCACATGCGCAGTAGATGGGATGTATGCCACGCTATATATAGCAGGCCGTGAGGCCATTTGGTATCACAAGAGGAAAGGGTGAGGGGAGCTCGTGAGCTCCTTGCCATGGCGTGCGTGGATGCGGCGTTGCACGAGGCGCGGTGGGGCATATGGTTGCGATTTTGGTGGCGGCAGCCGGCGAGGCTGGGCGGCGGTGGCGCCCGCTTGGTTGAAGTAGATGATGACATGGCAATCGGTAAGCAGTGGTGCACACACCCGTAAGCGGCAAGGTTTTTTGAGGGAACCCCCCCCCCCCCCAATAGCGACATCGCTATTGCCTCGACAAGGAGCAAGGGTCCCACTGCAAAGCCAGTAAGGGCAGCTGGAGTGAAAAGCTAATGGCATTCAAGGGCCAAGAAAGGGGAAAGTCCGGCCGGCCAAAAAGGGAGAGGACCAAAGCCCAATATGCACACCAAGCAAATATTTCCAAAAGTGAACTATGCCATGTATTGGCAATGCAATCCATTTCTAAAAGAAGCTCGAAGTGAAGGCCACGGGAGGTGAAACTCACCCTTTTTCTTTTTTTGGACCTCCTAGAGGTACCCCTATAAAAGGTTGTAAATACGAAAATTTGAGGGCTTTTTTGCCTGTGTGAGTGAGTGAAAACTTGAAGCTTGTGTGCTGCTAAGCCTGCCATTGAAGCTGCATACATTGGTTGTACTACTCTCTATGCAATAATACCACTCACTTGCCCCCAATCTCGTGTGTTGTTTCTCCATATCCCCCTCCTCTTCTCTCGCTCTTTGTGTATTGGCCATTGCTTGCAGAGGATTTGCCTGCAGCTCGAGAGGTGCTACCGAGAGGGCAAATTAGAAGTGTTTTGTGATTCGGAAGGGTGAGTTGAGCAGTGTGGGTGTTTTTGTGTTGGGGGTGTTTTTTGAAAGGTGTGAGGTAGTTGCTTTGTATGCTAAAGCAGAGTTGTTAGTGCAAATAAGCCAATTTGAAGGTGTTATTTGAGAGGTTAGGGGTGTTGTGGAATCCCTGGGCTATAGAGAGGCAAGTAGTTTTTGTTCTGGGTGTGTTCCCTATTCCCCCTCTCCATCTTCTGGTGTCCCCCACGGAGGAGCAGCTGATTGCTCGTCGGTGTTGATCAAATACGGTTATTTCCATTAGGGAAAGATGGCAACACATAGTTATGGACCAATTTTTGCTGGAGAAGGAGATCCGGAAGAATGGATGGCCGATTTTGAGTTGTATATGCTGTCGCTGCATATGCCGGATGAAGCTAGCAAGATGGAAACGATACCGTTCTTGATGTGGGGAAAAGCAAAGACATGGTTCTATGCATTGGAGGGAGAGCCAAGAATTATGTGGCCGGCGTTGCGGGCACGTTTTCTGCAAGACTTTCGAAAAGAGGTGTCTCCTATCGACTTGGATGCAAGATTGAAAAGTTTGAAGCAGGACGTTGTGAGCGGGATGGAAACACACAGAACGCCTCTATAACAACCCGACACACACTCTTGGGAAGATACACACACACACTATGGGACACCACTCGGCTTACACAATCCACCTGGCCGAGACAGGGAATACACCAATGGAGTGAGAGGAGAGAGACTTCCCACTTGCCCACTCAACACAGAGACACACACACACGCACACACCCAAAAAACTCAGCTCAAAAGAGGAGATTTTCTCATGTTTAGATACAAATGAACTTGGTCCAACACCAATGGGGCAAATAGTTTACACAGTATTGAAGAAATACACCAGATACAACCACAAAGTTAAGTAGAGGCTTCACTCACCGAAGAAGATTACACAGCAAAAAAAGCAAAAAAAGAGTGAGAAATTTGGCAAAATGGACAGCTCCATCGCGTCCGGAACGGCCCAAAACCCCAGTCTACTATGTCAAAGTGCTCAAATCCGACCTCGAATGAGCAGTTTACGGCCAAAACAGGCTCCAAAAACCCCAAAAAACACAGTTGCGACTGTTCCTCCTCTCTTCTCCATGTTTTTTCTGGTCATCTCTCTTTTTTTCAGTTCCCACACTTAGCTTTATTATTTGGGCACCCTTGGCCTTTTAGATGACCTCAAACGGACCCCGAACAGGCCAAAAATTGACCTCGCAGTGCATAGTTGTCACCTTTTTGCATCATTCGCACACCTGGCACTCAGCTTTTTTCCAATAATGCATCTCGCCACCACGTGAAGTGGCCCCAAAAAAAGGTCCTCATGATGACCTTTCTGCATAATTCTCACAAGCAAACACCCACGTTGTGTCCGTACTTCTCCGCGTGCAAGTATTGACCCCATTCGCCCTCTTGACGCCACTAGATGCCATCTGACGCACCTGCTTACCTCATGTCGTCGGCCTGTGGATAGCTTCCTCGAGAAGTTTTACGTGCTACCAACTCCTCATTATTGTAGAAAAAACACACTGGTACTGGTAATAGTGAAAATCGATGCACCATGTACATGTTGTCCTACCAGTACACATGTGGGCCCCACGTAACCACCTGGCTCTGAAAAATGGGCAATTCTTTATTTGATGCACCATGCATGTATATGTACAAATGCGCAATCCCTTGCTTCAAAAAACTTCTGACATAATTTGCCCATCCCCTAGCCTGCTAGATCATTCATGATCAGCAGCAGCAAAGAGAGATATGAGACTCGCCGCATCACAGGTCTCCTCATCCCTCACCAACACTGCTTGATCCACAGACAGCTCATCTTGCTCCACCATCATCAATCTAGCATGATACAATTTAAGACGCAATCCATTTACCCTTGACTTATGTAGAACACCATCCAGGTTAGCCAACTGATATGTACCATTCGAGAAACACTCCACTACCTTGAAAGGGCCTTCCCACTTAATTTGAAACTTCTTTTGGAAGGTGTTGTCCAGCTTACTGTTGTAGCGCAAAACCAAGTCATGCTTCTTGATACCCTTACTTTTGACCTTTTCATTTATCTTTGCCAAAGCCTTATCCTGCATCTGCCCATAATACTCCAATGCGCTCATCCTATCCAATTGAACCTCTTGTAACTGCAAGAGCCTCTCTTTGAATGCATCACTAGGCGGCTCAAGCAACTTCTCTAGCATCTTGACTGCAGGCAACTCTACTTCCACAGGCAATAGTGCTTCCTTTCCATACACCAAATGAAATGGAGTAAACCATGTACCTGTCTTCACCGAAGTACGGTAAGCCCATAATGCACTAGGCAATTCCAAATCCCAATTCTTTCCTTGGTGCTCTGTCACTTTCGAAAGAATTTGTACCAACTCACCATTCAATCTTTCATTTAAGCCATTACACTGCGGGTAATAAGGAGTGGTATGATGGTGCCTAATCTTCATCTTTACGCATAAGAAGTCTAGTAGTTTAGCTCTAAATCCTGGCCCCTTATCTGAAAGTAGCTCTAATGGCACCCCAAACTTGCAACATATTTCATCATACACAAATTTTGCCACATCCTTTGCAGTGATCTGTTTTACTGCTATAGCCTCTGCCCATCTAGAGAGATAGTCCACTGCCGTCAAGATATAGCTTTTTCCCCTGCTTGTGATAGGTAACGGGCCTATTGCATCAATCCCCCACTTTTCAAACACATCAAACGCCATAATGGTTTTTCGTAGCTCTGGCTTCAACACTCTCTTCCCAAATGCTTGACACCTATTGCAAGACTTACACCAATGGTGAACATCCTTGTGCAAACTAGGCCATACATACCCCTCTTGCAAAATCTTATGCAAGGTGATCTTTAGAGCAAAATGGCCACCACATGCGCCTTCATGATTCTCTTCCAACACTCTGTAAAGCTCCTCCCGCCAAGGTACATGTCTCAACACGAGATCAGCCCCTTTCATGTATAAGACATCACCAATCAATTTGTACCTGTATGCTCTACGCACAAAGCCATACTTCTTAGACTTTTGAATCTCCTTTGGAATGATTCCTGTTAGCAAAAACTCCTCTTCTTGAGCCAAACTTTCCCGGCCATGATAAAGAGGTAAAGTGGTCCTCAACACAAGTAGCTCCCCAATCATGCCTTGAGCTGCTTTATGTGCCTCTCCATTTAGAGCACGTTCAATGTGTCTGATGCTCCATGCTTCGAACATTTTTAACAGGCCTTTAATTCTAAAGCACATTTCCTTCAATGAGGTGTTCTTGCTCTTCCACACACCCAGCACTTGCTTCACCACTAACAAGGCATCACCTTTTATGCTCAACCTTCCAACCCCATGCTTCAAACAAATGTGTAATCCGGCTTCCAGATTAGCATATTCAGCCTCATTGTTACTATGAGCATCCAATTTGAACCCTCTCTTGCATACTAGCTTCCCCTCTGGATCATAAAGTGTTATACCCCATGAAGCTGTATCATGGCTCTTTCTTTATGAACCATCAAAGAAAAACACATGTGCATTGCTGATCTATGGCACTTCTTCAACTACCTTTCTCACCACCTCTTCCTTAACAATAAGGGGATTCTCCTTGTAGGTCAACAAATCAGCTAGGGTAGCCCTTGTACTATCTTCCACTAGAAAAGAGAACTCAAACTCTTGCAGCTCAATTACCCATTTCTTCACCACATTTGACATGTTAGTACCATTAATTAATTGTGGAAAAAAGGCATAACTCGTCAAGAAAACAAAAGGTCGTGGTAGCAAGTAATGACGAAATCGTCAACAAGCAAATATTACACTGGCCATCACTAGCTCTACTTCCGAGAACTTTCTCTCCGCTACCAACTTCATTCGGCTTGCACAATACACTGGCCTCATATAATGGCTGCCCTTCCCCTTTTGCAATAGCATGGCTCCAATGGCATCATCCCCTAACGATGGATTTACATAAAACACTTGCTCCCAATCAGGAGCCTGCATGGCTGACAACCCCCCTAACACCTCTTTCACCTCTTGAAACACTTCTTCACACTTGTCATCCCATTGCAATGGATCATGCTTTGCCACTTGCTGTAATGGATAAAGAAGATGCGAAGACAATGGAATAAACCGTGCCATGTACTTCACTTTGTGTATAAAAGTTGCCAATTGCTTCGTACTCGTAGGTGATGGAAGAAGAATAATAGACTTAACCTTATCTGGATCAGCCTCAATGCCATTTTCTGACACCATATGGCCCAATAACTTCACCCTTGGCTGTGCTAAATGACATTTCTTTGGATTTAGTTGTCCTCCACATTCATTATATCGAACCAATACCATCTGCAGCTTCTCATGATGTTCAACCCTACTGCTGTAGACACAGAAGTCATCCATGAAAGCTTTAACACAACTACCAATGAATGGTTCCAATACCCAATTTGCTCTCTCTTGATAGAAAGATGGTCCATTTGACAACCCAAATGGCAATATTGTGTAGCAATAGCAGCCCCATGGCGTAATAAAAGTTGTCTTTGTGCGGTCTTTAAGAGCAATCTTCAATTGAAAATAGATTGAAAAACCATCACACACATTGTACCTCTCATAACCAGCCACTGAATCCAAGATCTGATCGATGAATGGAAGAGGATATGGGTTCTTCTTAGTGGCTACATTTAAGGGTTTAAAATCTACACAAATTCTCCACTTCCCATCCTTCTTTGGACTGACTACAACTGGACTCACCCATTCTGTGGTCTCCATAGGGACTATAAACCCTGCCTTCAATAACTTGTCCACCTCTTCTCGCAAGGCTTCCATTTGCTCTTGACCCATCCTTTTTAGCCTTTGCCGCACTGGTTTAGCACCTTCTTTCAGCTCTATATGCATCTCTTCACCCTTGAACCCTCTGATCTCTTCATATGAAGTAATGAACAAATCAAGAAAACTAGCCAGCATGTGCAAATATATCTCCTTCTCCATAGTTGAGAGGTCTCCACTGATCATTTGTGTCATCAATTCCTGCTTCTTTGACAACTCAACTTTGGTTTGCATCAGCCCTTCAATCACTTCATAAGGCCCTTCACTTTCATCCTCAACTTCATTTGCAAATGCGATTAAACCAGACTCCTGGATTTCTTTATCCATCAAAAGAAATGCAACATCAGCATCCTCATCACTGCTGGTAGTGCTATCACTGTCCTCATCTGTCACCGTGGAAGTCTTCATCACTAAACTCATACTCATCTTCATAAAGCTCCTCTAATCGTTTCCTTGTGTCCATATTGTATAGCTTCTTGGTACCTGTCTTTCCATAGAGGCTAATCGTACCATGTCGCCAATCTTGAACATCTCCCACTGCACGTAACCATGGTCTGCCCAAAATAATAGGATATGCTCCCAACCTTGCTGGCATCACATGAAAATCAACCACTGCCTTTGCATCATATGCCTCCACTTCTAAGCTCTTTACAACACCCAAGCATTTTACTTTTTGATGGTTTGCCAATCTGATCCGAAAACCTGACACCCCACCCACTATGAGACCCATCTTCTCAACGCATGAGTGTGTTATGACGCATATTTGGGCTCCGCCATCCACATAACCTTGTCCCAAATTTTTTCTTTTATGCCACACATCTACTATTGGACAAATGTCTGGTAGCTCATCCATTGCCAACACCTTTACTAAACCTCTCTCTGGCTCTTTCTCCATTGGGTTAACCATCCTCTTCCACTGTCGCTTTAGCTTAGGCACCATCTCTATAAGCTGCCCAAAAGTAACATCTGCCTTCCTGCTCGTCAGATCCTCCTTCAAGTCATAGCTTAATTGCCCATCCCCTAGTGGAAAATTTGAAACATGAAACTTGCGACGAGCCCTCCTTTTTCTCTTGGCCTTGACATCCTCACCTTCATGACTCTTTCCCTTCTTCTTACTAGGACCTGGGGCATTTCTTCCTTCCTTATCCTCTGTGGTCCTCTTCCCAATAGGCATCACTAATGTATCCTCTATCTTTGATGCCTTCTCCAATGTGACTACACTTAGCACTTTTGTCTTTCCCTTTTCCTCCTGGGTTAATCCACTGGTTCCTTCATCTCCCTTAATTTCGATGCCATAATCATTTGACCTAGTTAATACCTATCTTGGAAATGGATACATGTCTCTCCCCATCCTTGGTGGCTTATCACATTGCGGTCTGATGTGACCCAACTCTCCACAATTGTAACATGTGGGCATCTGCCTCCAAAACCTACCATT